>NC_041389.1:306514442-306534839 GCF_002162155.2 Triticum dicoccoides
AAGAAGAATGACAGAAAGAGTGAAGACAATGCAAAGTTGAAGAATTTGAAAAACTGAGGAATTTCAAAAATGAAGAAAAACTCAAATTGAAGATTTTCAACTTTGGTTGGTGGCGTATCCCACCGTATAAGAAAGCTGATTTCAGACACCACGCACAACTATCCTAGAGTTCCGAGAATCAATTTCTTCATTAATTTCTTCACACTTAGAGGGTTAGTCTTCATTGATTGAAGAAAAACGTTACTTCGTGTGTTGCACATCTAAGTCATCAAGTCAGCATAAGTGTTAGGATGTGTGTCCTTTTCAAAGAACATTCGAAGATTCTAGGATATTTAGCTCACGCCGCAACTTGCTAAATCTCTTCTCATCCAAGGGTTTAGTGAAGATATCGGCCAACTGGTCTTCAGTACTTGCGTGATCGATGGAGATGTCACCCTTCAACACATGGTCACGAAGAAAATGATGACGAATCTGGATGTGCTTTGTCTTCGAGTGCTGAACTGGGTTGTGAGCAATCTTGATAGCACTCATTGTCACAGTAGAGTGGCACATTCTTCACATTGATGCCATAGTCCTTGAGTGTTTTCTTCATCCATAGTAATTGAGCACAGCAAGATCCAGCAGCAATGTACTCAGCTTCTGCAGTGGAGAGTGATACGCAGTTCTGTTTCTTCAAAGAGCAGCATACCAAGGATCGTCCGAGGAAATGACATGTGCCTTACATTGACTTGCGGTCCACCCGATCACCAGCACAGTCAGAGTCTGAATATCCAATGAGATCAAAGGAAGAGCCCTTGGGATACCATAATCCAAGTGTTGGAGTGTGAGCTAGATATCGAAGAATATGCTTCACAGCCTTATGGTGTGATTCCTTCGGTGTAGCTTGAAATCGGGCACACATGCAAACACTAAGCATAATATCCGACCTAGATGCACATAGGTACAATAAAGAGCCAATCAGTGTGTCATACCATGCCCGAGGTGCTTGCTTGAGGCCATAGAGGGCCTTGTTGAGTTTGTAAATGTGATCTGGAAATTTTGGATCCTCAAAACCTGGTGGTTGAGCAACATATACTTCTTCCTCAAGCTTACCATTGAGGAATGCAGTTTTCACATCCATTTGATGTAAGATGATATTATGATGGTTATCATAAGCAAGCAATATGCGAATAGCCTCAAGTCTAGCAACACGTGCAAAAGTTTCATCGAAATCAATTCCTTCAACCTCTGTGTAGCCTTGAACTACAAGACGAGCCTTATTCCTCACCACGAGGCCATTTTCGTCTTGTTTGTTGCGGTAGATCCATTTGGTACCGATGATGTTGTGCTTGCGCGGGTCTAGTCGCTTGACAAGTTCCCACAGATTGTTGAGCTCGAATTGATGCAATTCATCTTGCATGGCTTGAATCCACTCAGATTCCATGAATGCTTCATCAACTTTAGTGGGTTCTGTGATAGAGACAAATGCAAAATGCTCACAAAAGTTAGATAAATGTGAAGCTTTTGAGCGCGCGAGGGGACCTGGTGCATTAATGTCATTGATGATCTTCTCAATCTGCACTTCGTGTGCAACGCGTGGATGTGCAGGTTGACGACTTTGCTTAGGTCCAGCAGTTTCTTCAGGACCAGTTTCTTCAGCAGCACCAGCGTGATTTTCTTCATGATCAGGAATGACTTCTTCAGCAGATTCTTCGGTAGGGATGACATCCTCAGTAGCTTTGAACTTGATGGATTCCTCAGGTGACACTTCATCTAGCACAGGAGGTAGGTGCTCTCTTTGCGAGCCATTAGTTTCATCGAACCGCACATCTACAGTTTCAACAACCTTGTGATGATTGATGTTGAAGACTCTGTAGGTGTGCGAGTCCTTTCCGTAACCAAGCATGAAACCTTCATGTGCTTTCGGTGCAAATTTAGAGTGATGGTGAGGATCTCTAATCCAGCATTTAGCACCGAAGACTTTGAAATAACTCACATTGGGTTTCTTATCAGTGAGGAGTTCATATGAGGTCTTTTTGAAGAATTTGTGAAGATATGCCCTGTTGATGATGTGGCACGCAGTATCAATTGCTTCAGGCCAGAAGCGATGAGGTGTCTTGTATTCATCAAGCATAGTGCGAGCCATCTCAACAAGAGTCTTGTTTTTGCACTCCACGACGCCATTCTGCTGAGGAGTATAAGGAGCATATAATTCATGAGTAATACCAAGCATATCGAGATATTCATTGAGGCCAGTGTTCTTGAACTCAGTTCCATTATCACTCCTGATATGCTTGATCTTCACACCAAAGTTAGTGGAAGCCCTTGAGGAAAATCGTCTGAAGACTTCCTGCACCTCATTTTTGTAAGTGATGATATGCACCCATGTGTAACGAGAATAGTCATCAACTATGATAAAGCCATATAATGATGTAGAACTAGAGAACATGGCATAATGAGTAGGGCCGAAGAGATCCATATGAAGGAATTCAAAGGGACGAGAAGTGGTCATGATAGTCTTCGAGGGATGCTTGGCTCTGGTGATCTTTCTAGCTTCACAAGCCCTAGCCCCACAAATATGGTCTTTGAGGAATTTGACACCCTCGATGCCAATGACATGCTTCTTCTTCGCGAGTGTATGCAAGTTCCTCATCCCAGCATGACCAAGTCATCGATGCCATAACCAACATTCTGAAGCTTTTGCAAGTGGACATGTGGCAGGCTGTGGTCCTGCAGAGAAATCAACAATATACAAGTCTCCTTTCCTAAAGCCTTGGAAGACTTTGGAGTTGTTAGATTCCATTAGCACAACGCAACGATATTTGCCGAAGACAACAACCATATCAAGATCACAAAGCATTGAGACAAACATAAGATTGAATCCTAAGGACTCGATGATAACCCACAAGTATAGGGGATCGCAACAGCTTTCGAGGGTAGAGTATTCAACCCAAATTTATTGATTCGACACAAGGGGAGCCAAAGAATATTCTTGAGTATTAGCAGTTGAGTTGCCACTTCAACCACACCTGGATAACTTAGTATCTGCAGCAAAGTATTTAGTAACAAGAGTGGTATGATAATAATGGTAATAGTAGCAACAGAAAAGGTAAATGTTTTCGGGTTTTCGTAGTAGTTGTAATAGTAGCGACGGAAAAGTAAATAAGCGAAGAACAACATATGAAAAGCTCGTAGGTAATGGATCAGTGATGGATAATTATGCCGGATGCGATTCCTCATGCAATAGTTATAACATAGGGTGATATATAACTAGCTCCAGTTCATCAATGTAATGTAGGCATGTTTTCCGTAAATAGTCACACGTGCTTATGGAAAAGAACTTGCATGACATCTTTTGTCCTACCCTCCCGTGGCAGCGGGGTCCTAGTGGAAACTAAGGGATATTAAGGCCTCCTCTTAATAGAGAACCGGATCAAAGCATTAACACATAGTGAATACATGAACTCCTCAAACTACGGTCATCACTGAGAAGTGTCCCGATTATTGTCACTTTGGGGTTGTCGGATCATAACACATAATAGGTGACTATAGACTTGCAAGATAGGATCAAGAACACACATATATTGCTGAAAACATAATAGGTTCAGATCTGAAATCATGGCACTCGGGCCCTAGTGACAAGCATTAAGCATAGCAAAGTCATAGCAACATCAATCTCAGAACATAGTGGATACTAGGAATCAAACCCTAACAAAACTAACTTGATTACATGGTAAATCTCATCCAACCCATCACCGTCCAGCAAGCCTACGATGAAATTACTCACACACGGCAGTGAGTATCATGAAATTGGTGATGGAGGATGGTTGATGATGACGACGGCGACGAATCCCCCTCTCCGGAGCCCCGAACGGACTCCAGATCAGCCCTCCCGAGAGAGATTAGGGCTTATCTTTGGCTCTGTGTCGTAAAACGCGATGAAACTTTCTCCTCAATTTTTTTCTCCGCGAGACGGTATATATGGAGTTGGAGTTGAGGTCGGAGGAGGTCCGGGGGCCCACGAGATAGGGGGGCGCCCTAGGGGGGGGGCTGTCTCGTGGACAGGCCCTGGGCCCCCTAGCCCTGATTCTTTCGCCAAAAATTCTTATTAATTCTGAAAAGTCCCTCCTTGGATTTGCAGGTCATTCCGAGAACTTTTCTTTTCTACACATAAAACAACATCATGGTAGTTCTGCTAAAAACAGCGTCAGTCCGGGTTAGTTTCATTCAAATCATGCAAGTTAGTGTCCAAAACAAGGGCAATTGTTTTTGGAAAAGTAGATACGTTGGAGACGTATCAACTCCCCCAAGCTTAAACCTTTGCTTGTCCTCAAGCAATTCAGTTGATAAACTGAAAGTGATAAAGAAAAACTTTTGCAAACTCTGTTTGCTCTTGTTGTTGTAAACATGAAAAGCCAGCATTCAAGTTTCAGCAAATATTATGAACTAACCATACTCACAATAACACATAGGTCTCACAATTACTCATATCAATAGCAAAATCAGCTAGGGAGCCATAATAATAAAACTCGGATGACAACACTTTCTCAAAATAATCATAACATGATATAACAAAATGGTATCTCGCTAGCCCTTTCTGGGACCGCAAAACATAAATGCAGAGCACCTTTAAAGATCAAGGACTGACTAAACATTGTAATTCATGGTAAAAGAGATCCAGTTAAGTCATACCCAATGTAAACCAATAATAATGAATGCAAATGACAGTGTGCTCTCCAACTGGTGCTTTTAATAAGAAGGGTGATGACTCAACATAAAAGTAAATAGATAGGCCCTTCGCAGAAGGAAGCAGGGATTTGTAGAGGTACCAGAACTCGATTTTAAAATAGAGATTGAATAACATTTTGAGAGGCATACTTTCGCTGTCAACGCAACACCTATGAGATGGCTGTATCTTCCATACTAAATGCATTATGGGCAGTTCCCAAACAGAATGGCAAAGGTTTATACTCCCCCAACCACCAACAAGCATCAATCCATGGCTTGCTCGAAACAACGAGTGCCTCCAACATACAACAGCCCTGGGGGAGTTTTGTTTAATTATTTTGATTTCCTTTGATCTTTTTGGATCATGGGACTGGGCATCCCGGTTACCGGCCCTTTCTCGTGAATGAGGAGCGGAGTCCACTCCTCTGAGAATAACACACCTAGCATGGAAGATATAGGCAACCCTAGTTGTTACATGAGCTGCTCGAGCATACAAAACAGAATTTCATTTGAAGGTTTGGAGTTTGGCACATACAAATTTACTTGGAACGGCAGGTAGATACCGCATATAGGAAGGTATAGTGGACTCATATGGAACAACTTTGGGGTTTAAGGAGTTTGGATGCACAAGCAGTATTCCCGCTTAGTACAGGTGAAGGCTAGCAAAAGACTGGGAAGCGACCAACTGAGAGAGCGACAACAGTCATAAGCATGCATTAAAATTAATTCACACCGAATACAAGCATGAGTAGGATATAATCCACCATGAACATAAATATCGTGAAGGCCATGTTAATTTGATTCAACTACATGCGTGAACATGTGCCAAGTCGAGTCACTCAATTCATTTAAAGGAGGATACCATCCCATCATACCACATCATAATCATTCTAATAGCATGTTGGCATGCAAGGTAAACCATTATAACTCATAGCTAATCAAGCATGGCACAAGTAACTATAATCTCTAAATGTCATTGCAAATATGTTTACTTCATAATAGCTGACTCACGAGCGATGAATTATCATATTTAAAAAAACAAGAGAGGTCGAGTTCATACCAGCTTTTCTCATCCCAATAAGTCCATCATATATCGTCATTATTGCCTTTCACTCGCACGACCGGATGATGTGTATAATAATAAGAGTGTATGTGCATTGGACTAAGCTAGAATCTACAAGCATTCAACTCAAAAGAGAAGACAAGTAATATGGGCTCTAAATATAAATAATCAATCATGCATATGAGAGCCACTAAGCATTTTCAATATGGTCTTCTCGACCCCCAAAGGAAAGAAAAGAAAATGAAACTAATTACATGGGAAAGCTCCCAACAAGTAAAAGAAGAACGAGAAATCTTTTTGGGTTTTCATCTTAATTCTACTACAGACAAGGGAAATAAATAACTAATTTTTTTTGGTTTTTCTTAAGGTTTATCAAACACACAAGAAGAAAACTAGAAAAAGAAATTTAAACTAGCATGGATAATACAATGAAAGAGTATGAGCACCGACGACTAGTGTGTGAACATGAATGTAAAGTCGGTGAGAAATGCGTACTCCCCCAAGCTTAGGCTTTTGGCCTAAGTTGGTTTAATTACAAGGACCGCCTGGCTCATATCCATAAGTGAAACCGGGGTTGTACTGAGATGAAGCGGTAGCCGCCTCCTGAGCTGCAGCGTGTTGGCGAGCTGCCTCAACTCCCCTCTCGTATTCAGCTGCTTCCTCTCTGGGGACAACAAATCTTCCTTTTTCCTGATAATCAAAAAGGTAGGGAGCAGGAAGAGTAACAGGGACGACGTTGCGTCTGTCATAGATTAGTCGATAATGGAGGAATTGTACATTCCTCTCAAGAAAATGATGACTAAATATAGCTTGTTTATCCAAATAAACAGGAGGTATTATCATATCTCCTTCTTGTGGGGCTATACCAAGAAAATTAGCCACACGGGTTGCATAAATTCCTCCAAAGAAATTTCCCTTTCTACTATTATTCTGCAACCTACGTGCAACTATTGCCCCCAAGTTATAGCCTTTATAACCTGACACAGCACTCTTGAGGACACAAAGATCGGGGGCACACATGTGGCATACCTCGTCCTTACCGTTAACACATCTACCAATAAAGAGAGCAAAGTAATGTAAAGCAGGAAAATGAATGCTCCCTATGGTAGCTTGTGCTACGTCCCTAGATTCTCCCACAGTAATATTCGCAAGGAAATCTCTAAATTCAGATTTGGGAGGATCATTAATATTACCCCACTGCGGGAGTTTGCAAGCAGTTGTAAAATCCTCTAAGTCCATGGTGTAAGATGTATCATAAATATCAAATAGGACACTAGGAGAATTATGCGTACAGTTATATTTAAACCTCTGCACAAAGGAATCAGTCAATTGAGAGTATTGAGGACACTTATCTTGTAAGAAGTCCTCCAGCTCAGCATTACGCACATACGCGTCAAATTCCTCCTTGAAGCCTGCTTCGATCACAAAATCATCGGATGGCCACTCACAAGCCCGTACATATGCATTGCTTGGCAATTCAACGTCTTGCTCATGTATAGCAATCCTTGGCCCTTTCTTTGCCGAGGAACCACCTTGGTACATTTTTCTAAGCATATTTCTTTCTCTGAAAATTTCTGAAATTTTAGTAACTTCAAAATAAAAGTGCATAAAACTAAACAAGATTGATAGCAACTACTCCTACAAGTGCCTAGAGCCCATTTCATGCATTGGAATTGCTTGGGACCTCAAAAATTTAACATGCAAGCTCAAGAACAGGGTCACCAAGACAACAAAGATTTGCAATGAATAAAACACTAGAACAAAAACTAATTGGATCAATGGAGGAGTCACATACCAAGCAACAATCTCCCAAAGCAGTTTTGTGAATGGAGCTTTAAGCTAAGATATCGAAAATCGTAGCAAAACGAGCTAGAACTCGTGCTTGAGCTGGATGGGGATTTTTTTGGTAGAAGATGAAGTGTGTGGGTGCTGGCATAAGTGGAGGGGAGCCACTAGGGGCCCACGAGACAGGGGGGCGCGCCCTACAGGGGGGCGCCCTCCTCTCTCGTGGCCTGGTGCTTGGCCCTCCTGCAGTGTTTTCAGTGCCTAAAATACTCAAATATTCCAGAAAAAACCATACTAAATTTGCAGGGCATTTGGAGCACTTTTATTTTCGGACTATTTTTTTGCACGGATAATTCAGAAAAAAGACGGATAATACTATTTTTGCTTTATTTAATCTAAATAACAAAAAGTAAAAAGAGGGTATAGAAGGTTGTGCCTTCTAGTTTCATCCATCTCATGATCATCAAAATGAACCCGCTAACAAGGTTGATCAAGTCTTGTTAACAAACTCATTCCGAATAACACGGAACTAGAGAAATTTCGAATAACACTAAGTTACCTCAACGGGGATATGAAAATCCCCAACAATAAGAATATCATACTTTTTCTTGACAGTAGGGAGAGGAAATTCAAAACCTCCAAAAATGATAGTTGGAACTTTTTCAATAGAATTGATGCTATGAACTTGAGATTGTTTCCTCAGAAAGTGTACCGTATGCTCATTGCCATTAACATGAAAAGTGACATTGCCTTTGTTGCAATCAATAACAGCCCCTGTAGTATTAAGAAAAGGTCTACCAAGGATAATAGACATACTATCGTCCTCGGGAATATCAAGAATAACGAAGTCCGTTAAGATAGTGACATTTGCAACCACAAGAGGCACATCCTTGCAAATTCCGACAGGTATAGCAGTTGATTTATTAGCCATTTGCAAAGATATTTCAGTAGGCATCAACTTATTCAATTCAAGTCTATGATATAAAGAGAGAGGCATAACACTAACACCGGCTCCAAGATCACATAAAGCAGTTCTAACATAATTTTTTTAATGGAGCATGGTATAGTTGGTACACCCGGATCTCCAAGTTTCTTTGGTATTCCACCCTTAAAAGTGTAATTAGCAAGCATGGTGGAAATTTCAGCTTCCGGTATCTTTCTTTTATTTGTGATGATATCCTTCATGTATTTAGCATAAGGATTTACTTTAAGCATATCAGTTAAGCGCATATGTAAGAAAATAGGTCTAATCATTTCAGCAAAGCGCTCAAAATCCTCATCATCCTTTTACTTGGATGGTTTAGGAGGAAAGGGCATGGGTTTCTGAACCCATGATTCTCTTTCCTTACCGTGCTTCCTAGCAATAAAATCTCTCTTATCATAACGTTGGTTTCTTGATTGTGGGTTATCAAGATCAACAGCAGGTTCAATCTCTACATCATTGTTATTACTAGGTTGAGCATCTACATGAACATCATTATTAGCATTATCATCAGGTTCATGTTCATCTCTGGATTGTCTTTCAGCATCAGAGATAGAAGTATCCTTGGGATTCTCAAGTATTTTAGCATTTGGTTCACTAGAAGTTTGCACAGTCCTATCATTCTTCTTTTTCTTCTTCTTAGAAGAACTAGGAACATCTAGATTATTATTCTGAGAATCTTGTTCAATTCTTTAAGGGTGGCCTTCAGGATACAAAGGTTCCCGAGTCATTCTACAAGTTCTAATAGCCACTCTAACGACAAAGTCATTTTTATTATTCAATTCATCAAACAAATCATTTTGAGCCTTGAGTGCTTAGCTTGAGTAGCAACCATAGAAGCGTATTTGCTAACGCGGTGAAGTTCATCTTTAACTCTAGCCAGATTATCACCTACGCGTCCTATCTCGAAAGCATTATTCTTTAACTCTCTACCAACATAAGCATTAAAACTTTCTTGTCTAGCCATAAAGTCATCAAATTCATCTAAGCTTGGGTATGAAATTTAGTAGAGGGTATTTCAACGTTATCATATCTATAGAGAGAATTTACCTTTACTACCTGTGTCGGGTTATCAAGACAATGTGGTTCTTAAGGCGGTAAACTAAGACCATGTATTTCTTCAATAGGTGGTAAATTCTTGACTTCTTCAGCTTTAATACCTTTTTATTTCATTGATTTCTTTGCCTCTTGCATATCTTCAGGACTGAGAAATAAAACACCTCTCCTCTTCGGAGTGGGTTTAGGAATAGGCTCAGGAGTTGGCTCAATTGGTTCAGGAATTACTTCAGGAACTGGCTCAGGAAGAGTCCAATTATTTTCATTAGTCAACATATTGTTCAATAATATTTCAGCTTCGTCAACTGTTCTTTCCCTGAAAACACAACCAGCACAACTATCCAAGTGGTCCTTGGAAGCATCAGTTAGTCCATTATAAAAGATATCAAGTATTTCATTTTTCTTAAGATGATGATCAAGCAAAGAATAAAGCAACTGGAGAAGCCTCCCCCAAGCTTATGGGAGACTCTCTTCTTTGATTTGCACAAAATTATATATTTCCCGCAAGGCAGCTTGTTTCTTATGAGCAGGGAAATATTTAGTAGAGAAGTAAGAAATCATATCCTGGGGACTATGCACACAACCAGGAGCAAGAGAATTATACCAAGTCTTAGCATCACCCTTTAATTAGAACGGGAAAATCTTAAGGATATATAAATAGCAGACTTCTCATCATGAGTAAATAGGGTGGCTATATCATTCAACTTGGTAAGATGTGCCACAACAGTTTCAGATTCAAGGCCATAAAAAGGATTAGATTCAACTAAAGTAATAATATCAGGATCAACAGAGAATTCATAATCCTTATCAGTAACACAGATAGGTGAAGTAGCAAAAGTAGGATCGGGTTTTATTCTAGCATTTAGAGACTGCTGCTTTCATTTAGCTAATAATTTCTTAAGAACATTTCTATCATTGCAAGCAAGAATAGCTTCAGCAGCTTCTTTGTTCATCACTATCATCAATAGTATCTTCAATATTTTCATTCCCCCTAACTCTAGCAAGTTGTTCATCAAGAAATTCACCTAATGGCAAAGTAGTATCACGCACAGAAGTAGTTTCATCATGCATAGTAGAAGTGGCATCATCAATAACATGTGACATATCAGAATTCATAGCAGTAGCAGGTTTAGGTGTCACAAGCCTACTAATAACGGAAGGCGAATCTAGTGCAGAGCTAGATGGCAGTTCCTTACCTCCCCTCGTAGTTGAGGGCAAAATCTTGGTCTTAGCATTTTTCAGGTTCTTCATAGTGATCAATAGATATAAATCCCAAGTGACTCAGAGAATAAAGCTATGCTCCCCGGCAACGGCGCCAGAAATTGTTCTTGATAACCCAAAAGTATAGGGGATCGCAACAGCTTTCGAGGGTAGAGTATTCAACCCAAATTTATTGATTCGACACAAGGGGAGCCAAAGAATATTCTTGAGTATTAGCAGTTGATTTGTCAATTCAACCACACCTGGATAACTTAGTATGTGCAGCAAAGTATTTAGTAGCAAGAGTGGTATGATAATAATGGTAACAGTAGCAACAGAAAAGGTAAATGTTTTTGGGTTTTCGTAGTAGTTGTAACAGTAGCAACGGTAAAGTAAATAAGCAAAGCACAATATGTGAAAAGCTCGTAGGCATTGGATCAGTGGTGGATACTTATGTCAGATGCGATTCCTCATGTAATAGTTATAACCTAGGGTGATATAGAACTAGCTCCAGTTCATCAATGTAATGTAGGCATGTATTCCATAAGTAGTCATACATGCTTATGGAAAAGAACTTGCATGACATCTTTTGTCCTACCCTCTCGTGGCAGCGGGGTCCTAGTAGAAACTAAGGGATATTAAGGCCTCCTTTTAATAGAGAACCGGACCAAAGCATTAGCACTTAGTGAATACATGAACTCCTCAAACTACGGTCATCACTGAGAAGTATCCCGATTATTGTCACTTTGGGGTTGTCGGATCATAACACATAATAGGTGACTATAGACTTGCAAGATAGGATCAAGAACTCACATATATTGATGAAAACATAATAGGTTCAGATCTGAAATCATGGCACTCGGGCCCTAGTGACAAGCATTAAGCATAGCAAAGTCATAGCAACATCAACCTCAGAACATAGTGGATACTAGGGATCAAACCCTAACAAACTAACTTGATTACATGGTAAATCTCATCCAACCCATCACCGTCCAGCAAGCCGACGATGGAATTACTCACGCACGAGGGTGAACATCATGAAATTGGTGATGGAGGATGGTTGATGATGACGACGGTGACGAATCCCCCTCTCTGGAGCCCCGAAAGGACTGCAGATCAGCCCTCCCGAGAGAGATTAGGGCTTGGCGATGGCTCCGTGTCGTAAAACGCGATGAAACGTTCTCTCTGATTTTTTTCTCCAGGAAAGATAATATAAGGAGTTGGAGTTGAGGTCGGTGGACATCCAGGGGGCCCACGAGGCAGGGGGCGCGCCCAGGGGGAGGGGGCGCGCCCCCACCCTCGTGGACAGGGTGTGGCCCCCCTGGTCTTGATTCTTTCGCCAATATTTTTTATATTTTCCAAAAATAATCTTCATGGATTTTCTGGTCATTCCGAGAACTTTTGTTTCTGCACAAAAATAACACCCTGACAGTTCTGCTGAAAACAGCGTCAGTCTGGGTTAGTTTCATTCAAATTATGCAAGTTAGAGTTCAAAAGAAGGGCAAAAGTGTTTGGAAAAGTAGATACGTTGGAGACGTATCACACCACCATGACCAAGCCGACGAGCGAGACACTATTCTTCGCCATCTACGGAGCTGAAGTGGTTCTCCCACACAAGGTCAAGCATCGCTCCACGCGGGTCATGGCGTTCGACGAGGCACGCCAGGATGCCATGCGGGGGACGGATCTCATGCTGGGGGAGGAATGCCGCCGTCAAGCCTCGCTCCGAGCGGCAAGGTACCAGCAGGTGCTGCGGCGGTACCATTACCGCAATGTCCGCCCCAGGACGCTCGAGGTGGGTGATCTCATCCTGAGGCGGGTGCTCTCTAGGAAAGGACTGGACAAGCTCTCTCCCATGTGGGAGGGCCTGTTTAGGATTGCCCGTGTCTCCAGGCCTGGCGTCGCGCGCCTGTAGACACAAGACATGATCCCCATCCAAAACACCTGGAACATCCAGCACCTCTAGAAGTTCTACCCATGAAGCAAGGCTCCGGCCTGTGAAGGTCTCCACTCGTGACACTCTCACGTAATAATGAGTGGGGCTGTACTAGCCCCGGAGTCTCCTGAGCGCCGCCCTGGGGCCTCACGGGGGCTCCCTCCCACGTCCTAGTGGCAGCACTTATCTCCGCGCTGGTGAGAAGACTAGACTAGGTGCCAGACGCGGTTGTTCATTTGCTTGCTTTCCGAAGTTGTTTCACAATCTTTTAATGGGATTTGGAGTTTTCGCGTTTTGGTTCGCCAAGTTGGATTTTCTTTCCTCTCATTTCACTCATTCATGGCCTGGGCCAGAAAAGGGCGGCAGTTGCACGTCGCTCTTCCTCGCGCGCCCCGCACATGCGGGCTAGGCAGGTGTGTGCGCACGGGTCCGCCCTCGCACAAGCACACCTTGCCGAACCCCGTTGCCCCAGTGCTTCGGCTTTCTGATCCTCGCGAGAAGCCCTCAATCAAGCTCGTGGGCATCAGCGCCCTCTCATGTCCGTGCCCCTCGGGCAGCGCGACGCGGTGCATTAAGCCAGAGCGAAACCTATGGCATGGGGCTCGCACAAGGAAGAATGAGGTACCCGTTAAGGTTTCTTTTCCTTTAAACAGCTCTGCAGCAGCTCTACGGCATCTCCCGAGGCCTCCAGCATCTCCCGAGACCGGTGGCCCCCGAGTCAACAGGAAGGGGGGCTCCGCCAGGCATCAAGGGTCGCGCCCCCGCGAGGTGGGAAGCTGCCGCAAACCTGTCAAGCTAAGTTATCCTACCCTTGCCTACCTAGAATACAAACATCATGACATAGCATTAAGATAATAAGCACTTCATAAAGAGCATAACTGCCATAGTTCATTACACACCCCAGCGGGGCAACCTACGTTTTTCAAATCGCAGAAGGAAGGAAAGGTTAAACAAAAGCGGCCCGCAAGGCCGCAGCAGGTCCTGAAGCCAAGTTCGGCAGACCCGAGCTCAGATCGGGCCCTCCTCCTGCTTCACCGGGGCGTGGCGGCGAGACGATCCACCGCCTTATTTGATGCGAGCTCGGCGGTGCGGAGGTTGGTCGTACTCGTTGGTGCTTAACTTCTCGCCCGAGGAAGAGCTGCAGCTATGGGAGGAAGTGTGGACATCGTCAAGGCCAAGCTCACCTTGTCGCCGGCACGGTCGATGTCAAGGCCAAGCTCATCGGCCCCGCTCCCGTCTCCCCTAAACACCCTCACGAAGAGGGTTGCAAGGCCATCGTACTTGAAGTGGAGAGAGCACCCCCAGCTCAGGCCTTACGCGCTGGCAAACGCCTGCCAGCCATAGGTCAGGACCAAGCTGCCCGCAGCAGTGACCTCGATCCCTACCCACAAGGCCCTGCTGCAGCAAGCGTCGGCCTGCAGCCAGAGGCCGTCGAGCCCCCAGGTCGGCAGCTCGCCGGCGAAGAAGCACGGAAGCCAGAACAAGGTGCTGGCGGGCCTCTCCGATCACACCATGAACTCCGGGAGCGCATCCATCAAGAAGAAGCATGGTCGAGGAGGGCGAGCGACCATAGCGGGCCTCCTCTTGTCGCAGGGGTGCCCCGTGCCCAGTGCCCCCCACCGCGAGAAGAAGCACCACCGCGGACGCCAAGGGAGACGCTGGCTCCTGGAGAAGCACGCCCGCGCCCCCTTGGGGCCCGCCATCGGGGTCGCGGCGTGCTTGCGGGGACGGCCGCGACCCCTCTTGGGTGGTGGCAAAGCTGGTCCCGCCTTAGGGGCCTTCCCTTTCTCAGCAATCGAGAACCTCCTCGCCGGCGCCATGAGCCTCGCAACTACGACAAAGTGGAGAAGAAGAGGAGACGAGCAGCGAGAAGATGACGAAAGAGATGAGAGAGGGGACTCCGCCCCTCCCCTCATTTATTGCCAGAGGGAGGCTAACCGCCGGCCTCCATGATCTCGCGCAATGATGTTTTCTCCGCATGCAACATCGACTCATCAAGTTGAACGGTTGTTGAGGTAGTGTGGGGAAGTGGAGACGCCCATGTCCCATCAATCACCGCATCGTCCAAGGCCGCACGTGGTTGGGGCCCGCGGCGCTCCACACTTGTCCTTTGGCTTCACCCAGAAGCCAAGTCCGAGCGCGCCTTGGGCCCAGGGGCTACTGTCGGCGTTCTGGATACGGGGGTACCCAGAATTGCATGCCTGCGGCCCACGGCGTGGCTCCATTGACAGCCTGGTACGGGCCAGTTTCGGCATCAACAACTCAAGACCCCCGCGAGGGGCCATGCCTCACAAGGCGGACGACACCAAGACCTCCAAGGGGATCAACCCCCTCAGGCTGGCTCCCGAGGAGCAGAGATTTCTATGCAAGGCTTACCTCGCGAGGTTCGGGTGACGTGAGTGTGAAAGTCCTGGACTATGGGGTCCTCGGGCGTCCGGTCTATTGGACGTGGGCCGGACTGATGGGCCGTCAAGATACAAGACAGAAGATTAGCTCTCGTGTCCGGTAGGGACTCCCTATGCGTGGATGGAAAGTATAGGTGTCCGGCTATCTTATTCCTTTCTGTAAAACCAACTTTGTACAACACTAAGCCCCTCCGGTGTCTATATAAACTGGTGGGTAGTTCGGAGGCAGGATCACAACATTGCTAGGCTAGCTAATCTAGGGTTAGACAACTCGATCTTGTGGTAGATCAACTCTTGTAACCCCTATACACTCGAATATAATCAAGTAGGAGTAGGGTTTTACCTCCATTAAGAGGGCCCGAACCTGGGTAAACACTGTGTCCTTTGTCCATAGTTACCAGTGGTCCTTAGACATACAGCTTGCCCCCCCACTACCCGAGGTCAGCCGGTTTTGACACCGACATTGGTGCTTTCATTGAGAGTTCCGCTATATCATCGACAGAAGGACCGATGGCTCGCCTCTTCATCGACAATAATGCTGCGTCCAGGGAAACGTTTCTCTCCAGACAGGTCTTTGTGTTCGGCGGCTTTGTGCTTCATGCCAACTCGGTCGGCTATCTCTAGCAGGTCGACAGTTATGCCCACGAGGAGCCCGCCCCGTGCCGCAACTCGGCCTCGCCAGCCTGCGCGCCTCCCGAGCCGCGCCTCCAGTCTAGCGCCCGCCGCCGCCGCCTTCGCGCCACCGCCGCCAGCCCGCCCTGCCACCGATGCGCCATCGCGCCGCCCGGCCCCGCATCGCCACCCCACGCCTGAAGCTGCCAGCCACACCATTCACAGCCGCCAGCCCTGCGCCGCCCCGCGCTGCGCCTCACCTCCGTCCTGCGCCACCAAGCTCCGCCGCGTGCTATTGCCGCCACCTTGTCGCCTCTGGCCCGATACGGCCAGGAGCTGCCGGATCCGGCCTCCTCCGATCTTCCTCGACCCTCGCCAGCCTCCTTCTCGCAGGAGGTGCTCACCGGAGTCCTCGCCGGCGCCGGGTCAGGGGAGGTGGATGAGATCCACCAACCCCCCTCCCAACCAAACGCTCTTCCTCGTCCCGCTCCGCTCCGTCCTGGGATCTCTCCATCCCGATCCAGCGAGGTGAAATTTCCACCAAGTCCCTAGGATTTTAAACCTCATGTGCACATTTTTGCATGACCATAACTTCATGCATATAGCTCCGTTTTGCATGCATGATATATCGACATGTTCATCACTTGATGCTCTTCATGATGGAGTAGTTTGCTTTCCAGTTCCTGTTCATATTGATGCCTTAATCCTCGTTGAAAAACTATAAGTAATATAACTGCTGGAATCTGCTGACTGTTAACATCATGTAAGCATCTTGTGAGTGCTACAACTTGGTCCCTGTTAATCCTATGATGATGATCTTGACATGCACATGTTCTGCTCTTCATGATCTACATGTTGGTTGCTGTTGCATTCATGTTAGGGTGCATATTGATATATTAATCCCCGTTGCAAAAGTGCATGTTGCTGTTAACTGCTGAAAACTGCTGTAACTTGCCTATTTGTCATTTTTATATCTTTTAGTGTGATTTTCTTTTGAGCATTATGTCTACATGTTTTAAGATCATAATTACACCATCTTTACGGTGGTGCAATTCATATATTTTGATATGCCCTGTAGTGAGTGAATCAAGCTTGTGAAGTGGGCTACTGGCTGGAATGTTCTGTCAATGCTTAATCTGCAATATCATGATGCTATGTTTTCTTGATGCTACCAATTAATCCATGCACAATCTGGAGATTCTTAGTTGACATGTTTTGATGTACATGTTATGCTCTATAATGCCATGTCTTTTGATGCCTTATATATGTTTTTAGCACATGTTTGCATTGCCATGAACATGCCTATATAATGTTCCAGATTTCTGTTAACTTCATAATGCTATGTAGCTTGATATTAATTAATCCGTGCCCCTTTTGGAGATTCTCCAACTACATATTTTTAAGTATGCTATGAGTACTTTATTCACATGCCATGTTTGCTAATTTTGGATGTCATATGCCTCTATTTGCAAACATGCTACCATAATGTTGCTGTTTTACACTTGCTGAAACTGTTTTACAATTCAATCTTGTCATGTTGGTTCCTATTAATCCATGGGCCATATGTATATGATGACATGATGTTATTTTCTCTTTGTTGTGTGTAATTTGATGCAATTTCTTTGGTTGCTATGTTTACTTGCTGTAGCTTGTCTCTTTCTTGCTCCCAAGTTGCCATCATATTATCTCTGCTCATGTATATGCTCCAATGTTATAAAGTTGCTTTTTGCATTGATCATATTGGTGTAATCTTGATGCCTTTGAAATTGAACCTGAATGATATTTGAAGAATGTTATCTGTAAATGAAGTGCTTGTCAAGTTTGTGCTCTTATGATTCCTGTAGCATGTTGTTTTGATGTTTGTAAAGTGCCAACTTGCTGTTTTGGGTAGATTGTTGTTAGATCTTGTTTGGAGTGTATGTGTTGCACCGTTGCTCCGTTGTAAGCATGCTCGATATGAAACTTGCTTAGAAGTGCATGTAGTTTCACCATGTCATGTTGAATCCTTGTTTTGAGAGTGATTGCTTGATGTTTGAATGCATTTTGCATCAATGCCACGTTTAACTTGTTTTGCTCATATCTTCTAGGCTGTAGCTCGAACTAAATGAACATTATATGTAACTTGACTAGAATTTCATGTAGATCTTCTTGGTGCATCTTAACTTGCTATTTAACAACTTGAACATAAGGTTTATTCAGATCTGGACTATTTTCGAAATTAGCATATGAGGACTTACCGGATTTGTTATATGTTGTTTCCGACCTCATTTAATCTTGCTTTGATGTGTTGTTCTTGTATGCATCATCTCTTGCCATGAGTAGCATCATATAGCCTTGTCATGCATCATACTTGGTTGAGCATCATGTCATGTTTATGTGTTGTGTGTTTACCATATTGTTTGCTTCTTTCCGGTTGTGCTTCTTCACGATAGTTCCTGTTTCGTTGCGATCGTGAGGATTCGTTCGTCTACGCTTGGTTCATCTTCTTCATGGACTCGTTCTTCTTCCCAGCGGAATTTCAAGCAAGATGACCGTTATCCTGGATCGCACTACTATCATTGCTATGCTAGTTGCTTCGTTCTATCACTATGCTGTGCTACCTATCACTTGTTTATCAAGCCTCCCAAATTTCCATGTCAGCCTCTAACCTTTTCAACCTTCCTAGCAAACCGTTGTTTGGCCAAGTTACTGCTTTTGCTCAGCCTCTCTTATAGCGTTGTTAGTTGCAGGTGAAGTTGAAGATTGCTCCATGTTGGAACAAGATTATGTTGGGATATCACAATATCTCTTATTTTAATTAATGCATCTATATACTTGGTAAAGGGTGGAAAGCTCGGCCTTTTGCCTGGTGTTTTGTTCCACTCTTGCCGCCTTAGTTTCCGTCATACCAGTGTTATGTTCCTTGATTTTGTGTTCCTTACGCCGCTGGGTTTATGGGAACCCCTTGACTGTTCGATTTGAATAAAACTCCTCCAGCAAGGCCCAACATTGGTTTTCCATTTGCCTAACAACCTATAACCCTCCCTTGGGGTCTGCAGCCCCGAGGGTCATCTTTATTTTAACCCCCCAGGCCAGTGCTTCTCTAAGTGTTCGTCTGAACCAAGAAACCTGCGGGGCCACATCGGGGGAACTTGAGGGCTAGTTTTACTCGTAGCTTGACTCATCTGTGGTGCCCTCAGAACAAGATACGTCCGGCTCCTATCGGGATTTGTCGGCACACCAGGAGGTCTTGCTGGTCTTGTTTTACCATTGCCGAAATGTCTTGTAACTGGGATTTCGAGGCTGATCGGGTCTTCCCGGGAGAAGGAATATCCTTCATTGGTCGTGAGAGCTTATAATGGGCTAAGTTGGGACACCCCTGCAGGGTATAAACTTTTGAGAGCCGTGCCCGCAGTTATGTGGCAGATCGGAATTTGTTGATATCCCGTTGTAGAGAACTTGACACTTGACTTAATTAAAACACATCAACCGCGTGTGTAGCCGTGATGGTCTCTTCTGGGCGGAGTCCGGGAAGTGAACACGGTTTGGGTTATGTTTGGACGTAAGTAGTTTCAGGATCACTTCTTGATCATTACTAGTTGCGACCGTTTGCGTAGCTTCTCATCTTATTCTTGTATTCGTAAGTTAGCCACCATATCATGTTTAGTCACTGCTACAACCTCACCACTTGTCCTTTCCATACCTATTAAGCTTTGCTAGTCTTGATACCCATGGTAATGGGATTGCTGAGTCCTCGTGGTTCACAGTTTACTACAACAACAGTTGCAGGTACAGGTAATGCGATGATCATGACGTGAGAGCGATGCTTGTTTGTTTGGATTTTCTTCTTCTACTTCTTCTTTGATCAGGGGATAGGTTCTAGGTCGGCAGCCTGGGCTAGCAGGGTGGATGTCGTTTGAGTTTCTGTTTGTGTTTCATCCGTAGTCGGATGTTACTCTGATGTATGAGGTTGTTGTATTCATGTGGCATTGTATGCCTCTTGTATGTATCCCCAACTATTATGTAATGGTACAATTTAATGATATCTACCTTGCAAAAGCGTCTCCAATATGTGCTTCTATCCTTGGTGGGACCTTCGAGTTCCTTTAGGATAGGGTTGCATATTGGGCATGACAAGTTGGTATCAGAGCCTCGACCGACCATAGGAGCCCCCTTGATTGTTCGTAGTTTGGCCGTTATCGAGTCTAGAAGAAAACTGTTTTCGGAGTCTAGTTATATCGGAGAGTAGGAATTCTTTTTACTCCTCGGCCCCTTCGTCGCTCTGGTGAGGAATCTTGATGTAGTTGTTTTGACTTACTCCTCTTCCCTTTAAATTTTTGTTTAGGATCACGCAGTTAGTTTTTCGTTCGTTGGTTCTCAGGTCTTTTCATCCGGTGCGTCTCTCATCAAGTCGATTCGACCCTCTTTGTTTTTTTTGCAAGATCAATCCTCATTTGTTTTCTTTTCCCACCCGCCCACCCTTTTTCTTCTCGGAGCCGGAGTCCGTAATCGAGTACCCATCCTACTTGTGCGAAGCCTTTGCATTCTTTCAACCGGTGTTTTCTCTTCAAGTTATTCATCGGTCCCTCCTTCCAACTTACCTTTGTTTTCCCGCCCTCCCACCCTCTTCTTCCCGGAGCCTGAGTCTGTTTCGAGCATCAATTTCATTCAT
>NC_041389.1:306535445-306583703 GCF_002162155.2 Triticum dicoccoides
CTCTTCAGACTATCGTCAATTGTTTCAACCGCTGATTTCTTGTATAGTTCGTCATTCTTCATCTCTTTCTTTTCCGGTGGACTCAATGCAAGTATTTGGTGTTGATCATATTCTTTTCCTTGGCTCAAATGTTTTCCCCTTGCTCGTTCGCCTCTCGCCATTTAAGCATTTTGGAGTTTGTAAGACATCTCAGGAGATTCGTATGTGTTCGAATAAATTTGAGATTATCACCTCATTCAAATATTTCTATTGTTCCGGTGCATCATATATCTCTTCAACAATCCTCTCCAATGGTGTTTTCTCTTCAGTGGGCCCTAACCCACGGGTTTTCTCCCAGGATCTTACCTGACTCTTCTAACTATTCCGGAGCCATTCCTAATTCTTTTCGAGTGTGATGTAAGAATGGATTCCATCAGTCACATGCCTTCTCCTGATCGCGGTCAAATTCTTTTCATCTTTGGTTCAACCCTTCCTCTTTTCATTCTCCGGAGTATCTCAGTAATTTTGGTGGTGTTTCTCGTTGTTATTTGAAGATCGAAGATGAGTTTCTCTTAAATCTTATCCGTTCTCCCGAAGATTCGCAATTCTATTTTCATGCTATCCTCTTGAATTATTCCTTTTGTCAGTTATTCTTTCTTATCCATCCGGAGTATGTCAGGAGTTGTTTTTCTATTTCTTTTCACTGGAGGCCATCATTCCAGAAGAATTCTTCGTCCTCACATTCCAGCTATCGTTATCCAATTATCCCAGCACATCTGTGAAGTATTCTTTAATCAGCTTGTTATCTCTTTGTTCTTTTGCATCTAAATCCCCTCAAAGCATATTTGGTCTTCTAATTCTTCCCGGTGATTCATTCTCTTTCATCATTCATTTTTGAATTCTTACGGTGGTTCGTTGAAGATTCTTTTTCCTTGATTATCATTTTAATCCATTCGTTCTTTCCAATCCTACCAGTGGTTCATTGAAGGCCTTCCTCAAGGTTGTGCTATATCCCCCTTAATCCTTTTCCAATAAGAATAAGTAGTATGAAAAATCCATTGCTTGTCATCAATTTAATTTGATGAAGGATAAGCATAGAATAAATCTTATTCTTATTTCCTCCAAATGATTAATTCCATCCTTCGGAGTTTGTTCGTGATGAATAAATTCTAGTTCCAAGTGTTTTCATCTTCTCTTTTCCGGAGTTCAAATTTCCTCGGACGTCCCGTCGGAACCTCCATCTAAATCACTGCAAGGCTTGATCTTATTCTTTCATCCTTTATTCTATCTCATCATCCTTTTGTCACTGGAGTTCTTCATGATTTAATTCATTCTTCAAGAGTTCATCAAGAATTTTGTTGGAGGAGTTCAATTATCTTTTCTTCTCGTGTCTGGAAGTGCAAATAATACTCCATTTTCTTCTGAAGTGGAGTTTTGGATTTCTTCGTTCCTCTCAGCTATTCAGACTTTTGGTTGTGGTATAATTTCACCTCATGTTTTGAGTTGTTTTTGATAAGTCCACAACAAGCTTATTCTTTTGTTGTTGAATACCTCAACAACTCCGTTCAACCCTTCCTCTAAGGATGCTATCAAATTCATTCATGGTGAAAGTTGTTGTTCTTTCAACCATTCTTTTCATTCCATTATTTCAATTCTTCCGGAGGCATTGTGTTGTGGCTCTCATCAAGTGTCATTCCATCTTGTGAAGTTCTTGTCTCCATTCCTTATATTTCCAGTTGAAGTGCTGCCCAAATTCTTATGTTCTTTTTCCTTTCCTATCTTATTCTAACCGGAGTGGTTTCAGAGTCTATCTTGGTTATTGAGCTTTTGATCCTCATCATACTCGGCATTCCTCTTTTCTACACGAACACTCTCGAACTTTGTTCATCTTCTCTCTTGCGTTCTTACTTCACCTCTTCCTCTTTCTCTTCCATCTCGTTCCTAAGATCTCGGGACGAGATCTCTTGTTACCGGAGGAGAGTTGTAACGCCCCTAGATCCGATGCGCTAGGTGTCTTCTAGTTATTGGTAGTTGTTGCCATGTCATTCGCTTGCATGTTGCATCTTGCCATGTCATCATCTGCATGTTTTTCAAAACTTGCATCCGGTGTCTTTCTCCTTTGTCCGTTTTGTCACCCGACACTCCCACATGCACCCACGGCCCCCCTCTTATCTTGTTTCGTGAGCGGGAGAAAAACATTCTCGGAATGGGCCGAGATTTGCCGAGTGGCATTGGTATATCACCGGTAGGTCGCCTGTCAAATTTCGTTCCATTTGGAGGTCGTTTGATGCCCCAACGGTTAACCGAGTTAACCAAAACCCCTCTCTCTTCGCAGCCCAGCACCCCTCCACAACAGCCCACTAGCCCATCCAAACCCCCTTCATGCTCTCCGTCGTTGGATCACGATCGTGTGAGCAAAAAACGCACCTCATTTGGACTCTCCTAGCTCCCTCTACCTATAAATAAGTGCCCTCTCTCCATTTTTCGGGTGAAACCCTAGTCTTCTTCCCCTCCGCGCCACTGAACAAGTCTCCCCGCCGCCAGACATGTCCGCCGCCATGCCCGCAGCCAACCGCGTCCCGCCACGTCAGCCCCGTGCCTCCTCTCTCTCCTTCCCGCCGTCGTGGTCTGCGAACCCACGGGGAGCCCGCCACGGGCCGCAATTGGGCCCCGCCAGCCCGCGCGCCGCCCGACCGCGCCCGAGCCACGCCTCCCGTCCAGCGCCCGCCGCCGCTGCCTTCGCACCGCCGCCGCCAGCCCGCTCCGCTACTGGTGCGCCACTGCACTGCCCGACCCTGCATCGCCGCCCCGCGCCCGAAGCCGCCAGCCGCGCCGTTCACAGGCGTGAGCCCTGCACCGCCCCACGCTGTGCCTCGCCTCCATCCCACGCCGCCACCGTGTCGCCTACGGCCCGATCCGGGTAGGAGCCGTCGGATCAGGCCTCCTCCGGTTTTCCTCGACCCTCGCCGGAGGTGCTCACCAGAGTCCTCGCCAGCGCCGGGTGATGGGAGGTGGATGAGATCCACCAGCCCCCCAACCAAACGCTCTTCCCCGTCCCGCTCCGCTCCGTCGCGGGATCTCCCCGTCCCGATCCCACGAGGTGAAATTTCCACCAAGTCCGAGGATTTTAAACCTCATGTGCACATGTTTGCATGACCATAACTTCATGCATATAGCTCCGTTTTGGGTGCATGATATATCGAAATTTTCATCACTTGATGCTCTTCATGATGGAGTAGTTTGCATTCATGTTCCTGTTCATATTGATACCTTAATCCTCGTTGAAAAACTACTGAGTAATATAACTGATGGAATCTGCTAATTGTTAACATCATGTATGAGTCTTGTGAGTGCTATAACATTGTGCCTGTTGATCCTATGATGATGATCTTAACATGCACATATTCTGCTCTTCATTATCTACATGTTGGTTGCTGTTGCATTCATGTTAGGGTGCATCTTGATATCTGAATACCTGTTGCAAAAGTGCATGTTGCTGTTAACTCCTGAAAACTGTTGTATCTTGCCTAGTCATTTTTATATCATTTTGTGTGATTTTCTTTTGAGCATCATATCTACATGTTTTAGGAGCATAATTGTGCCATACTTACGGTGGTGTAGTCATTATTTTGATATTACTTGTAGTGAGTGCATCAAGCTTGTGAAGTGGGCTACTGGCTATTAATGTTCTGTCAATGCTAAATCTGTAATATCACGATGCTATGTTTTCTTGATGCTACCAATTAATACATGCACAATCTGGAGATGCTTAGTTGACATGTTTTGATGTACATGTTATGCTCTATATTTGCATGCCTTTTGATGCCTTATATATGTTCTTTAGCACATGTTTCCGTTGCCATGAACATGCCTATATAATGTTCTAGATTTCTGTTAACTTCATGATGCTATGTTGTGAGCTTGATATTAATTAATCCGTGCCTCTTTTTTAGATGCTCCAATTAGATGTTTTGAAGTATGCTATGATTACTTTGTTCAGATGCCATATTTGCTAATTTTGGATGTCATATGCCTCTGTTTCATGCTTGCAAACATGCTATCATAATGTTGTTGTTTTACACTTGCTGAAAGTGTGTTAACATTCAATCTTGTCATGTTGGTTACTTTTAATCCATGTGCCATATTTATATGATGCCATGATGTTATTTTCTATTTGTTGTGTACACTTTGATGCAATGCCTTTGGTTGCTATGTTTACTTGCTGTAACTTGTCTCTTTCTTGCTCTCAAGTTGCCATCATATTATATCTCGTCATGTATATGCTCCTGTGTTATAAAGTTGCTTTTTGCATTGATCATATTGGTTTAATATTGATGCCTTTAAACCTGAACTTGAATGATATTTGAAGAATGTTATCTGTAAATGAAGTGCTTGTCAAGTTTGTTCTCTTATGATTCCTGTAGCATGTTGTTTTGAAGTTTGTAAAGTGTCAACTTGTTGTTTTAGGCAGATTGTTGTTAGATCTTGTTTGGAGTGTATGTGTTGCACCGTTGCTCCGTTTTGAGCATGCTCTATATGAAACTTGCTTAGAATTGCATATAGTTTTGTCATGTCATGTTGAATCCTTGTTTTCAGAGTGTTTGCTTGATGTTTGAATGCATTTTGCATCAATGCCATGTTTAACTTGTTTTGCTCATATCTTCTAGGCCGTAGCTCCGAACTAAATGAACTTTATACGTAACTTGACTAGAATTTCATGATGATCTTCTTGGTGCATCTTAAATTGCTGTTTAACAACTTGAACATAAGGTTTATTCAGATCTGGACCATTTTCGGAATTAGCATATGAGGACTTACCGGATTTGTTATATGTTGTTTCCGGTCTCATTTAATCTTGCTTTGATGTGTTGTTCTTGTATGCATCATCTCTTGCCATGAGTAGCATCATATAGCCTTGTCATGCATCATACTTGGTTGAGCATCATGTCATGTTTATGTGTTGTGTGTTTACCATATTGTTTGCTTATTTCCGGTTGTGCTTCTTCTCGATAGTTCCTGTTTCGTTGCGATCGCGAAGATTCGTTCGTCTAAGCTTGGTTCGTCTTCGCCCGTTCGTCTTATTCATAGACTCGTTCTTCTTCCTAGCGCAATTTCAGGCAAGATGACCGTTACCCTGGATCTCACTACTATCATTGCTATGCTAGTTGCTTCGTTCTATCGCTATGCTGTGCTACCTATCACTTGTTTATCAAGCCTCCCAAATTGCCATGTCAGCCTCTAACCTTTTCACCCTTCCTAGCAAACCATTGTTTGGCCAAGTTACCGCTTTTCTCAGCCCCTCTTATAGCGTTGTTAGTTGTAGGTGAAGTTGAAGATTGCTCCATGTTGGAACAAGATTATGTTGGGATATCACAATATCTCTTATTTTAATTAATGCATCTATATACTTGGTAAAGGGTGAAAAGCTTGGCCTTTTGCCTGGTGTTATGTTCCACTCTTGCCGCCATAGTTTTCGTCATACCGGTGTTATGTTCCTTGATTTTGCGTTACTTGCGCGGCTGGGTTTATGGGAACCCCTTGACAGTTCGATTTGAATAAAACTCCTGCAGCAAGGCCCTACATTGGTTTTCCATTTGCCTAACAACCTATAACCCTCCCTTGGGGTCTGCAGCCCCGAGGGTCATCTTTATTTTAACCCCCCAGGCCAGTGCTTCTCTAAGTGTTGGTCTGAACCGAGCCACCTGCAGAGCCACCTCGGGGAAACTTGAGGGCTGGTTTTACTCGTAGCTTCACTCATCTGTGGTGCCCTGAGAACGAGATATGTCTGGCTCCTATTGGGATTTGTCGGCACATCGGGAGGTCTTGCTGGTCTTGTTTTACCATTGCCGAAACGTCTTGTAACCGGGATTCCGAGGCTGATCGGGTCTTCCCGGGAGAAGGAATATCCTTCATTGGTCGTGAGAGCTTATAATGGGCTAAGTTGGGACACCCCTGCAAGGTATAAACTTTCGAGACCCGTGCACGCAGTTATGTGGCAGATGGGAATTTGTTGATATCCCGTTGTAGAGAACTTGACACTTGACTTAATTAAAACGCATCAACCGCGTGTGTAGCCGTGATGGTCTCTGCTCGGCGGAGTCCGGGAAATGAACACGGTTTGGGTTATGTTTGGACGTAAGTAGTTTCAGGATCACTTCTTGATCATTACTAGTTGCGACCGTTTGCGTAGCTTCTCATCTTATTCTTGTATTCGTAAGTTAGCTACTATATCATGCTTAGTCATTGTTGCAACCTCACCACTTGTTCTTTCCATACCTATTAAGCTTTGCTAGTCTTGATACCCATGGTAACGGGATTGCTGAGTCCTCGTAGCTCACAATTTACTATAACAACAGTTGCAGGTACAGGTAATGCGATGATCATGATGTGAGAGCAGTGCTTGTTTGTTTGGAGTTTTGTCTTCTGCTTCTTCTTCGATCAGGGGATAGGTTCCAGGTCGGCAGCCTAGGCTAGCAGGGTGGATGTTGTTTGAGTTTCTGTTTGTGTTTCATCCGTAGTCGGATGTTACTCTTATGTATGAGGTTGTTGTATTCATGTGGCATTGTATGCCTCTTGTATGTATCCCCAACTATTATGTAATGGCATGACGTAATAATATCCACCTTGCCAAAGCATCTCCAATATGCACTTCTATCCTTGGTGGGACCTTCGAGTTCCTTTAGGATAGGGTCACATATTGGGCGTGACATGAACACCCCGTCGAGCCTATATCCGAACTGGACAAAAAGGGAAGAGTGTGAATATAGTATCGGGAACGCTAATCACGAAGATTCGGAAGATAACAACTATATTCCAGAAACCGAAGAGGAGGTTAGCCTCGGCGATGAAGATTTTATCGTCCCAGAGGTACCCCTCGATCAAGAACACTTTAAGTAATAGCTCATCGCCACAGCTTGGAGCCCGAAAAACAAACAACGGAGCTCAAAGCCGAGCAGGATACGCTTAATGAAAGGTGGACTAAGGTCCTGACCGCTGATGAATACAGCCGCGAACGACCTGCCAAAGTTTACCCTAAGCGCAAGCTGCTACCACAATTCAACGACGAAGCCCTTGAGCCAATACCATCGAAATACAATCAGGCAGACCAACCAGACCAACCACCACATGGACGGGATAAAGCGGCATATCAAGCCGAACACCAACCTGCACCCCCTTGCCGAAGAGGCAGGGAGACAACAGCTGCGGGATACACATATGACTTGCAACGTGACCTTGTCAATAAAGCTGGTCAGACTAGATCAATCTACGGATCAAGAGCCCGTGCCCCGGCGCGAGACAACTGCTATGAAGCCCGGCATGATGAAAATTACTATAATCGAGATCAGAACCGAACTCAGATGTCAGCTGATCTCCGCCATGATATTGCATGATATAGAGGGACCGCACACCCTTTATGCTTCACTGATGAGGTCATGGAACACCAATTTCCAGAAGGGTTAAAACCCGTAAATTTCGAACAGTACGATGGAACGACGGATCCGACCGTCTGAATTGAAGATTTTCTTCTCCACATCCACATGGCTCGAGGAGACAATCTCCATGTCATTAAATGTCTTCCTCTAAAGCTGAAAGGACCAGCACGACACTGGCTAAACAGCCTCCCAGAAAACTCCTTTGGAACCTGGGAGGGCTTGGAAGATGCTTTTCGGGCCAACTTTCTGGGCACTTATGTCCGGCCACCAGATGCTGACGACTTGAGCCACATAATTCACCAGCCAGGCGAATCAGCTCGCAAGCTTTGGAATCGGTTCTTAACCAAAAAGAACCAGATCGTAGACTATTTGGATGCCGAAGCCTTTGCGGCCTTCAAACACAGCATTCGTGACGAATGGCTCGCCCGACACCTTAGGCAGGAAAAGCCAAGACCATGGCAGCTCTAACTGCACTTATGACCCGCTTCTATGCGGGTGAAGACAACTGGTTGGCTCGTAGAAGCAATAGCTCGGGGGGACCCCGACACTTCTGAGGTGAGGGACGACAATGGTAAACCTCGCCGAAATAAAAACAAACATCAAAACAATAACAGTGATGACGCAGACGATACATCAGTAAATGCCGGATTCAGCGGTCCTAAGCCCGGTTAGTGGAAGAAACCTTTCAAAGGCAACAAGGACGGGCCATCCAGCTTTGATCAAATCCTCAGAGGCCCTGTCAGAATCATGGCACACCCGATAAGCCCGTGAACCACACGAATAGGAATTGTTGGGTTTTCAAACATGCCGGTAAAATAAATACCGAACACAAAGGAAAAGGGCCTCCAAGCAAAGACGATGACGAGCCCCTTCAGTGAAACACCGGGGGTCAGAAGCAGTTTCCCCCCGAGGTGAAGACAGTGAACATGATATATGTCACTCATGTCCGCAAAAGGGAGCGCAAGCGCGCACTATGGGACGTCTATGCTATAGAGCATGTCACCCCCAAGTTTAACCCATGGTCAGCCTGTCCGATCACCTTTGATCGCAGGGATCACCCAACCAGTATCCGTCATGGGGGTTCGGCCGCCCTGGTTCTTGATCCAATTATTGATGGATACCACCTCACAAGAGTCCTCATGGATGGAGGAGCAGTCTCAACTTGATTTATGAAGATACTGTCCGTAAGATGGGTATTGACCCATCAAGAATCAAGCCTAGTAACACTACCTTTAAAGGTGTGATACCAGGAGTGGAGGCCCGTTGTACGGGCTCACTAACACTAGAGGTAGTATTCGGCTCCCCAGACAACTTTTGCAGTGAGGAGTTAGTCTTCGATATCGTCCCTTTCCGCAGTGGCTATCACGCACTGCTCGGACGAACCGCTTTCGCCCGCTTCAATGCAGTCCCGCACCATGCTTACTTGAATCTCAAAATGCCTGGACCTCGTGGTGTTATTACAGTCAATGGTAATATGGAACGCTCACTCCATACTGAAGAGCACACCGCGGCCCTTGCAGCCAAAGTATATGGCGACCTTATCAAGCCGAACAGTTCACTGGCCAATAAAGCCAGCGACGTATCCAAATGAGTCCGGTGCATGCCTAATAGCAATAAATCAACGGATCTGGACCTTGACTAGCATTTCAGCCTCTGCCGATTGCCCTACCAGGTTGCGGCTTGCGTAATGCGCGTACATAACTATGCACTAAAAATACCTTGGGCGACGCTAGAGGCACACTGCGGAAAAGGTCTATCGTACAACTTGACCCTATCTGGACCGCACATATATCTTTTTCCTCTTACTGCAGGTTCATCAAGAGCCCTACTAGATAGATGGTTGTTGTAGGAGATCCTTTTAAGGCTAGAGTTTCCCAACCATTCAACACTCCTATCAAAGGACTAATCACTAAGGGAAATGGTGCAAACGTGCGGCAGGGCATCACTGGAGTTTCTTTTTTGAACTATGATCTTAGGCCCTGTGTTGGACTTTCCCTTATGTAAAACCTTTCCTTTTTCTCTTTGGGCATGTAATCTGACCTTAACATTGAACAACATTGTATGTCATCGACGTATCAATAAAGATATAAAGGAAGCATATGATTATCACCTTCTTGGTTGGATCCTGGTATTACCTTGTCATCTGTGTTCTTCCTTACATTCTACTGACATATGTGATTCGGCACGGCCTTCATACCAGGGGCTGTATTCGGCCCCGTAAAATTCTTAAGTCCGAACACCTATAGGGAACTCTTCGGCGTCCTGGATATTGCATTACATGCATCGGCTCCGAATCATGTCTTTGGTATATAGTTGGGTTGCCCGGCTCCTGTGTTTGCCACCTTACGTTCCGCAAGTTCGGCTAAGGTAATAAGGGAGAACTACTGCGATTGTATTTCTGGTTCGTCCGGTTAAGTACCTCAGTAGAGAAAGCCAAAAACTGACAGTCATGATAGGTGAGAGCGGGTCAGCAGTCCGGTGACTTAGTGTTATACTACAAATCGTTCGCAATTTATGCCGTGTTATACGAGGGGCTGGGCTTTCGACCAGCCACGTTGCAAAGGCGCCATACTCCGGATTGTCGTTCATGCAACAAGTGGCTAGTATTTAGCGCCACCAATGGACTCTTATGGCTAAGTGAAAGTACTAAAGCCGTATAGTCTGATTACCTAGTTCACCTCACAAGCCGCCTCCTACATTGGACGAAGACGTTGGATAAAGTGCGATCATGCGTTTCCGAACACCCCTGTAATATTTACGTGGGGGCTGAAGCCGACGACTGGTATACTTTCAGACATATAAACAACAGAATAGGAGGATAAACTAATCATAAAGTGTAAGCATAACTATTATACATCATGAGTTCATTACACAACTCTACAAGCCGGACTCAACTACTCAAACACGACGTGCTTTGAGCACTGGCCCTCCACAATGCAGGCTCCTTCGAGGACCTCGTCAAAGTACCTCTCTGGTCGCCAGTGCTCCTTGCCTTCAGGTGGCCCTGCTGTGGCAATCTCGGTGGCCTTCATCTTCGCCCACTGCACCTTGACGCGGGCGAAGGCCATCAGGGCACCTTCAATGCAGGGCGGCCGCTTGAGGGCATCGATCCGAGGAAGCTCTTCCACCAGCCGCTTCACGGGGCCGAAGTGGCTGCTTGGTATGGCCTCGGCTCACCACAGACGGACTATTACATCCTTCATGGCCAGTCCGGCCACCCTGTGCAGCTCGGACAACTGCTTCAGCTGGTCACTCAAGGGCACTGGAAATTATGGCACAAGGTATTGCGACCAGAACAACTTCTCCATTGAGCTCCCTATTCGACTCGGAAGAATGCGGCGGCATCCGCAATACTCCTTAGTGGATCCGCAAAGGCGCCTGGAGAACTCCAAACTTGGGTCAGTAAAATATATCTCTTGCTAGTAAATCTACTCTGCATGATAAAGGCCTTACCAACCGCAATATGCCTTGCCTCCTGGATGTCCTGGCGAGCGCCCTGGGCATCAACCCGGGCATCCTTCATGCTCTCAAGAGCTTTGGTGAGCTCGGAGGCCTGTTCTGAACTCTTTTGCTCCAAGGACTCGCACTTGGCGATGGCGTCCTTGAGCTCCTGTTCGACCTCCCCCACCCACGCCTCATGTCTGCGGCGGGTGGCTTGAGTACACATCCAAATCCTTGGTTGCTTTGTCCGTGGCCGCCTTGCGCACCTCCGCCTCCTTCTTGGCTTGGGCGAGGGCGCTCCTGAGGGACTCGACCTCGGCTGCGCCAACTGCGAGTATATTTATCAATTTTTTTAGTCAGTTTAAGAAGACTAACACGCATATAATTTTTGAATGTGCCTTAATACCACGTACCTTGGGTTTCGTTGAACCGCTTGTTGATGCGGTCGAGTTCCTCATCGGATAGCCGAAGCTTCCGATTCAGCTCGGCAATTTCTGCGGCCTGAGGAGTAGCCGCCACGATAGAAGTGATACGTCTCCAACGTATCTATAAATTTTGATTGTTCCATGCTATTATATTACCTGTTTTGGATATTTATGGGCTTTATTTTACACATTTGTATCATTTTTGGGACTAACCTACTAACCGGAGGCCCAACCCGTATTGCTATTTTTTTGCCTATTTTATTATTTCGAAGAAAAGGAATATCAAACAGAGTTCAAACGGAATGAAACCTTCGGGAGCGTGATTTTTGGAACAAATGTGATCCAGAGGACTTGGAGTGCATGCCAAGAAGCAGCCGAGGCGGCCACGAGGGTGGAGGGCGCGCCCACCCCTATAGGGCACACCCCCTAGCTTGTGGGCCCCTCGGGCAGCCACCGACGTACTTCTTCCTCCTATATATACCCACGTACCCCGAAAACATCCAGGGAGCAACCGAAACACAATTTCCACCGTTGTAACCTTATGTATCCGCGAGATCCCATCTTGGAGCCTTCACCGGCGCTCCGCCAGAGGGGGAATCGACCATGGAGGGCTTCTACATCAACACCATAGCCCTTCCAATGAGTTGTGAGTAGTTTACCACAGACCTTCGGGTCCATAGTTATTAGCTAGATGGCTTGTTCTCTCTTTTTGGATCTCAATACCATGTTCTCCCCCTCTCTTGTGAAGATCTAATAGATGTAACTCTTTTTGCGGTGTGTTTGTCGAGATCCGATGAATTGTGGGTTTATGATCAAGTTTATATATGAGAAATATTTGAATCTCTTCTGAATTCTTTTATGTATGATTGACTTATCTTTGCAAGTCTCTTCGAATTATCGGTTTGGTTTGGCCTACTAGATTGATCTTTCTTGCCATGGGAGAAGTGCTTAGCTTTGGGTTCAATCTTGTGGTGTCCTTACCCAGTGACAATAGGGGTTGCAAGGCACGTATTGCATTGTTGCCATCGAGGAAAAAAAGATGGGGTTTATATCATATTGCATGAGTTTATCCCTCTACATCATGTCATCTTTCTTAAAGCGTTACTCTGTTCTTATGAACTTAATACTCTAGATGCATGCTGGATAGCGGTTGATGTGTGGAGTAATAGTAGTAGATGCAGGCAGGAGTCGGTCTACTTGTTGCGGACGTGACGCCTATATACATGATCATGCCTAGATAATCTCATAATTATTCGCTTCTCTATCAATTGCTCGACAGTAATTTGTTCATCCACCGTAATACTTATGCTATCTTGAGAGAAGCCTCTAGTGAAACCTATGGCCCCCGGGTCTATCTTTTATCATATAAGCTTTCAATCTACTTTTATTTGCATCTTTACTTTTCCAATCTATATCATAAAATACCAAGAATATATTTATCTTATCATTTTATCTCTATCAGATCTCACTTTTGCAAGTGGCCGTGAAGGGATTGACAACCCCTTTATCGCGTCGGTTGCGAGTTCTTTGTTTGTTTGTGTAGGTGCGTGGGACTTTTGAGGAGCCTCCTACTGGATTGATACCTTGGTTCTCAAAAACTGAGGGAAATAATTACGCTACTGTGCTACATCACCCTTTCCTCTTCAAGGAAAACCAATGCAAGCTCAAGACGGAGCAAGAATCCTGTCAAATAACATATACAGTGCAATATATACTTGTATGTGATCCTCTATTCGGATTGTTCTAATACAGACAGAGTCTCAGGGGCTACTGTCTACACATGGGTTTTGCCTCACACATATATATACACAACGAAAAAAACTAGTGGAGAATATTACGTCGCATACCTTGATGCCTGTCAGTAGGCTGTTGAAAACTTTGGTGAGTCCGCTTTTTATGGACCGAACCTTTTCCATAACCGCACCCATCAGGGTGCGGTGTTCCTCGACAATGGAAGCGCGTTGCAGCACTTCGTGCAGAGTGTCAGCAGCCTCTGGATTGAAAGAGGCCGCCGACGGAGCTCCTGCTCCTCCCCCCTCTTTCAAAGGGGGGTGTTGGTCCGAACCTGGAGCCGTGCTGGACTCCGGGACGGTGTTTGGCGGAGGCCCGGACGGTAGAAGCCCCCCACCCTCGGTGGTCATGGGGGTCGCTGTGCCTCGATCTACAGCGTCCGAGGTGTTGTCCCTAGGCGCCTTCTGGATGGTCTTGTCCGCTCCTCCCCGGCCAAGAGATGGCCTTTGAGATGACACGTCGGTGTCCTCCATGGAAGACGGGGAAAAGGCACGAGATGGCCCGTCACTCTCCGCCTCTCCACGGTCTAGACAGTTCCCAACTGAAGTGGAGGGAATCGGGATCTCGGGCGGAGGACTGAAAAGTAGAGAAAGACTTGATATGACAGAGGCAGATTAAAGCGATAATGGAACGGGTAAGTTTTTGATACTTACGTTTTGGCCAGGGGCTTCTCCCTTTGGACCCTCTTCGGGCTGTGTTCGAACTCTGAGTATGAACTGTCCGAGAGGACCACCCACCCCTTTTTCGGGGTCGCCCCCTCCAGGTTCTCGGAGGCTGTCCTTTTTCCCCTCCTCGTCTTGACGGGGGAGTCGCTCTCCACTTCCTCCTCCTCCTCCTCTTCCTCTTCATCCTCATCTTCCTCATGGGAGGAGACGACTTCGGTCTCTCTGGACTCTGCTTTCGGAGGGCCTTTGCGGCAGGGACCGTCCTTGGGCCCCTTGCCTTTCTTCTTGGCCTTCTTCTCCGACGCCTTGTAAGGCACCGTGACCAGCATCTCCTCTAGCGCAGGAGTGACTTGGTCTTCAGGAAACGGAGCTGGACTCTTAATCTGCTCTGACTTCTTGGTCCAGCCGTGTAACAAAAAGATGGGCTGATGAGTTTGGTATAGATCGAACATATATATATATATATATATATATATATATATATATATATATATATATATATATATATATATATATATATATGAACTAGGTATGTCTTCAGAAATATCGAATACTTACCGGAGAGGTCGGATTCATGCTGTTGAGGCTGACGTCTTCGGTCTCCATGGGCCAGCTCTTCTGTGCCTCGAAGAGCAGCTTCCACATTCCCTCATGCGTGGCGCCGAGGAAATGTTGTAGAGTCTGCGGCTCCTCCGGCTTGAATTCCCACATGGGGGAAGGCCAGCGCTGGCAGGGGAGAATGCGGCGGAAGAGCATTATTAGAACCACGTTGGTTAGACCAACGTTCTTCCCCAGCATGTTGGTGATGCGCATTTGCAGCGCCTGCACCTCCGTCTGGGACCCCTAGTCGTGGCCCTTCGCGTTCCAGGAAACGAGCCTCATGGGGGGTCCGGATCTGAACTCCGGAATTGCCACCCACTTAGTGCAGCGCGGCTCAGTGATATAGAACCACTCCTTTTGCCAGATCTTCATGGTCTCCACAAAGGCCCCCTTGGGCCATGTGGTGTTTGGCAGCTTGTTGATCATAGCTCCGCTGCAGTCCGTGTGGTGGCCGTCGACCACCTTCGACTTCACGTTGAAGACCTTGAGCCATAGGCCAAAGTTTAGGTGGACGCGGAGGAGAGCCTCACACACGATGATGAACACCGAGATGTGGAGGAAAGAGTTCGGGGCTAGGTCATGGAAATCTAAACATGAGTCCACAGACGAATGGGTGGAGTGGAAAACCTAATCCTGTAAGGAAGTGGGGAAGGAAGACCACTCGTTCGCCGGGCTCTGGAGTGGGATTGACTTGACCTTCGGTGGGAAGCCTATGCGTGATGTTGGCGGCGAGGTACCCCGCACTCCTGCGAGTTTTTATCTCCTTCTCCGTGACGGAGGAGGCCTCCCACTTTCCTTTGGAACCCGATCTGGCCATGGTCAGAGGAGGTGGTCGTGGTGGTGAGAAAGAAGGAAACTTTGCGGGCGCAGAGAGCTTGGGAGATTGGAAGGCTGAGGAGATGTGAAGGCATGGGGGGAGAAAGTAGGGATCCATTGCCCTCTTATAGGCAGTAAAAATTCCAACCGCCCCCACTCGTGCCTTGAATCTCGCCTATTCCCAATGAAGGCATACGCCACAAACGGTTCGATTACCCAAACATTATTGATGAGCAATCCCGTATTAAGTGGGCACGATCTCTGTTTTGACAGGACATGCCAATGAGGCGTTGCCTTGAAACACGGAATGCGGGGTGGGAAAACAGTTCAAAATGTCAAAGGGTCAAGTCTGACATTTCATCGAAAAAGTTGTCAGTAAAAGACACTGTTCTCATTTTATATATATCCTACCTTCGCGGCTAAGGGTTGTGTTCATTATGAAAAGCCGGATACAATTCCTTTACAGAGGAAAGCTAATGTGTATTCTTCAAGGAACCTGCCTTGCAATGCCGAAGACAATCTAGACGCCGAATACATCATCATTGAAGACTGGTTCAGGGGCTACTGTGGGAGTCCTGGACTATGGGGTCCTCGGGCGTCTGGTCTATTGGATGTGGGCTGGACTGATGGGCCGTCAATATACAAGACAGAAGATTACCTCTCGTGTCCGGTAGGGACTCCCGTATGCGTGCATGGCAAGTATAGGTGTCCGGCTATCTTATTCCTTTCTGTAAAACTGACTTTGTACAACCCTAAGGCCCTCCGGTGTTAATATAAACCGATGGGTAGATCGAAGGCAGGATCACAACATTGCCCGGCTAGCTAATCTAGGGTTAGCCAACTCGATCTCGTGGTAGATCAACTCTTGTAACTCCTATACCCTCGAATATAATCAAGTAGGAGTAGGGTTTTATCTCCACTAAGAGGGCCCGGACCTGGGTAAACACTGTGTCCTTTGTCCATATTTAGCATTGGTCCTGAGACATATAGCTTGGGGCCCCTTACCCGGGATCAGCCAGTTTTGACACCAACAGTGAGCCATGACGACCAAGACCAGGCGGGCGCCAGCGGGCGCAGAGTACTAGTTTCCTCTTCGGTGCAAAGGATGCAAGCAGCAGGCGCAGAGTCCCGATGAATCAACCAAAGGTTTCCATTCTGGTGCAACAAGACCAAGACCGCCAGGACGCCAGGACGGAGGTCACCACCGAGCCCACCGCAGCGTCACGACCAGAGTCTTTTGCAGGCAAAGACCACTTTAGTCAGGATAGGACGTACTTGTTGTCTCCCTTCAAATTTGGCCATTGTGGGATTCCTTCCCGCCTACATTTGGGAAGAGGACCAAGGCCACTATAAATAGGACCTAGCCACCACCAACAGGAGGGACCTGATCCATTCCACCCTCACCACCTCACCAGCTCACTTGAGCTCAAGAACACACCTCCTGAGGCTATTCTCCAATGTACTAGTTCTTCCTCAGCCCCTCTGAAAGCACAAGTGCTCCCCGGGGATTTTGGTAATTCATGAGAACATATCTCTTGTTGGACTAATACTTCTGCCTAGTGCATTTCAGATAAGTTCAACACTTGAGTGGCATGGACATGGACAAGAGGATGTGGAACTCCTTCAAGATGCTAAGGACAAATATTGGCAAAAGCTCAAGACTCTACATTTTCCATTTTAGTGATTCAAGATCACATTGAGTCCATAGGAAAGCCAATACTATTAATACTGGATGAGGTGTTGCTTAATGACTTGCTTTCTCAAAGTGCTTAGTGATATTCTCCAAAACCCTCAGCCACTTTCTCACATCTACATATGTCCTAAACCTAAGAATCAAACTCGGCCCCACTGACTTTGTCTATCCGGCGCCATCGAGTTTCATCATATTCAGCCACTGCCAAACCCTAGTCACTTTGGTCTCACCGATGGGATTTAGGTCTCACCTAGATGGGTTTGCAAACTCTCTGTGATCTATTGCAACATTTTCGGTCTAACCGAGTTCGTTTAGTTGGTCCCACCGAGTTTGCTTGACCAATCCTCTGTTTACTTATTACCAAAATCGGTCACACCGAGTTTGAGTAATCGGTCAAACCGAGTGGAGGTTTTACCCTAATCCCTGCACATCGGTCTCACCAAGATGACTATATCGGTCCCATCGAAAATCCTAACGTTCACATTTTTACCTAAATCAGTCTGACCGAGTTTGTTGATTCGGTCCCACCGAGTTTGGGAATCAGAACAAACCTACACTTGCACTACTCATTTTCTGAAAGAGAACCACCTACGCATGTGTTGAGACCAAGATATTCCAATCCTACCATATGAATCTTGATCTCTAGCCTTCCCAAAGTTTCTTTGCACTCAAATAATCTTTCCACCATAGCCAAATCTATTAGAGAGAGTTGAGTGTTGGGGAGACTATCATTTGAAGCACAAGAGCAAGGAGTTTATCAACAACACACCATCTATTACTTTTGGTGAGTGCTGTCTCCTAGATTGGTTAGGTGTCACTTGGGAGCCTCTGTCAAGATTGTGGAGTTGAACCAAGGAGTTTGTAAGGGTAAGGAGATCGCCTACTTCGTGAAGATGTACCCTAGTGAGGCAAGTCCTTCGTGTGCGATGGCCATGATGGGATATAGAAGGTTGCTTCTTCGTGGAACCTTCGTGGGTGTATCCCTCCGTGGACTCGCGTAGCCGTTACCCTCCGTGGGTTGAAGTCTCCATCAACATGGATGTACGATAGCACCACCTATCGGAACCACGCCAAAAATCTCTGTGTCTCCAATTGTGTTTGCACACTCCAATCCCATCCCTTTACTTTCTTGCATGTTGCATGCTTTACTTTCCGCTGCTCATATACTCTTTGCATGCTTGCTTGAATTGTATTGTGTATGCCTGAAATTGTGTTAATCTACCACCTCAACTTAAAAAACTTAAAAATTGTCAACATTGTTTGTTGAGGGTCTAATCACCCCCCTCTAGACACCTCTTCTCGATCCTTTCAATTGGTATCAGAGCTTTGGTCTCCATTGCTTTGGTTTAATCACCATTGGAGGAAGATGGATGAGTCTATGTTGGGGAGTCTTAGACATAGAGTGCCTATGCTTGATGGAGAGTTCTTTAGTGAGTGGAAAAATGAGATGCTTGGAATTTTTCATGAATATCACTTGAACAAGTACATTACTACGCCTTGTGAACCCCTTGTTGATCCCTTGCATCCACCCATGACGAGTCTCTTGACATGATTCACAATATTAGAACTATCAATCCTATCACTAGAGGATTGCCTAGAAATTTGATTGGTCACTTGCCTACTCTTGATTGTGCTTATACTATATGGAGATTTCTTGAGGAACGCTTTCCTGACTATTCCTTGAAAAACTTAGATGAGATTCTTCACAAGTCCATTGCTTTGAATAAGATGAATCCCAATGATCCAAAGTTTGGAGATTGTTTATTTGAGGCTGGTTGTGGCATAGACGGCTAGGTCATGTGGGCATGCGAAACCTTGACAAGCTTATTAAAGGTGATCATATCCTTGGTGTTAAAGATGTCATATTTGATAAGGATAGACTTTGCAGCGCTTGCCAAGAAGGAAAATAGGTTGGAGGAAGCCACCTCGTGAAGGACAACATGACCTCGAGGAGACCGCTTGAGCTACTTCACATGGATCTCTTCGGTCCCCACACTTACAAAAGTCTCGGTGGTAACTCGTTTGGACTAGTTATCATTGATGATTTTTCAAGATTTATATGGGTGTTCTTTCTCGATGATAAATCGTGGGTTCAAAAGATCTTCAAAAGCATCGTTGGGAAGGCCCAAAACCAATTTGAAATGAAGATCAAGAAGGTTCGCAGCGACAATGGAATGGAGTTCAAGAATGCCAATGTGGACACCTTTCTTGACGAAGAAGGGATCTCACATGAGTTCTCGGCTACGTACACACCTCAACAAAATGGAGTTGTTGAGAGGAAGAATCAGACGCTCATCAAAATGGCGAGAATGATGCTTGATGAGTACAAGATGCCAAAGCACTTTTGGGAAGAAGCGGTTGAGATAGCTTGTCATGCGACGAATTGTCTATATCTTCACAAGCTACTCGGCAAGACGGCATATGAGCTCCTCACCGGTAACAAACCCCAAGTTGGATACTTTCGGGTATTTGGCTCAAAGTGTTACATTCTTGACAAGCATCGTCGTTCAAAATTTGCTCCTAAGTCTTATGAAGGTTTCCTACTCGGTTATGGCTCAAACTCTCACACTTACCGTGTCTACAACAATTTCATCCAAAAGGTTGAAGAGACGGTAGGTGTGAAGTTCGATGAATCTAACGGCTCGCAAGTAGAGCAATTGCCAATTGATGTAGGTGACAGAGATCCTTCGGAAGCAATCCAAGACTTGTCTATTGACAAGATTCGCCCAACGGAGGTGAAGGAGAGTACCTCGTCTATCCAAGTGGAAGCCTCAACCTCACGCCAAGGTGAACCACGAGTTGACTTGGAGGCATCCACGAGTGGGACACGTCAAGATGATGAGAACGAGGATGTACAACAACACGAACCTCGAGGACCTCCTTCTCCACCTCCAAGGGAGAACGACCACACCAACAACAACGAAGAAAGACAAGAAGAAGAACAAGACAATGAAGAGGAGGTTCCACCCCGACCCAAACAAAAGCTATCACGAGTTCGAGCAAGAGTCTCCAGATATCATCCCGTCGGACAAATCTTTGATGACATTCAAACCGGGAGAATTACTCGCTATAAAACACGTTTGGCTAACTTTTGTGAACATTACTCATTCATTTCTAGCATTGAACCTATGAAGGTTTAAGAAGCATTGGAAGATCCGAATTGGATAAATGACACGCACGAAGAGCTACACAACTTTGAGAGGAACCAAGTATGGACGTTGGTTCAGAAGCCCGATGAGAAGCACAATGTCATTGGAACCAAATGGGTATTTTGGAACAAATAAGATGAACATGGACAAGTTGTACGCAACAAGGCTCGTCTCGCTGCTCAAGGCTACACTCAAGTCGAAGGTATGGACTATGGTGAGACTATTGACCTATTTCTAGACTTGAGTCCATTCACATCTTACTTGCCTATGCCAATCATCATTATATTACCTTATATCAAATGGACATCAAAAGTGGTTTTCTTAATGGTGAAATTGTGGAGGAAGTTTATGTTAATCCTAAGAAACCCAATCATGTTTACAAACTTCACAAAGCTCTTTATGGTCTTAAGCAGGCTCCTAGAGCTTGGTACAAATGCTTGACTAAGTTTCTTCTTGATAAAGGGTTTGAAATTGGTAAAATTGATTGTACACTCTTCACCAAAAGGGTTAATGGAGAATTATTTGTGTGCCAAATTTATGTTGATGATATCATATTTGGATCATCTAACCCTCATTTTAGTGAGAGGTTTGGGAAGCTTATGTCGGAGAAGTTTGAGATGTCTATGATGAGTGAACTCAAGTTCTTTCTTGGTTTGCAAATCAAGCAAAGTAAGGAGGGAACCTTTATCTCTCAAATGAAGTATACCAAGGATTTATTCAAGAAGTTCAACATGCAAGAATGCAAAGGTATGAATACCCCCAAGCCTACTAGTGGACATCTTGACTTGACAAAGGATGGCGAACCTGTTGACCAAAAGGTTTACCGCTCTATGATTGGTTCATTGTTATATCTATGTGCATCCCATCCCGATATCTTGCTAAATGTGTGCATATGTGCACGATATCAAGCAGCCCCCAAAGAGTGTCATCTGAAGGCTGTGAAAAGGATAGTGAGATACTTAATACATACATTAAATTTTGGCATTTGGTATCCTTAGAGGTCTTCTTTTGATCTTGTTGGCTACTCTGACTCGGACTATGCCGGTGACAAGGTTGATAGAAAGTCCACTTCGGTTACTTGTCAATTTCTTGGTAGATCTCTTGTGTCTTCGTCCTCCAAGAAACAAAACTCGGTATCCTTATCCACCGCCGAACCAGAATACATTGCCGCTGGTTCATGTTGTGCTCAATAACTTTGGATGACCCAAACTCTTAAAGATTATGGGATATATGTGAAACATGTTCCATTTCTTTACGACAATGAGAGTGCTATTAATATTGCTCATAATCTCATGCAACATTCTCGAACTAAGGATATTGAAGTTCGTCATCATTTCATTCGAGATCATGTTGCTAAGGGAGATAATATTTTTTTCAAAAGTGGAACACACAGTCTCACCATTGTGGGTTGAGTCAAACAACTTCCCAACAAGACTAACTAATTAGTGTGAAAGTTAACTAATTGGGACCCAATTTATAATCATTGGTGAGGGAGTCCTGGATTCGGGGGTCCTCATGTGTCCGGCCCAGGAGTATGGGACGGGGTGGATGGGCCATACAAGATCAAGCTGAAGATTATTCTCGGTGTCCGGATGGGACTTCTCCATACATAAACGGCAAGATTAGAGTCCGGGTGTTTCCTTCCCTTATGAACTAATCTTGTACAAGCCCTAGGCCCCTCCGGTGTGTATATAAACTGGAGGGGTTAGTCCGTAGAGGCTATCTTTTTTACCGTCATCAGAATACTCATAGGCTAGAAATCTAGGGTTTAGCCATTACGATCTCGACGTAGATCAACTCCTGTAATCTACATATTCTTCGAATATAATCAAGGAGTAGGGTTTTACCTCCTTTAAGAGGGCCCGAACCTGGTGAGGGAGTCCTGGATTAGGGGGTCCTCGGACAGCCGGACTATGTACTTGTGCCGGACTGTTGGACTATGAAGATACAAGATTGAAGACTTCGTCTCGTGTCCAGGTGGGATTCTCCTTTGCGTGGAAGGCAAGCTTGGCATATGTAGATTTCCTTCTCTATAACCGACTCTGTGTAACCCTAGCTCCCTCCGATGTCTATATAAACCGGAGGGTTTGGTCCGTAGGACAAGAACAATCATAATCATAGGCTAGCTTCTAGGGTGTAGCCTCTATGATCTCGTAGTAGATCAAATCTTGTAATACTCATATCATCAAGATCAATCAAGCAGGAAGTAGGGTATCACCTCCATAGAGAGGGCTCGAACCTGGGTAAACATTGTGTCCCCCGCCTCCTGTTACTATTAGCCTTAGACGCACAGTTCGGGACCCCCTACCCGAGATCCGCCGGTTTTGACACCGACATTGGTGCTTTCATTGAGAGTTCCACTGTGTTGTCACGGTAAGGCTTGATGGCTCGCCTTGTTATCAAGGACAACATCATCTCTGGGGGAGCCCTGGATTTAGGCCAAATCTCCGACTAGGAGGCTTTGTCATGACCGCCCGTTTGGCCGCCGCGCCGACAATGACTTCTCGGGTCATCAAAAACAGCCTCCACATCAGCTCGGAATACACCAAGTAGATGGATCGAGTGGAGCTCTCGTCCATGAATGAGCTCTTGGACCGCATCGCCGCCTTGGGAGTCGCTACGGACTATGATCGGATCGGGCTTAGACCCGACCAAAGAGAGATTAACTCTGCGCCGGCCACCCATCAGATAGTGGTGGTTGAGGAGCAATGCAGCGATTCTTCCTCTATTTTGAGGACGAAGTATGTCCGGATTCCCGAGCTCTCCGAGCCGGATACCCGTCTACGGGAGGACATGACCCAGGCTCCGAACTTAGAATCGGACAGTGGGCCAGAAAAATTGGGCAGCATCCCGGAGCCCGAACTGCCAAGTTCGGAAGCTCCCCTGCCCCTGGGTCTCAGATCGGGTCAGGTTCAGACTTAAATCTACCTACCCACCCAGATGCAAGCAATCTTTCCCACATTAGACAAGAGTCCCATGAGAGAGTACATCACATTTGGGCTAGATTCCAACTTGTAATGAGCAAGGTCAAGGACTGTCGCGAGGAAGACGCAATCTCATTCTTTTGCAAAAATTGCACGGACAAGGGAATACTCAAGGCCATAAGTTGCCATGACATAACACACTTCGCTGAATTGGCGGCCATAGTACAGAAGTATTATGCGATGGAAAGCCTGGAAAACCCAAGCAAAATTCTGGGATCCTCCGGCCCTCACTAAACCCCTCGTTCGAACTAAAAGGGTACACTCTCGCAAGTCACCCGATCCAATTACAAAGAAGCCAAAGCCCACTACAGGGCGTGGAACCATATTAGAGGGATGGTTCAATGGGCCATGCAAAATTCAAACCACACCGGATACTATACCAACACAAAGCCTTAGAGCATGTTGGATACTTCGGTAGGTGGCCAAGAGCGGTGAGGATCTCCTCATTAATGATACCGCAGAACATCATCCCGTAGGAAACAACGATACAGTATTAACAGTATTTGAGACTTTCGCCTCAAACAACAGGCACAAGAGACCCCTCCGCAGCCTCGCCAAAGTCTGCCACGTTGCAACAATAAATCCATGGAATGACACGACAATAACTTTCAATGCCAGTGACAAACCTCAATTCCGACCAGTCCGAGCACCAGCGGCTTTGGTCCTTAGTCCAATTGTTGATGGCTTCTGGCTTACTAAAGTGCTCACGGACGGTGGCAGCAGATTAAACCTCATATATGAGGAAACTCTCAACAAAATGGAAATAGACAAGAGCCGCATTGAGCAAAGCAGCACGGCCTTCAGAGGAATTATCCCTAGTCGAGAGGCACGATGTGCGGGAAAAATCACACTATATGTGGTATTTGGCACGCCAGAGAATTACAGGTCCGAAGAAATTACATTCCAAGTGGCCCCGTTCAGTAGCGGATACCACGCCCTTTTAAGACAGGATGTATCCACGAGCTTCCAACCTGTACCCCATTACGGGTACATGAAGCTCAAGATGCCCGAGCCCAATAGAACCATCACTCTAGCTAGTGATCCGGACGTAGCACTGCGCGCCGAAAACAAAACTGCCGCCTTGGCCCTTGAGGCATTGTCCGAAGCCCTCGCGGCCGAAGAACTAACTACGCTACGCTCCACAGTGGACAGGGAGGATGTGATACTCGACAAATGATCCAAGTCCACCTCTTTCAAACCAGCGGACGAAATAGTCAAATTCCAAGTCCACACAATGGACTCTACAAAAACAACATCCATCGGGGCACAACTGAACCCCACAATAGACGCCGCACTGCGGGCGTTCTTGCGCGAGAATTGGGACATCTTCGCCTGGCACCCTTCAGATATGCCAGGTATCCCACGCAGGCTGGCCGAGCATAGCCTAAACATACTAAAGGGACACAAGCCGGTCAAGCAGACTCTTTGGCGCTTTTCAGAACCTAAACAACAAGCCATGGGAGAGGAGCTAGCCAAGTTAGTCGAAGCCGGATTCATCAGAGAAATAAAACACCCACACTGGCTAGCAAACCTCATGATGGTACCAAAGAAGGACAAATCCTGGCGCCTATGTGTCGATATCAAGGACCTCAAAAAGGCTTGCCCCAAGGATCCCTTCCCTCTCCCTCGCATCGATCAAATGATCGACGCTACCAATGGACACGACTCATTGTGCTTCCTCGACGCATACTCCGGATACCACCAAATCAAGATGGCAGAGACCGATCAAGCCTCAATGGCTTTCATCACTCCATACGGCCCCTTCCGTTTTAACACCATGCCTTCCGGGCTCAAAAATGCCGGTGCAACCTATCAACGCATGATTCAGACATGCCTGGAAACACAAATCAGCAAAACAGTTGAGGCATACATAGACGATGTGGTCATGAAAACCAGACACGTCGAGTCTTTAATAGACGACCGGAGGCTTACGTTCGACAATCTCCGAACATATGACATCAAGCTCAACCTGGAAAAATGCGTTTTCGGCGTCCGTGCTGGAAAGCTCCTGGGCTTCATCGTTTCCAATAGAGGAATTGAAGCAAATCCAGCTAAAATCCGAGCTCTGACACAGCTGGCTACCCCAAGAGACCTCAAGCAAATCTAGAAGTTAACTGGATGCGTGGCTGCCTTAAGCCGCTTTATCTCCCGATTGGGAGAAAAGGCACTACCTCTCTATCGCCTTCTTCGATGCACTGAACACTTCGAGTGGACGGAAGTGGCTACGGCCGGACTGGAAGAAATAAAGGCCCTCCTGGCTAGCAACCCAATCTTGGCCGCACCGAACATCGGCGAACCCATGTTGTTATATATAGCTGCAACGCACCAAGTTGTAAGCGCAGTGCTCGTCGTCGAACGAGAGGAGGACGGACATAAGTTCCTGCTTCAAAAGCCGGTATACTATGTATCCACTATCCTCACACAATGCAAGTCACGGTACCCACATTATCAAAAGATAGCATACACGGTCTTCATGGCAGCCCAGAAACTATGACACTACTTTCAAGAGTGTTCAATCACGATGGCCTCCGAAGTACCACTCAACAATATAATAAATAACCGCGATGGCATGGGCTGAATTGCTAAGTGGGCCATCGAGCTCCTCCCATTCGACATCATATATAAACCAAGGCGATCCATCAAGTCGCAAGTACTGGCTGACTTCGTCGCCGAATGGAAAGAAGTCGAACTCCCTAAAGAGTACGGCGCATACTCCAATTGGATCATGCACTTTGACTACTCTAAAATGCTGGCCGGTCTGGGAGCGGGCGTCGTCCTGACATCCCCCACCGGAGATACAGTCCAATACGTACTCCAAATACTATACATAGACTCCAACAATGCAGCCGAATACGCGGCTCTATTGCATGGTTTTCGGATGGCAGTCTCCATGGGCATCCAACTGCCTAGAAGTGCGTGGGGATTCGAACCTCGCAATATCTCAAATAAATGGAGACTTCGACACCAAGGACCCGAAAATGGCGGCTTACTGCAATGCCGTCCTCAAGATGTCAACTCGGTTCAAGGGGCTCGAATTCCATCATGTGGTCCGACAAAACAATCAAGCGGCGGATATCCTCGCCCGCATCGGCGCTAAGCACGACCCCGTCCCACCTAATATCTTCTTCGAAAGGCTATTCAAGCCATCCGTGGTATGGGAAGGGGAGACCGGCAATACTAGTCCAGATTTGACCACTACCCCAAATCCCGTACACACTGACATAATCGGAGGCTCTGCCACCGAAATAACACCTTCGGCCCACGTTATCATGGCTATCATCGCCCCGCTGACAGAACCCTTCTTAGCCTACCTAAATAGGCAAGAACTCCTCGATGACCAAAATGAGGCACGTTGCATTGTGCGGCGCTCTAAAGCCTACAAGGTTCATGAGGGAGAGCTTTATAAGAAAAGTGCTACCGGAGTACTCCTAAGGTGCATCTCCAAAGAGGAAGGGCGGCAGCTCTTGGCTGAAATTCATGCTGGCCTCAGCGGCCACCACGCTGTAGCCCGGGCCCTTGTAAGAAAGGCCTTCCGTACAGGTTTCTATTGGCCGACAGCCCGAGCAGACGCACAATACCTCGTCCAACATTGCGTCGGTTGCCAGCTTTTCGCAAACCAAAGCCATACGCCACCTACCGCTCTCCAAACAATCCCCATAACTTGGCCCTTTGCGGTCTGGGGGCTCGATATGGTAGGACCCCTTAAAGGAGGAAGCCATAAGAAAAATACCTATTGGTTATGGTGGATAAATTCACCAAATGTATAGAGGCCGAACCAGTTAAAACGGTCAAATCCGGACCAGTGATAGACTTCATATTAGGGGTTGTACACCGTTACGGTGTCCCCCATAGCATTATCACCGATAACGGCTCTAACTTCACAGCCGATGAGGTGAAAACTTGGTGCGGCTACATGGGCATTAAGCTCGATTACGCATCCGTCTATCGCCCCCAAACAAATGATCAAGTCGAACGAGCGAATGGTATTATTATGAGCGGCATCAAACCCAGACTAGTGCGATCCTTGAAGGAATCAGATACGCACTGGGTCGAGGAGCTCGACTCCATACTATGGGGGCTGCGGACCACTCCGAATCGCACTACCGGATACACACCATTTTTTATGGTGTACGGCGCAGAGGCGGTGCTGCCCTGCGACATCATTCATGACTCCCCTTGAGTGCGCATGTATGAAGAGAGAGAAGCCGAGCTTGATCGGCAGGACAGTTTAGATGCCCTGGAGGAGGAGTGCGACGTGCAAAAGCCCGTTCCGCATTCTATCAGCAACAGGCTCGAAGGTATCAAAGCAGAGAAGTACGGGACAAAACTTATAACGTTGGTGAACTCATTCTATGCCTACCGGAGAAGAAAGAAGACAAGCTCAAGCCCAAGTAGGAGGGTCCCTTCATCATTGATAAAGTTCTCACTGGAGGAGCGTACCCTCTGTGTGATGCATCAGATAATCGACTCGAGCCAAACCCATGGAACGTGGCCAGACTCCAAAGATTCTATGCCTAGTGTCGAACTCTGTGTTCGTCTCCTTACCTCCGCCCTTCTTTTTTAAGTTATATCCTCTTTCTCTCTCTCTTTCTTTCTTTCCTTTTTTTGGACTTAACGACTTCAAGTGTGCTTCAACTACACACTCTTGCCGCGCTATGCGCGCTCAATATACCTGGGGGCTTCTTATACAGAAGCTTAATATAATTATCTTCCGGGCTTAATGCCCACTGCATATGTGTCACTTTTCCATATGTACCTTTTCTTCGCCATTATATGCATCGATATGACTTAAGTTTTGGCCAAGCTGGGTTGCCTGGCTCCTATGTTTATGCCCTACGCTCCCGTTAGTTCGTCTAGGGCATAAGGGGAGAACCTCTGCGATTGTTACTGTCGGGTCAGCCGGATGTGTACCTCAGACTGGGTGAAGCCGAAGGCTAGCGTTCTTAAGGGAATATCCGGTCAGCAAACAAAAGATGTTTTCTTACCTATTACAATATAAGCCCCCAGATGTTTTATGTTCTGTGTCTATATTCACAGTTTGGACATGCACATTCACGCATGCGTACCCAGGGAAAGGGACCCTTAACGGAACTATTCTCCCTGGAAGATGTTTCTTACTATCCATGTAATATAACAGAGCTAGTTGGGTACTTGTCTGTTCAAGCACTAATGACCCCTACGCCTGGTTTCCACGCGTACCCCGATTTACATAACTGAGCGGGTATTCGGATACACTCTGGACTGTCGGGTCCAGAGGTTGAAGCGAAAAGGTCTGCCATGACAAATGATTTACAGTACGGCTAGGGACAAAATATGTCATTTGAAGTACACAATCACTTAGACTGACTAAATTCTTCTTCTATACCATCCAACAGGCTGTCTAGCCTACAATCATGTTGGGAATACTTTGCAGCTAATCCTACCTGGTCATATACCAGACTGTTGGGATCTATGGTAGGGTGCATCGACTGCAATTTAAAATCTTCCTACAGGCAGAACAACAGAAACATGCTATGAAAGATGGATCACAGTTCATTACCACTAGACGCGCAGTGCCGTGCAGCGGAAGAAGAGTTGGGGCAGCGCGTCCACGTGGATCGTCTCCTCCTCATCCGATCTCCCTCGAACAGCCGGTCGTCCGATACCACGTACAAGTTTGCCGGAGCGGTGCAAGTGCACCGCCTCTAACAGTATCCGCGCGTGCAGGAGGAACACTGTGTGGTGGACTGCTAGGTCCGATCACACAGTTGGTGGCGAGTGGAGGTGGCTATTCACAACACATGCAAACCCTAGTCGCAGCACTGAAGCGATCAACAGCATGAGTGTGCCGCACCTCCACTTTATATAGGCGTCCGTCGTAGGCTGAACACTTGGGCCTCGCACGGACCCTAAAGCCCAAAGTCTACTCGGTCACGTTCCTAGTCTAGTTCGGATCACATCCAACCAGTGTCCTACGAACCGACCTCGTAGGTTCCTTCCCTTAAGCGCGCGACCCCTTAGGTTCAAGTCGGCTTGGTCACAGTTTGGATCACCTTCGACCTACACGGTTGGTAGCGGCCTCTAGCAAGGCGTGCCGACCACCAAGCAGACTATGAAGCTGGTTAGGTAAACATGTACAACGTGTCACACTTCTGTTCCCTTTGCCTCACGATATATGTTGTCGGGCTCAAGGCGAGACTGTCATCCTTGTGCTAGCCCGACCTCTTTCTCATTCCAGTGATGCTGACCACTATCCGGATTATCTCATAATCCTTGTCGCATGGCCATGCTTATCCTGGTCGGATCATACGAGGGGCCCAGAGTATATCTCTCCTGATCAGAGCGGAAAATCCCATCTTGCTCGACCATGTCTCGAAGCATGGGACTGGACAAACCCGAATCCTACCTTTGTAACTACCCAGTCACGGAGTAGCGTTTGGTCGGCCCAAAGCAAGTCTGTCACCATCTCGAGTACATGTATCAGCTCAGGTCTTAGGACATAGAACGTATGTTGTACTAGAGACTCACAGATGACATATCGCTGCGTCTCATAGTTGGGTCTGTCCGACTCAGACCTTATCTCAACTTGGATCCAACTACGTCGAATACGACCAGACCTTTCCAAGTCCATATTATCCGGTTAGCATCCAATGCTCCATGGCTAGTGAGACCAAGCCATCGACCGTGTCATATGCTAGTCTAGTCGGCTGCGCGTCCACACAGCCCTTTCGACTAGGGACCTTTTAAGATAGTCATCATACAATGCATAGTCCCACAAACAAGTCACGTACTTGCTGATACACATCATTGATAATGTCCAAGGACTATCTTTATTCATAAACACATAGGAAATAGCATCATACATGATTGCCTCTAGGGCATATCTCCAACAGTCTCCCACTTGCACTAGAGTCAATCAGATAGACATCGAATGCCATAGCTCTAACGTGCCCCTCATGCTTGGGTTGTGGAAGCGGCTTAGTCAACGGATCTGCAACATTTGCATCCGTGTGAATCTTGCATAACTCTACATCACCATTCTTTACAATCTTTTGTATCAGGTGATATTTCCGGTCTATGTGTCTGACCTTGTGGTGATTCCTCGGCTCCTTGGCTTGTGCGATGGCACCAGAATTATCATAATAAAGGTCCAATGGTTTCACCGAGGCTGGGAAAATACCAAGATCATCCAGAAAATGCCGGATCCAAACACCTTCCTTTGCAGCTTCACAAGCCGCAATGTATTCGGCTTCTGTGGTAGAATCGGCCACTGTATCCTGCTTGGAACTCATCCAGTGCATAGCTCCTCCGTTCAGGACGTACATGAATCCAGACTATGATCGACAATCATCTTTGTCGGTTTGGAAACTAGCATCGGCGTAACCCCTTACGACGATCTCTTCCTCACCTCCATAAACTAGGAACATCTCTTTAGTCCTTTTCAAGTACTTCAAAATAGTCTTTACCGCTGCCCAGTGACTCTCACCTGGGTTGGCCTGGTATCTACTTGTTAGGCTTATTGCAAAAGCAAAATCAGGCCTTGTACATATCATGGCATACATGATGGATCCGATTGCCGAGGCATACGGAATCCTACTGATCCTACTTCGCTCATCAGACGTCGAAGGACTCTGAGTCTCGCTTAGCCTTATACCATGTCAGAGTGGCAAGAACCCTTTCTTCGCCTCACTCATGTTGAACCGCTTCAACACTTTATCTATGTACGTGCTCTGGCTTAAGCCGAGCAGTCTCCTCATCTATCTCTATAGATCTTAATGCCTAAAATATAGACTGCCTCACCAAGGTCCTTCATCGAAAACTTGCCATTCAATGATCCCTTGACCGAATTCAACATCGAAACATCATTTCTGATCAGTAGTTTGTCGTCCACATTCAAGATCAAAAACACTATCGAGCTGCCACTTAACTTCTTGTATAAACAAGAGTCCTCTTTGCTTTTGATGAAACCTAGACCAGTGATGACCTCATCAAAACGAATGTTCCAACTCCGAGATGCTTGCCTCAACCCACAAATGGTTCTCTTGAGCTTGCATACCTTACTAGTGCTAGTCGGATAGACAAAACCCTCGGGCTGTATCATATACACGTCCTCGGTTAAATTTTCGTGAAGGAAAGCCGTTTTGACATCCATCTGCCATATCTCCTAATCAAAATATGTAGCTATAGCTAGTATGATCCTCACCGATTTCAGCATCGCTACCGGCGAGTAATTCTCGTCGTAGTCAATTCCTTGAACTTGTCCATAACCTTTAGCGACAAGCCGAGCTTTGTGGATCTGAACATTTCCATCCACATCGGTTTTATTCTTAAAGACCCATTTGCAACCAATGGCCGTTACGCCAGGCGGCGAATTAACCAAGTCCCAGACTTGATTCTCATCCATGGACTTTAACTCGGATCTCATGGACTCCAGCCATGCCTCGGAATCCGGGCTCACCATTGCTTCCGGCCGGCTCGTCACTTTCCAGCAACAATACATCACGCACTCTGCGCAATCTTTCCGACCTCCATGGTTCCGGTGCCACTTCCACTACGGGTTCCCTGACTGACTCCGGTATGATCTCATCACTAGCCGAGCCGTCCCCGAGTGGTCCTCGAATTTCTTTGAGTCGGACCGTCCTCCCACTGGCCTCCCGATTGAGAAACTCTTTCTCAAGGAAAACCCCGTTCCGAGCAACAAACACTTTGTTCTCTTCCCGGTTGTAGAAGCTATATCCCAAGGTTTCTCTCGGATATCCCACGAATATGCATTTATCCGACTTAGGTGTAAGCTTGTCTAATATAAGTCGCTTGAAAAATGCTTCACAACCCCAAATCTTTAGAAAAGACAAACTGGGACTCTTCCCAATCCACATCTCATGTGGTGTCTTGTCTACGGATTTTGATGGTACCCTATTAAGTGTGAAAGCTGCGGTTTCTAGAGCGTATCCCCAAAATGACAAGGGTAAATCCGATTTGCTCATCATAGACCATACCATGTCCAACAAGGTCCTATTCCTCCATTCTGACACGTCGTTTCTCTATGGCGTACCCGGAGGTGTGAGCTGAGGTACTATACCTTGACTTTTCAGATGATCATCAAACTCCTGGCTCATGTACTCACCTCCATGATCAGATCACAGAAGCTTTATAGTCTTGCCAAGCTGATTCTCAACCTCGTTCTGGAACTCTTTGAACTTATCAAAAGTTTCCGACTTGTGCCTCATCAAATAGATATATCCATATCTACTCAAGTCATCGGTAAAAGTCACGAAGTACTGATAGCCACCTCTTGCAGTTGTGCTCATTGGACCACACACACATCACTATGTATAAGTTCCAACAGCTCGGACGCCCTCTCGCAACTCTTTGCGAAAGGAGACTTAGTCATCTTGCCGAGCAAGCATGATTCACATGTCTCGAATGACCCAAAGTCAGACGAAGTTAGGAGCCCATCATCATGGAGCTTCTTCATGCATTTCAGACTAATGTGTCCAAGCCGGCAATGCCAGAAGTATGTCGGATTTATCTCATTAGGCTTATCCCTCTTGACATTCAAGTTATAGACCGGTTCTTGTTCTAGATTCAATATAAATAGCCCATCAACAATGGGTGCATAGCCGTGGAACATACCATTCAAAAATATCGAACAACCATTGTCCTTTAAATTGAATTTATAACCTTGAATCATCAAACATGAGGCAGAAATAATGTTCCGACTAAGTGTAGGAATGTAATAACAATTATTCAATTCCATAATGAATCCGGAAGGAAGCTGGAGCTGCATCGTGCCGACCTCCAACGCAACAACTCTTGCTTTGTTGCTGACCCTGATGTCAATCTCCCCTTGTGCCACACGCCTAGTTCTTACCAGCCCCTGCATCGAGTTGCAAATATGAACAACCGATCCGGTATCAAATACCCAAGAGCTACTAGGTATGTCAGCAAGGTAAATGTCTATAACATATGCAACAAGTGTACCTTTGTTTGAAGAAGCATTTCCGGCCTTCTTGCCATGCTCTGCAAGCCACTTGCTACAGTTCCTCTTCCAGTGACCGGTCTCCTTGTAGTGATAGAAAACGGTCTTCGAGTCCGGTCCAGACTTCGCGCAGCGGCAAAGGTTACCATCTCCGTGCCCTTTTCCTTAGCCTTCTTCTTGGACCAACTCTTCTTGAACTTAGCCAATTTCTGCACCATCAACACTTGATGCGTGCCTTTCTTAATATCTTGCTCTGCCACTTTGAGCATCCCATGAAATTAAGTGAGCTTCTTATCCATGCCATGCATATGATAGTTCGAGATGAACATCCCATAGCTGGGTGGAAGAGATCCCAGAACAGCATCAGTAGCCAGCTCATCCAAGAGCGGGAAGCCCAAACGATCCAGTGCTTGCACATATCCGATCATCTTGATCACATTTGGGCTCAGTGGATCACCTTCCTTCAGCTTGCAATCCATTAAGGATCGCCAGACGTTGAACCTTTCGGTCCTAGCCTGTGTCTGAAACATGCTCTTGAGACTCTCGATCATATCGTAAGGCTCAACATTTTCGAAATGCTGTTGCAAATCGGGCTCCATACAAGCCGGCATCAGACAGCTGACCTCCGTTGATTCATCAATGAGTTTCTGGTAGGCATTCTTAGTTGTGGCATTAGCATTATTGGCAGGTTCCTCTACAAGTGGATCCTCTAGAACATGTTCCTTTTTATCGTGCTTGAGAACAATTCTCAGATTTCTATACCAGGTGGTAAAGTTTGTTCCATTCAGTTTATCCTTTTCCAGAATTGATTTCAATGCAAAGTTGGGTTGAGCAGGTGGTGCCATTGATCTACAACAGAAAATATGCAATCACTAAGCAACGTGTTTATGTAGAGTAATTCAAGCCTAAACAGAAATACTCCCATTGAAGTCAGCATCCCTTCGCAAACTCTCAGTGATTCAGGATCCGACTAGCACATGCGACTAGTGAGCTTTAGCATCGCTGCTAGCCAACATACCTATCCGGTAAGCAACTCCTTGCTAATCGTATCTCTATACGACTCTTGTCGGTCGGGAAGGTATCTCGTACCCTGACTCCCAACCTTCTTTGCCACAAGGCCCAAAACCATTTTGATAGCCTTGTCAAGTTAACCTGATGTAGTGCATGTCCGTGTCTGACACGAACCCTTCAGTTCAAGGACACCCAGCAGCACCTCAATCTTATGAGCCCACTACTAGACGTACTTGACGTGCGAAGGTGCAACATCGGGGATGTCAATTCGCTTGATATTCATGAGGGATCATTCTACCATTCTAACATGCATAGAATCAAAGAAGCATAACAATCACATATAAACATATATTGTGAAATAGTATGGCTCCTTCATGGATGTTCTTCCAGGTCGGTTCCGACTCCGATGACCATCTAGGAACTCCATCTTGTTTGTCACGCCAGACGCCAAGCCACCAACCTGATCTCTATTATCCAACTACTACAACTAGTAATGAATTTTACATAGAGTCACAAGTCGACACGTAGGTCGTTATACAATATAATGACATCACTTTGGATCCTACCGGCTGACAAACATGACACACAGGCCACATATAAATTACACACATGCATCATATACACATGAGCCACACTATTCACATCAAACCTGCAAAACAAAGTTATGCATAGAATCACATTCTACCGGTTTGTGTGTCGGGTACGAAATACACGGCGCTACGCATGCGGCGGTCCCATCGATCATCGCGAATCCTATTTGGATTTACGTTTCACTGTTAACCCCGATGGTGGATGGCCGACCGGTAGGGGTACATCGCGGCACGACCTCATCGACTCCGATCATCAGAAAACATGGCCACATCAATCCCCATGTGCTAGATCTCATCAACCGTGCACGCAGCCGAACTCATCAACGACAACAGATCTCATCTGCCGCCTCCACATATCTAATATGCATACGATCTGAATCCAAATCCTATAGCAAAGGCTCTGATACCACTGTTGGGATCTCCGTAGGGTGCATCAACTGCAATTTAAAATTTCCCTACGCGTAGAACAACAGGAACATGCTACGGAAGCTGGATCACAGTTCATTACCACTAGACGCGCAGTGCCATGTAGCGGAAGAAGAGTTGGGGCAGCGCGTCCGCGTGGATTGTCTCCTCCTCGTCCGATCTCCCTCGAATAGCCGGTCGTCTGATCCCACATACAAGTTCGCCGGAGTGGTGCAAGTGCACCGCCTCGAATGGTATCCGCGCGTGCAGGAGGAACATCATGCGGCGGACTGCTAGGTCCGCTTACACAGTTGGCGGCGAGTGGAGGTGGCTATTCGCAACACATGCAAACCCTAGTCGCAGCACCGAAGCGATCAACAGCATGAGTGTGCCGCACCTCCACTTTATATAGGCGTCCGTCGCAGGCTCAACACTTGGGCCTCGCACGGACCCTAAAGCCCAAAGTCTACTCGGTCACGTTCCTAGTCCAGTTCGGATCACATCCGACCAGTGTTCTATGAACCGACCTCGTAGGTTCCTTCCCTTAAGCGTGCGACCCCTTAGGTTCAAGTCTGCTTGGTCACATATCAGATCACCTCCGACCTGCACGATTGGTAGCGGCCTCTAGCAAGGCGTGCCGACCACCAAGCAGACTATGAAGCTGGTTAAGCAAACCTGTACAACGTGTCACACTTCTGTTCCCTTTGCCTCACGATATATGTTGTCGGGCTCAAGGCGAGACTGTAATCCTTGTGCTAGCCCGACCTCTTTCTCATTCCAGTGATGTCGAGAACTATCCGGATTATCTCATAATCCTTGTTGCATGGCCATGCTTATCCTGGTCGGATCACACGAGGGGCCCAGAGTATATCTCTCCTACTCGGAGGGGCAAGTCCCATCTTGCTCGACCATGTCTCGCACCATGGGACTGGACAAACCCGAAACCTACCTCTGTAACTACCCAGTCACGGAGTAGCGTTTGGTCGGCCCAAAGCAAGTCTGTCACCATCCCGAGTACATGCTTCAGTTCAGGTCTTAGGACATAGAACGTATGTTGTACTAGAGACTCACATATGACATATCGCTGCGTCTCAGTGTTGGGTCTGTCCGATTCAGACCTTATCCCAACTCGGATCCGACTACGTCGAATCTGACCAGACCTTTCCAAGTCCATATTATCCGGTTAGCATCCAATGCTCCATGGCTAGTGAGGCCAAGCCATCGACCGTGTCATATGCTAGTCTAGTCGGTTGCGCGTCCACACAACCCTTTCGACTAGGGACCTTTTAGGACAGTCCTCATACAATGCATAGTCCCACAAACTAGTCACTCACTTGCTGATACACATCCTTGATAATGTCCAAGGACTATCTTTATTAATAAACACATAGGAAATATCATCATACATGATTGCCTCTAGGGAATATCTCCAACACAGACTAACGGGGATCTCTTTCCCATCTGACCCTACATGTATGACCTTGGACATGTGATTCGGGTCAACCTTGGTGTACCGCGTTTTCACCATGGCCCAGGCTTCCCTTGCACCTTGTCGGCAGGCCGATATCTTCCATAATCGGAAGCGCCGTCACGCTCCTTTGAGCATATCCACAAGCTCCCCCATGCCTCCGGGCAGGGAGGCGGATGGCCACAAGGCCTGGGCAATACCCTGCATCACCTGCCAAACTTGTTTGTGCAGTTGTGAAAGTTCTTGCAGAAGATCACCTGCGGAGCTGGGCATTTCCTCTTCGGGACGACCTGTCAGCATACCTACAGACATAACTCTGTTAGCCCGTTTCTTCGCCGAACTGTGTAAAAGTTCATTTGAGCACTTACTAAAAATGTCGTGTCGAAGCCTCTTATTCTCCTTCACGGAGTCAGCAAGCTGGTCCCGGACATCTTCTAATTCAACGTCCAGCCGGGTATTGGCATCCTGGAGATCATTTTCTCTCGCCTAACCCGTGTAAGCACGCGGTCACCAGCCTCTAGCTGTCATTGAGCATGTTGCTCATCTTCTCGTACATTCTCCGGATTGGCTCCGGGATTGTCTGCAGAATCTATTGTTAGATTGGCGAGCATGCCAAATACTAACTGGTACATGTCATTACATTCTTTTTGATCAAAACAAGTATTACTAGATGAGGCCTTCTTGGATTGCTCCATTTCGGCAACTGCGGCCCTTAGCTGGGCTTTGCACTCCTCCAGGTCTTGAGACAAATGGGTATTCTTCTCTGTAAGAACCTAGGCATACAATGGTCCTTAAATTAGTGGGGCCAACTGTTTCAAGTCTCAGGGGATACTGATATACATAATTATCAGTTTTTTCTTACCCGTATATCCTTTAAATACTGGTATCTCGCTCTAGCAAGCCCACCTTGAGCAGCTCGGATGTACGCGTCTCCCGAGTTGAAGGCATTGAATGCCTCTTAGGAGAAATTAGGGTCGCGGAGTACGGCCCGTCGGTGCCTGTGATTCATTGCGCTCTCCACTTCGGAATTTGTAGCGGATATTCTATCCGCATCCTCTGTTGGAGGACCGTCCAGTGTTGTCCCCGTGTTAGCCTCCGCCCTTGAGTCCGGCTGGTGGAGGCGTGGCCGGTAGGATCTCCGGACACAATCCGGCGAGCGCTTTTTCTGCCAGGGGACAATGGACATTGTTATATTTTAAAGACGATAATCACAGAGCAGGTTTTTTCATACCTCTGCGACGGCGTCTCGGTCCTGACCGCCTTCCTTTTAAGCGTACCCGGCTTCGGTGCCCCTTCTTGGCGGGTTGCCGCGGGCTCGGCACAGCGCCCCGATGGCCTTCCCTATAAAGCACAATACATGTGCGGTGGGTAAGGCATAAAGAAGGGATCCTTCTCAGAAGTTAGGACTCCGGTTTTACTTGCATGTGAGGCAGGGAGGAGGCCAGGATAATCGGCAATGATGGCCACCAAGGCGCCATCACAACTTGCCTGGTAAAACGTCTTGTCGACAAGCTCCACAAATACGTCCGGATCTTCTTCGAGTCCGGGGTCGAGGGCCCGGTCAGGGTCCTCTGGCTGTGGAGACGGGCTGTGGACCTCCCTCACTGTTTTTTGCAGTTCCTGCTATGGATTAGCAAGGTAAATATTTTTGATGTAAGAATGCGGGAATAAATGGAGTTGAGTAAAAGATAGAAGCTCACCCAGCTTGGGGGTTGTACATGGAAAATCCATCCCTTGGCCTAATGCAGATAAACTCCTCTTCTTCTCCTTTATACAAATCGGACAGTATTTTCTCCAGAGCGGTGGCAGAGTGCGGACCTTTACAACCGCAGCGGGTGGTGTCGTCTTCTCCATTGAAATTCCACATGGGTTTCTCCCGATACTGGAGTGGCTGCACCCCCTGTGTTGTGCATATTGACATAACCTCGATTATTGTCAATCCTGATTTGGCTAGCGTTTTTATCCTGCCCATCAGATAAAGGACCTCTCTGCTATCTTCCTCTTGGGGCTCCGGGGACGCCAGCTGTGGCGTTTCTTCAGGGGCGTTGGTAAACTCAGGAAGGCCCATCCGGATGGGGTCTAGAAGGGGAACGTCCTCCATATAAAACCACTCCGAAGGCTAGTCTTCAGATGTCTTCTTCGGAGTGCCAGACAGATATCTGGTCCCGACGATGCCCCATATTTCGGCTCCGCCCACTTGATATATTGATCGCCCCTCGGTGCGGGGGACGAGGCATAATAGCCTCTTCCATAGCTCAAAATGAGCTTCGTAGCCCAGAAATAGCTTGCAAAAGTCGACATAGCCTGTGATGTGCAGTATGGAGGCAGGAGTGAAGTTATGCAGCTGGAGGCCGTAGTACTCCAGGAGCCCGCAAGGAATGGATGGATTGGAAATCAGAGGCCCCTCAGCAAGTAAGGGACAAGGCATACTCTGCTTGCTCCCCGCCATCGTAAGTGGCTAATCCGGCTCGGACGGGGACCATATATGCAGGCGGGAGAAACCCCTGGGTCTGCAACTCCACCAATCGGCCGTGGGTGATAGTACACTTCACCCAATCACCTGGCTTGGCGCTGTGGGAGCGAGAGGAGAAGCTGCGGGGGCCGGCCATGATGGGATGGTTTTTTTGGCGCGCTCTGGTGATTCCTCGCTTGGGGAAGATGGTGTGATTTGGATCTGAGGATCCCCGTCTCTTTAATAGACGATTTACTTACATGGTCAGGGTGGCAAATGTAAAAATGCCCCGACTTCTCGCATTTGCTCGACACGTGGAGACTGCCATTATTAAAGTACAAACGCCGAGGTGTGCAACACTAATGGGAAGCCAGACACTGCTCATTACAATAGGTACTCAGAGATTTGGAGAAGAACCGGCCTTGCAATGCCAAAGACAATCTGTGCGCCGGACTCATCGTCATTGAAGCCTGGTTTAGGGGCTACTGAGGGAGTCCTAGATTAGGGGGTCCTCGGACAGCCGGACTATGTACTTGTGCCAGACTGTTGGACTATGAAGATACAAGATTGAAGACTTCGTCCCGTGTCCGGGTGGGACTCTCCTTTGCGTGGAAGGCAAGCTTGGCAATTTGGATATGTAGATTTCCTTCTCTGTAACCGACTCTGTGTAACCCTAGCGCCCTCCAGTGTCTATATGAACCGGAGGGTTTGGTCCGTAGGACAAGAACAATCATAATCATAGGCTAGCTTCTAGGGTTTAGCCTCTATGATCTCGTGGTAGATCAACTCTTGTAATACTCATATCATCAAGATCAATCAAGCAGGAAGTAGGGTATTACCTCCGTAGAGAGGGCCCGAACCTGGGTAAACATTATGTCCCCCGCCTCCTGTTACCATTAGCCTTAGACGCACAGTTCAGAACCCCCTACCTGAGATCCGCCGGTTTTGACACCGACACCTGGGTAAACACTGGTGTCCCCTGGTCCCCTGTTACCATTGATCCTTAGACGCACAGCTTGGGGCCCCTACCCGAGATCTACCGGTTTTGACACCAACATTGGTGCTTTCATTGAGAGCTCTGTCGTGCTTTCTACAAAAGGGATCTATGGCTCGCCTAGTCTTCAACAACAATATCACTTCTGGAAGGTGCTTGGCTTCTGGGTAGACCCTCCAGTTCGGCGGTTTCACTGTAGGAGCTTGCGCAGCTATCGAGCCTGCACCGCCCCTTGCGACCGCCGGACACCGTCTTCGCATTGGCCCCAAGTACTCCGAAAAGTTGGATCCGGCGGATGTCTCGTTTTTAAACGAACTGCTGGACCGCATCGCCGCCCTGGGGGTCTCAATAGACTATGATCGGATCGGGCTCAAGCATGACCAGAGGGAAACTAATCACTTGCTGATCACCCACCTCGTAGCGGTCATTGAGGAGCCGGCCAAAGATGCTTCCCACCCTATATTAAAGACTATGTATGTTCGGGTCTCTGAATCCCCTGAGTCGGATACTCCCCCTTCGGACGGGACCTTATGCCCTCCGGACTCTAGCTCAAGCATAGGATTGCAGGAGCCCTTGGGCCCCCAGACCCGAACCGGTCTCCTTAGAGACCTTTAAAGCTCCGAATACAGATGTGGGACTAGATCTAAAATTTAATGCACCCACCCACCACAATGTATATTCTCGAAGCAACTCAGGTCCTCCAGATATATACAACCTGATGTATGTGCGGTAGCAGCCTTAGGAAACGGTCCATGACTTTTGGGCCAGATTCCTGCTTGTTAAAAACATGATCAAAGACTGCCCGGACAACGACGTAGTTTCGGTCTTTCATCGTAACTGCACTGACTAAGGAATATTGAATGCCCTCGACTGTTGCCACATACAGAGCTTTACGAAACTATCACAAGTAGTGCAAAAGTACTTCGTGATGGAAAGCACATGCAGGGCCTAGAAAACTCAACTGGAGCCCGCTGCCTTTAAGCAGTGTGCGGCCCGGACTAAACGGATACATCCTGGCGGGTCACCTGACCACCAGTCTCTCGGCAGGAAAAACAAACCCTTCATGGGACACAGGTCCGTTCTTGACAAAATCCTAGACAAGTCCTACCCGATACACGCCACTCCATGCACAGTCCCCACCCATAGCCTTCGAGCATGCTGGGTACTCCGACAAGTAGCAAAAAGTGGAGAGGCCATCCTCACCAGCACTCCACAGAAATATTCTCCAGAGAGGGACAACTTTAGCGTCCTCACGGTCTTCGAGACCTTTTCTTCGAACAATCGGCGCAAATGGGCGCTCCGCGACCTTGCCGAAGTCCTCCAAGTTACCGCACTGAGCCCATGGAATGGCGCGGCAATAACCTTTACGGCCGAAGACGAACCAAGGGCTTGGTCAGTCCGAGCACCCGCTGCCCTAGTACTAAACCCCATTGTGGATGGTTTTTGGCTTACTAAGGTGCTCATGGACGGCGGTAGTGGGATTAACCTCATCTATGAGGACACGCTCGATAAAATGCAAATGGACATATCATGCATCGATCAAAGCAATACAACCTTTCGAGGCATTATCCCCAGTCGACACGGTGCTCTGGGAGAATTAAACTGGATGTGGTATTCGACATGCCCGAAAACTATCGATCCGAAGAGTTGCTCTTTCATGTGGTCCCCTTCAATAGTGGGTATCACACCATCCTCGGCAGGGATGCTTTCTCACGCTTCCAAGCTATACCCCATTATGGGTATATGAAGCTCAAAATGCCTGGACCCAATGGCATCATCATTGGCCCTCGAGGCGCTATCCGAAGCCCTAGCGGCGGAATAATTAACCAGCCTATGGTCCACGGTGGATATGGATGATGTGATTCATGATAAGAGATCCAAATCCACCTCTTCCAAGCCAGCGGAGGAAATAGTCAAATTTCAAGTGCACGCAATGGACCCTAACAAAACAACATCTATTGGAGCACAGCTGGATCCGGTAGTGGATGCTTCCCTACGCACATTCCTGCGAGAGAATTGGGATATTTTTGCCTAGCACCCTTCAGACATGCCCGGCATCCCATGCAGACTGGCCGAACACAATCTCCATATAATCAAGTGATTCAAACCCGTGATGCAGACACTACGGCCATTCTATGGACCCAAGCGTCAATCCATGGGAGAAGAGCTAGCCAAGTTGCTAGAGGATGGGTTTATTAGGGAAATTAAACATCCGGATTGGTTAGCAGACTTGGTTATGGTACCAAAGAAGGACAAATCCTGGCGCCTGTGCGTTGATTTCAAGGACCTCAACAAGGCTTGCCCTAAAGACCCCTTCCATTGTCGTGCATCGACCAAATCATTTACGCAACGTCAGGGCACGATTCTTTGTGTTTCCTCGACGCCTATTCCGGATACCATCAGATTAAGATGAAGGAATCGGACCAAGCCGCAACTGTGTTCATCACTCCCTACGGTCTCTTCTGCTTTAACACTATGCCCTTCGGGCTCAAAAACATTGGGGCTACCTACCAGCGTATGATTCAAACTTGCTTGGAAAAAAATCATCAAAACAGTCGAAGCATGCATGGACAACATGGTCATTTAGACAAAACGCGTCAAAACACTGGTGGACGATCTTCGCCTCACCTTCGACAACCTCCGGACATACGACTCAATCAGGAAAAGTGTGTCTTCGGAGTACCAGCCAGAAAATCGCTAGGGTTCATTGTTTCCATTGAGGAATCTAAGCAAACCCAGCCAGGATCCGATCTTTGTCACAATTGGCCGTACCAACAGACCTAAAGCAAGTCCAGAAATTAGCTGGGTGCGTCGCGGCCTTAAGCCATTTTATCTCCAAATTGGGAGAACAAGCATTACCACTGTACAAACTATTACGACACTGACAACTTCAAATGGACGGATGCTGTCACAACCGGATTGGAAGAAGTAAAAGCCCTTCTCGCAAGCAACCCAATCCTGGCTGCACCAGGTGTTGGAGAGCCTATGTTATTATATATTTTGGCAACTAACCAAGTAGTTAGTGTTGTGCTCGTCGTCGGACGAGGGGAAGAGGGACATAAATTCCCCACCCAAAAACCAATCTATTACGTATCGGAGGTCCTTACAGCTTGCAAATCCTGATACCCCCACTATCAGAAGATAGCCTACACAGTCTTCATGGCATCCCGTAAACTGTGACACTACTTTCAAGAGTGTTTGATCACAGTGGCATCTGAAGTACCACTCAACAACATTATCAACAACAGGGACGCCACTGGCCGCATAGCCAAATGGGGCATCGAGCTTTTACCATTCAAAATAGTATACAAGCCACGTCGGGCTATTAAATCCCAGGTGTTGGCCGACTTTGTCGCTGAATGGACGGAAGCCGAACTCCCTAAAGAGTATAGCTCATACTCCAATTGGATTATGTACTTTGACGGCTCTAAAATGTTGGCCGGACTGGGGACTGGCGTCATCCTAACATCTACTAGGGACACAGTCTGCTATGTATTACAAATTATGTATACAGCTCCAACAATGCAGCCGAATATGAGGCGCTGCTACATGGTCCTTGTAAATCCCAAGTCAATGGAGAGTTCGACGCAAAGGACCCAAAAATGGTGGCATATCGAAATGCCATATTTAAAAATTTCAGCTCGGTTTGAAGGACTTGAGTTTCATCATGTCGCTCGAGAGAGTAATCAAGTAGCTGAAATCCTCACTCGTATGGGCGCTAAACGCGACCGTGTGCCACCTAACACTTTTGTGGAACGGCTGTTTAAACCATCTGTAGTGTGCCAGGGTGAGAGCAGAGAAGGCAGTACAAACCTGATCATACCCCCAGCTGCCGAACACAATGCACCGTTAGGGGTCCGGATATCGAGATAACACCCTCTGCTCATGAGATCATGGCGGTTATCATTACCTGGACGGAACTATTCCTGGCCTACCTTTATAGGCAGGAGCTTCCCGATGATCGAAATGAAGCTAGATGCATAGCTCGGCGCTCTAATGCCTTCAAAGTGTGTGATGGTGAACTATACAAAAGGAGCACTACTGGAGTCCTTCAAAGGTGTATCTCCGAAGAGGAGGGAAGGCAACTCTTGGCAGAAATACATGCTGGCCTGGGCGGTCATCACGCCGTAGCTCGAGCCCTCAAAAGCAAGGCGTTCAAGGCAGTTTTTCTGGCCTACGGCTAGAGCAGACGCTCAAGCCCTTGTCCAACATCGCGTGGGCTATCAGCTTTTCGCCAATCAAAGTCACATGCCTCCCACCACATTAAGAACAATCCCCATTACTTGGCCCTTCACGGTATGGGGGCTTGATATGGTTGGACCCCTTAAAGTGCAAGCCATAAAAAGAAATATTTGCTGGTAATGGTAGATAAGTTCACTAAGTGGATAGAGACCAAACCGGTAAAAACAGCTGAGGTAGGCCTAGTGATTGGCTTTATATCCGGCGTAGTCCACCGCTGGTGTCCCGCACAGTATCATCACTGATAATGGCTCCAACTTTACAGCTGATGAGGTGAAAAATTGGTGCACTAAGTTGGGCATTAAACTCGACTGTGCATCCATATACCGCCCTCAAACAAACGGCCAAGTCGAAAGGGCCAATGGTCTGATTATGAGTGGCACTAAGCCCAGACTAGTGCGCTCTTTATGAGAGTCAGACAAGCACCAGGTTGAGGAACTCGATTTCGTACTCTGGGGACTCTGGACCACGCCCAATCGAACAACCATATACACACCCTTCTTTATGGTGTATGGCACAGAGGCCGTATTGCCCTGCGACATTATTCATGACTCACCTAGAGTGCGCATGTACGAAGAGAGAGAAGCCGAACTAGATTGGTAGGATGACCTAGATGGACTCGAAGAGGAGCGCGATATAGCTAAAGCTTGTTTCGGATTCTATCAAGAACAGGCCAGGCGTTATCAAAGCACAGAAGTGCGGGCTAAGACATACAATGTCGGAGAACTTGTTTTACGCCTCTCAGAAAAGAAAAAGGACAAACTCAAACCCAAATGGGAGGGCCCGTTCATCATATATGAAGTTCTTACTGGAGGAGCCTATCGCCTTCGTAATGTAGCGCATAATCGCCTTGAGCTGAACCCATGGAACGTTGCACGGCTCCGAAGATACTACACATAGTTCGGCCTCCTTAGGTTTCACTTTAACTAGGTTTTTTCCTTTTTCTCTCCCTTCTTTTTCACCTTTTCCCCTTATCTTTCTCAGTGTATGTTCGGATCAACTGCATTATTTGGGGTTCACATATTTAAATGTATACACCCCGCCATACATGGGGGCTTCTTTAACGAAGCATATTATTAAAAGCTCATAAGCTTCCTTTCTTCATGATGGTTGTTGCTTTTGCCATTTTATGCACCTCTATGACTTAAGTTTTTGCCAAGCTGGGTTGCCTTGCTCCTGTGTTTATACCCTACATTCCCGATTGTTCAGCTAGGACGTAAAGGTAGTACCTCTGCGATTATTACAACCGGGTTATCCGGATATGTGACGGGTGAAGCCGAAAGGTAGCATTCTTAAGGGAATAATTGGTCAGAAAATACACGACAAACTATTTTTTGTGAATAATTACTGAATTGGTTGTATGTACTTCGGATACAAGCCTAGGCATGCATCATTTAGCATGTTAACCCAAGGAAAGGAACCCCTAACAAAACTATTTTTCTTGGAAGATGTTTCTTACTATAAATAGTAATATAACATAACTCCCCGAACATATTTTGTCTGTTCGAGCAATATGACCGGATCGCCTGGTTTTCGATGACACTAAATGTTTCTCGGTTGAACATAGTATAACGGAAACACTCCAACTTCTTGGTTTGGAGCTAGAAGCTGAAGATCTGCGATGACAAAAAATTTCAAAAGCTCGGCAGGAGATAAGTTCGGTCATAAAGTACATTGATACATAGAATCGAAGGCCTACTATCTTTCTACGCCATCTAAAAGGCTATCGAGTTTACAATCTTGTTGCGAATATTTCGCCGCTATCATTACTTGATCATATACTGAGCTTACAACAATTTCTTTCCCGTCTTGTCCCTGAGGTCCAACTCGGGCCATATGATTCGGATCGAGTCCGGTGTAGCGTGTCTTCACCCTGGCCCATGCCTCTCGCACTCCTTCGCAGCATGCGGACGTCTTCCATAGCTCGAAGCGACGTCGAGCACCCTTGAACTGGTCTGCCAACCCCTCCATGCTTTCTGGAGGGGCATCGGATGGCCATAAGGCTTTGTCCATATTCTTCATGGCTTTTCGGGCACACTCGTGCAGCTTTGACAGTTCTTTTAGAACATCACTTTGAAGCCTGGACACTTCCTCCTCGTGGCGGCCGGTTAACATACCTGTATGAACCGAATTATAAACATTCTGTATTATATTATTACATCAATACTTCGGATGGTTCAAAAGTCATACCGAATATATCGCCCTTCAGCTTTTGGTTTTCCTTTTGTGCCTCAAAGAGTTGAGCCTTTAAGCTCTTTATCTCTTCGGCCTGCTTCTTCACTTCCTCTTCTATTTTTTTATCTCCCCCCAGTCATTGGGGCACTCTTCATTTCTTCAAGCTTTATGACAGCGGCATTTAGCTATGTCCGGCTTGTCGCGAGCTCCTCGGACAATTGTTCTTCTCCTTGAGAACCTGTGGTCATAAATGATCCTCGAATCGGTCAGTTCCTACCGCTTTAAGTCTCGGGGGCTAGTGGTACCTATATACTAGATTTGCATAAATTTTGACCTGGATATCTTTTGAGAACAGGCAAGTAACACATGTAAGCCCATCCCGGGCAGCTCGGATATACGCGCTCATGGTGTTGAGAGCAGTAAACTCTTCTTTCGAAAAAACCAGGGCCGCATGGTCTCTTTTAAGCGACAGTGATTCATCACGCTCTCCACCTCGGAATTAGTGACGAACACTACATTCGGATCTTCCTGAGGCGGACGGGATGGAGCCACCCCTGTATGCACCCTCGTCCTAGTTGACGAATTCGGCATCGCATTGGCCACGGCTTGGATTGCTGGGATCTTTGGCACGGTTCACCGTACACCTCTCCTGAGATAATCGAGGGAGGGTAAAGATGACAATTTGGCTTTACGCCCGAGTATAAAATAAGGGATATACCTTTTTGGTGATGGACCAGGCTCAGTGGCGCTCCCGACTTCCTTTTGCTTCGCACGTCCACTCCTTGAGGGTGCCGACCTCCTTCTTGTTGTCTGACCTTGGGTACGGCTCACTGAGCACCGATCCTGTAAGGCACGGCCCAGTGTAGAGGGTAAAGTTATGAGCGGAAATGTCACTCTCTTTTGATTTCCGAACACTTACCTTAACGAAGGGGTAGAGATCAGGGTAATCGACCATGATCTCTACTTCCGAGTCATCAAGGCTCGCCTGATAATAAACTTTGTCTTCAAATTCCACGAATATATCCAGATTCTCATGGAATCCGGGGTCTTCATGGCGTGCATGGTCTTCTGGTTGTGGAGGAGGGCAATAGATGTTCTCGGCTACCTTCCTCCATGACTATTTTGAAGCAACCAGAGTATTCAGCTAATGCATCCCAATGATAAAAAAGGTGCTGAATGACTAAACTTACCTAGTCAATGGGGATGTAGATGGAGAAACCGTCCTGGTAATGTAGACGGGCAAAGTCTTCTTCCTCTCCCTTATAAAGGTCTACTAGCATGGCAGCCAATGCGGCTTGGTTATTCAGACCCTTTTGCGTGTAGCGAGACGCGTCGTCCTTCCCGTTGTAGTTCCATAAAGAACCCACTCTAGACTAAAGAGGTTGGATACATCGCTTTATCACAATAGCCATAATTTCAACGATGGAGAGTCCGGAATGGGTCAACAATCTAACCTTGCTGACCAATCTTATCACTTCTGCACTATACTCTTGTCTGGGGGACTTGGGGCACCAGCTGAATTCCTTCCCCAAAGGAGCGCTGGAGAATTCGAGAAGCCCGTGCCAAACAGGGTCCAGTAGAGGAACATCCTCAATGTAAAATCATTCCGAAGACGATTCGTCAGACCCCCTCCTCGGAGTCCCGACTGGGTAATCAGATCCGGCTATGCGCCATACTTCGGTGCTGTCCACTTCAAATGTGGACCCTCCGCCCTGGTGGTGGGGGACAAGGTTAAAGAACTTTTTCCATAGTTCAGAATGAGCCTCGCAGCCTAAAAATAATTTGCAAAGGGCGACAAAGCCAGAAATATGCAGAATGGAACCTGGTGTGAGGTTGTGCAGTTGGATCTCGTAATATTCCAGTAGACCCCTGAGGAAGGGGCGGATCTGGAATCCTACGCCCCACAGAAGAAATGAGATGAAGCACACCCTCTCCCCTTGGCTAGGATTGGGGAAATTCTCTGCCAATGCATCATCGCCCATAGAAGTTA
>NC_041389.1:306583938-306685481 GCF_002162155.2 Triticum dicoccoides
GAGACGATTGTGCTGAAGATGGGATACATAACAACTTTGCCAATCCCCCTCTTGAGGGCCATGAGGACGCGGGGAGGAGCCAGGGACACTAGCCATGGTTTGAGCTTTTTTCGTGGTTTGCACTATTCCTCTTGGGGCGATGTGGGATGGCGTTTTGGAGATCTAACCTCGTTATATAAGCACCGCCCTGCCAACTAAAAATATTAAAATATAAAGACAACGGATCATTTGCATTCGCTCAAACGCGTGGAAATCAAGGCGACAACAAGGAAGAATCATAAAGACTGGACGCAGAAGCCGATGCCGGACTATCATCAATCCGGAATATGGTGGAGAACCCGCCTTGCAAAGCTGAAGACCTATATCCGTGTACTGCATCGTCATTGAAGGCAAGTTCGGGGGCTATTGAGGGAGTCCTGGATTCGAGGGTCCTCATGTGTCTGGCCCTGGAGTATGAGCTGGGGTGGACGGGCCGTACAAGATCAAGCTGAAGATTATTCTGCGTTTCCGGATTGGACTTCTCCATACGTAAACGGCAGGGTTAGAGTCTGGGTGTTTCCTTCCCTTTTGAACCAACCTTGTACAATCCCTAGGCCCGTCTGGTGTGTATATAAACTGGAGGGGTTAGTCCATAGAGGCTATCTTGATTACCGTCATCAGAATACTCATAGGCTAGAAATCTAGGGTTTAACCATTACGATCTCGAGGTAGATCAACTCTTTTAATCTTCATATTCTTCGAATATAATCAAGAAGGAGTACGGTTTTACCTCCTTTAAGAGGGCCCGAACCTGGGTAAATACTGTGTCCCCTGGTCCCCTGTTACCATTAATCCTCAAACGCAAAGCTTGGGCCCCCTACTCGAGATCTGCCGGTGTTGACACCGACAGTTGGAACCAGGTAAACCATTGGCGGGGCCAATAAAACACTATATCGAAGAGATGCTCAGTGACATTCGTCAAGGGAACTCGTAAAATTATAGCGTGACCGGTAAGGTCATGTCATCACACTGACTATCTCCTTATTGAGATGGAGGATAAGGAGGAGATTTGTTATGGGATAATTTGCACGTCACCTCGAGAACGAGGTGGATGTCATTGATGCTCCAAGGGCATATTTCTGGAGTGTTGGGGATCAATCCGCAGTATTGTTGCTCCTGGGGCGTTCGAGATCGCGACGGGGCGGTGTTCGGCTAAAGTGAGTACCAGGATATTGACCGGATCCATGCTCAAGGCCGGATACAATGCAGAGGTAGCCCCTACGGCAGAGTTCACCGTGCCCGAAGTCAAAACCTCAGGGTTTCTAGGCCCTTCAAGCGGAGCTGAGAACCTTGTTAGAGTAAGATCTCCCTGGGGATCGGCGACAATCTCTAGGTTCTCGAACCTAATTTCCTGACCGGGAGCGAAACTTCTGACCTGACCGAGGCGGCTGGCGTGCAATATGATGCTGCGAAAAGCTGTCCGAGGATGAAGACGTCCCTATTGCGGATGCTATTGCAGATGACTAGGCGATCCATCAATCCTTTGGCGATACTGCAGCGGAACTCTCAATGAAAGCACCAATGTTAGTGTCAAAACCGGTAGATCTCGGGTAGGGGGTCCCGAGTTGTAGATATAGGATCGATGGGAAACAAGGAACTGAGAGACAATATTAATCTAGGTTCGGGCCCTCTCGAAGAGCTAAAACCCTATGTCCTACTTGATTGTATTGATGTGTATACAATGGTTACAAAGTTGATCTACCACGAGATCGTATAAACTAAACCCTAGATGAGTAGGATGCGGGTTCTTCTAGCCTCTATGGACTAAACCATCTGATTTATATAGACACCAGGGGTACCTAGGGTTACATGTGATCAAGTGCCGTCAAGGGATAAACTTTCCTTCATCATTATCTTGACTTGGAAGATATACCAAGGCTTCAGAGGTTTCCTTCTGTAGTACGACGTTATCTGTAGCACTAGGGCTCCTAGAACTTGTTCGAGATGTGATGATTCAGTACTACAACTTGCAAAATACACCTACCCATCCCCACAACTTGCAGTGAATGTGCAAGTTTGGTCGTGGAGCAATCAGAGCTCGACAACTGGACTGCTTGGGCCTGAGCTGGTCATCACACACATTTTTGCAAAAACGCCCTGCCTCTCTCTCCAATCAACCCACGGGACAACCTCGAGGGTCACTAGGGAGCACCTAAATTAATTATGTCAGAGCAACTCTTGTAGAAGCTTATCCATTCATTCCCCCTTCTCCATTCTTCCTCCTGTCGGGGACGTGTGGCCGTTGCTGATGTCAGCAACCATGGCTGCATCGCCGAAGCTATTCGGCGGTCAAGAGTCGTCTCCCTCCGCTCACTTAGTCCGGCTACCGACTGTCTTTCCTCCAGACTATGGTTAGTTGACCTCTGCTCTGTTCTCCTCCTCCTCTCCCATGTTCCTCTTCTAATATGCGCCGTGCTTTGTACGACCAAGTACGGCGGATCCGTGCGATTTGGAGGCAGATATATGGTTATGTAGTGTTGCGATGATGTAATGTTGCATTCTTACGAGTAAAGCTAGGGTTTTGAGCTATGTATTTAGTCTAGGGTTTTGGCAGCAAGGTATGGGTTTCGGCATGAAGGTAGTGTTGTTGTGTGCAAGCACCCTATTTGGAAAATCGTATCCAATTCATGTGGAGTTTATCATAGGGTTTTCCCATAGATTTTCATACAGGCATTGTAGTGCTAGATTTTTGAACTTCGTAGTCCATTTATGACGATGTTGTGTTATATTCCTACAATAGTGAACTTTGAGTTTTGATTTTGATGAAGAAGGTCGCCCAAAGCCTATGAAATTAGTCTTATGGTTTTCATAAATTCAAAAGTTTAGTGTTGAAGAAAAGGTTGTGTATTGCAAGTAGTTTAGTGACAGAAGTTATGTGAACCTATGCTGCTATCTGCATAATTAATTGAATTTCTTTAGTTTATTGTATTCCAATAAGTGTTAAAAAATCATATATATGTTTGACAATTTATGTGGTTTCTAGGTCATTTATGCTCATGGTACATTTATGATGTTGCTTAAAATTCAGTTAACTGAAAGTGTGTACTTAACTGAATCTGTGTAGTTAATTGTTCAGTGTTATATTCAGTTTACTGAATTTTTAACCGAATTAGTGCAAATAAGAGTTCAATGTTACAAATTCATTGTTATATGCACTGAACCAAACTTTGCACTGAATTAATGCACCTTTTGGATGCAGTTTGTGATTCAGCAATGGGGCAAAGTGTTCAGACATCTTTCTTTTCACTGGAACTGGAGCATGGTGGAATTTTCTGTGGAGCCATCAGTGACATAGAGTACTATAACCTTGTTTGGAGGTGCTAGACCATGTTGATGCTTGCACATTTTCATATGCAGTCTTTGAAGAGCACCTAACGTGGTTGGGATATCCTGTTAATGAGCACATAATTTACTGGTGCTTATTTGAGAGAACAATTTCAGATGGCTTGGTGAGAATTAGAAGTGACAAGGATTTGCAGCATTCGAACACAGCTAGTGCTTAGCACAAAGTTCTTGCAATTATGGTTGACCATGTAGACTTTATCAGCAATTTCATAGAAATTTTGATATTGAAGATGCCATCAGTTGAAATTCCTGTCAGAATGGCTAACTCAATTGTTGGTGCAGCTAGTGCAACATCTAATCACTGCATCATTTCTGTGAATGTTGAAGATGCAATTTCAGAGGTTGCAGCTGATGGAACAGAAACAGAGACTTTGCTGACAGATGGTGCAGAGCCAAATTTGCTTAATGATGGTGCTGACCCAAGTTTGTTGACAGATGGTGCAGAGCTAAACATGCTTAATGATAGTGCTCACCCAAACTTGCTGGTTGCTGCTGCAGAACCAAATTTGCAAGCTAAAGATGTTCTGTTGTCAGATTCAGAATTCAGTGATAATGATTATGACATAGATGATGGAGATGATGATCTTTATGAAGACAACATTTACTTTGATGTTGATGAAGAGGTTGAGCAAGAGGAGGTAGAGGGTGAGCCTAACTATGTACTTGAAGATGAAGATGTGAACCTCTCCACTGAAGCAGAATATCATCTTATGTACAAGTTCAAAGCTTTAAATTCCAAGGTGGGCATGAAATCCCCTGTATTTAAATTAGATATGGTATTTGCTGATGTGGTTTAGCTGAGGAAAGCTCTTAAGGCATATGCAGTACGGAACAGAGTGCAGATCAAGAAGGTGAAGAATTACAAGATCATACTAGAGGCAGTTTGTCAGGGTGGTTGCCCGTGGGTGCTTAAGGCTGGAAATGACAACATGATTGTAGGTTTTGTCATCAAGGCCTACAATGCATTGCATAAGTGCCAGGAGAAGTGGAAGTTAAATGATTTGACAACAAAATTCATTTGCAATTTTTTCATTAATGAGTTCAGAGATGACCGGAAGATGTCACTAGGAACATTTTCAAGTAAAATAACAAAGGAATTCAATGTTACTCCTAATAGATGGAAGCTGGCTAGGGCTAGAAAGCAAGCACTTAAGGAGATCCATGGTGATGAGGAAGAGCAGTTCAACAGGCTATGGGATTATGGGCATGAGTTAGGAGAAAAAACCCTGGGTCTACATTCCTACTAACAACTACACTTGTGAAAAATAAAAAATTTCCAATGGGCAGGAAATGTTTGAAAACAATGTATTGGTCATATGATGCATGTACGAGAGATGGATAAAGGGTTGCAGGCCTATTCTCTTCATTGATGGTTGTCACATGAAAACAAGGTTTAAAGGAGTGCTGCTTAGTGTTGTTGGAATTGATCCTAATGACTACACTTTCCCCCATTGCAATGGGCTGGGTGGAAGTAGAATGCAAAGGTTCATGGGAGTGGTTTCTCACCACTTTAAAAGATGATCAAAACATTATAACACAGCTCCTTTCACACTTATGAGTGACAAGCAGAAAGGGTTAATAAATGCTCTACACAAGGATTGGCCAGATGCAGAACACAAGTTTTCTGTGAAGCATATTTACCAAAATTTTAATGAGAAGCACAAAGGAGAGGTACTCAAGCAAGATCCATGGGCCATTGCAAGATCACCAAACAAGATGAACTGGAGAGAGAATTATCAGAAAGTGGATGATCACTGCCTAGCTGCCTTCCATTGGACTGAGAGACTTGAGGCAAAGACATGGTGCAAGGCATTTTTCAGTGTATTTCCCAAATGTGACATCCTGCACAACAATAACTGTGAAGTGTTTAACAGCTACATCCTTGAGGGCAGAGAGATGGCATTGCTTAGTATGCTTGAATATATCTTCTACAAGATCATGCACAGGCTAGTGAGCAAACAAAGAGAAGCTATAGAAAAGTGGGTAGGGCAGAGAATATGCCCAAAGATCAAGAAGAAATTGGATAAGAAAACAGAGTTTGCTGCAAATTGTCATGTATCTGAAGCTGGCCAACAAATGTTTAGAGTTCAGTCTAGTAACAATAGCTACACAGTGGACATTTCTTTGCACACATGTGTTTGCAGGAGATGGCAGTTGTTTGGAGTACCATGTGGTCATTCTATAGCGTGTTGCAGGGAGGAAAGGATTGACCCAAAGACAATGGTTCATTACTGCTACACAGTTCAGACATATCTCAAGGCATATGGATACGCTCTTGTTCCTCCTACAAAACCAAAGAATTGGGAGATACAAAATGGGATACAAGGTGCATCTACCAGTGTTTACTAAACAGTTGGGAAGGCCGAAGAAAAATAGGAAGAAGACCCCATAGGAGAATATCAAGAATGGTGTTCGGGTTTTTAACAGAAAAGGTGTTACAATGCACTGCTCAATCTGTGGCAGAGCTGATCACAATAGAAGGGGCCACTAGAAATGGTAGGAAACTCTCATTGAAGACGGGGTAGAGGTGGTTGATGACAACTATGATGACCCTTCCGTTCTTCAGGTATATGCAGTACTGAATTTAACTACATTTGTACTGTACATAACTCATTGTAACTGAACTTAACTGAATAAAATTGAATGTGCTTAAATGGATATGTGCATAACATTTTCCCAAATATTGTAGATCATATGTTGGATTCGATTGATTCACCAACACGTATGGTGTCCAGCATGACTCAAAGAGATATTGCTAGAAAAGCTCCTCAAAGGGTATATAGCCCACTACCAGAGGGGTCTGCCTTTGTTGCTCCTGCTGGTGCTGCAATACCTCAGCCAATGGTCACCACAGAGATGATCACTAGTAGGCAGACAAGGGCGACCACAGTAGCTCACAGAGAAGAAGGATCACAAGTAGCTGCTACAGGAAGAGCAAATATAAGACAAAGAAATACAGATGCAGGCAGAGGAAGAGGTGCAGCTCCAGATGCAGGAAGGGCAAGAAGTGCAGCTCTAGATGCAGGCAGAGGAACAGCAGGAAGAAGTGTACATGCTTGGAGAGGAAGAGGAGCAAGAAATCCTACTGCAGGGAGAGGAAGAGCATGAAGAAATCTAGATGCAGCTACATGGAGAGGGAGAGGAGGTATTCCGAGTGAGAGGGCATATTGGCTGCTGTTTGGAGATGATAGGACTAGCCCAATACCTGATCTCAATGCTCCTTTTGAAGATTTGGTGGCACCTACTCCCTTCTTACATGACTATTGCCAGGGACATTTTTTGTTAAGGCCTAGAGTGATGTAACTTAATGACTGGCCTTTTAAGGGTGCTAAATAGTGGCATCCATTGCCTATTTTTTGGGGGCACACAGTGGCAAGCCTTGCCTATTTTTTGATGGCAAACATTGGCATTCATTGCCCTTTTTATAATCTTAATATTTGGAGGGAAGTTCATGAATAGGGGATAGCAATCTTGACTGAATCTACTGCATATTGGCCTTTCTGAAATTTGCCTTGCTGTAGTTAACAGAATTTGGCCTTGTTAGTTAACTGACGTTGGCCTTGGTGAAATTTGCCTTGCTGTAGCTAACAAAATTTGGCCATTGTTGGGTGACTGAATTTGCTAGTTCAGCTAGTTACGGTCAACAGAATTTGTAAAATCTTAAAAAACAAATTTTTTTTGCAAATTCAGCTAGTATTAGAGTAAATAGAATTTTCAAAAATTATTAAAAAAACAAATAAAAACAGTGAGGTCGGGGCTCGAACCCAGGACCAGTGGGTTGTAACCCTACGTGCAATGCCAGTGGGATAGTATGAGTGGTTTGTTTGACTACCATCAGCCATTCTAGTTACCATTAGGTTGTGGGCCCTTTTGTGTTTAGCGTGCGTTGCGCCTAGCTGCATCGTGAGTGTGTGTTGCATATCACTAGTCGTTTTAGTTTCATAAGAATTAAAATGTGTCTGCCCACCACTCTCCCTCCCCACTCGCAGCTCGCACTACCCACTCCCCTCTCCCCCTCTCTCCTCTCGAAATCCTCGACGACAACCACCCCACTGTTGTCGCCATGGACCAGAGCCTCGGCTAGCAAAAGGCCATCGACGAGCTCACCGGCAACAACAAAGAGTTGTGCGCGCAATACAGGGAGATCGCGCGCTGGTACCCCAGTGTGGAGATGATGAGGAACCATGCTCGCGGCCTTGTCAAGGTCATGACGGATCTTGAAAAGTATCGTGCCTTCCCCCGTGGCGTCACCATCCCACCAGCGACCATCCTGCTGTCGCAATGCGCGAGGCGCGGCGCTCCCTCGACCCTAGGCAGCGCGCCCCTTGGTGGATGTACCACTCATCCACCACGCCGGCGGTAGCTGAGGATCCTATGCGCGTTGCGTCCAGGGTGGAGCACGTCATCGACGCTGTCATTGCTCTCCCAGCCCCCATCAACACTGCCTACTGGGAGAGGCCCAATCCATTTGTCCTTGGGCCACACGACGACTCCGAGGTCAAGTCACTTGACGACTCTAATGACGAGTCCTCTCAAGATGAGGTGGAGGAGGTCGTCATACTGTCCGACGATGAGCCGAATGTGCAAATGCTGGCGCTGGTCATCGACACCATGGAGGGGAACAAGAACCTCCCCGTTGACATGGAAAAGCTGCCGAAGGTCGCAGATCTCCCTGAATTCGCTGTCGTGAAGCAAGAGGTTCAGGAGGAGGATGTGGTCGCACTGGCACAAGATGAGGTCGGCAAGAAGAAGAGGGCGGCAGGGAAGATGACTGTCACTGTGGTGCGGCACTCCGAACGCCTGAAGCTGGTGAAGAAGGAGGAGTGAAGAGGATGCTGCAGAAGAAGAAAGAAGGTGCTGAACAAGATGATGGTTAGGTATGCTGTTATGTCACAACATATAAGTTAATTATGTGATGTTTAGGTCTGCTGCTGAAGTGTGAACTATGATGGTTAGGTGTGCTGCGATATTAAAGCAGATAAGTTATATATGTATATATGTATATATGTATATATATATATATATATGTATATATGTATATGTATATATATATATGTATATATTAAGTATTTACTGCTGGTTATGTCGTGATGAGCTACTATATGTTGCTCTTTACCTATGCCATGAACTGATGTTTACCTATGAACTGGTAGAGTGCATTTTTTTTTCTTCCTGTCTACATGTGGATACAGTGTTGCTATATAACACTTACTATGAATAGCACTTTCTATGCATGTGGATACATTGCTGTTATATAACATTGTAATCAAAATTCAGCTAACTGAATCCAAATTCAGTTAAATGAATCCAAATTCAGAAATTTAGTTAACTGACATTGAAATCAAATTCAGTTAACTGACACAGCAAATCAGTTAACTGACACAGCAAATCAGTTAACTCACACAAACTGAATCCAAATTCAGTTAACTGAATCCAGATTCAGAAATTCAAATTCAGTTAACTGAATCCAAATTCAGTAACTGCATATAAATTTCATTAACTCTATACAAATTCAGATAACTGAGTGATATTAGGTCATTGTGTCAAATAGTTCAGTGCATCAATGATAACTCAAAATTAGGTTGCAATTCACTTAATTAAACAAGTCCACTGATCCTCATTCACTCAATTAAACAAGTCCACCGATAAAAATACATTACATCACCTCCAAATTTGGGCAGCATTACACCACCAATGGATCACTCACATTCGGCTAGCATCTTCCTAACCTTCCCTATCTTGCACTTGGTGTCTTCCTTATGGTTGAACAAGTCACCAATCATATACTCTAGCTTCTTTATCTCTCTCTTCAACTGATCCCTTTCTTCCATCAATTTGGCCCTCTCTTCCATCAATTTGTCTATCTCTCTTGCTTCATCTCATCCCTCTCTTTCTCTGCCTTAGCCCTTACCACCTGATGAATGCTGGTCAGAGATTTGTCAGACATTTTCTTCTTCTCAAGTTATACCTTTAGGTCAGAGAGAGCTAGACTTGTGTTGCCCAATTCAGTAATTGCATGCTCCTTCTCAGCCACCATCTTAGCAAAATATAGTTTGAAAAACCTCAGATCTTGCTCCATCTTTTTATTCTCTCCCAACATCTTGAAGTTTTCTTCAGTATTAACAACATTTTACCTGAGCCCGAGTTAGACCTCATCTTCATACATGTCCCAGAGCCTAGCTAGACTCATCTTCAATTGAGGAGGCCACTCTGGATCAACCTAGTGCACATAGGGGCATTTAGGCCCATCCTAAAATCGAAGAGGAATTTTTTTAGAGTTAAATGCATAATTCAGTTAAATGAACAAAATTGAGTAACACTGCATCAAGATTTAGTTAACTGAACAAAATTCAGTAACACTGCATCAAGATTCAGTTAACTAAAAAAACTTTAGTAACAGTGAATCAAGATTTAGTTAACTCACACCGGATTGAGGTTACTGTTTTCAGAGTAACCTTTGAGTATTCATCAACTACTTTAACACTACATATTTGGACAACCCTATAAGATAATCTTCTTCTCACATCACTATGTCACAGAAAAAAACTGTATATGGCAAAATTGAAGTTCAATATCATATCTACTTAAGTGGCAAAAGCATGTACACTAAATATGGCAGTACCATCGACATCTACAACTATGAACATCTACTAACCTATTGTGCGCAACCCAGTAATCTTCTTCCACTGTCAACAGACTCAAAGGCAACCAACTTCTCACATACTGCTTGGTGCTCACATCTAGTAGGTAGATCTGCAGCAAGACCTCTCCACCCGGAGCAGTCAATGGTGCGAGGAGCCTAAGAAATAAATCTGGTCACAAATCCCCAATTTTGCCTAACCCTAAATGTCAGATCCTAGTGGATAGGATCTCATAGGACTGCTCGCGGAGTCGCCGCCCGATGAGGAGGAGCTGGATCTATCATCACTCCACGAAACCATGCTGACTTGCTGGACGACGGCGAGGAGGAGGCCTATGAGCGGAGAGCACGAACAGAGAGGGGGTGGGCGACGAGTAGTGTGTGTTGTCTACAAATGGGGGGCAAACGACGGTGGTCCAACAATTAATTCTGTTGTTGAGTGTGGGTTGATTAGAAGGAAAGGCAGGGGTCTACGCAAAAACGCATGCGCTGACCGGCTTAGGCCCGACCAGTCCAGTTGTCGAGCTCTGATTGGTCCAGGACGAAAGTTGCACATTGGATGCAAGTGTTAGGACTGGGTAGGTGCATTTTGCAAGTTGTAGGCTTAAATCATCACATCTCGAACAAGTTCTAGGACCCCTATTGCTTTTACCTCAAACTGAAAAAGATATGCAGAGAGAGCAGGGCATGCATGCAGTAAGAAGTGGGCACACAACAGACCACAGGAGGCAGTAGCTTGCTTTCTCCAAAATAAACATCCAGGCCTACTACGGGCATGGCGTACCTACATGTCAAGTACACATTGTCTTATTAAAGGAAGGCCCCTTGAACCCTCTCCCGTTCCAAAGAATAAGAAGCAAAACCAAATATTTGGTCAATAATATGGAAATAAGTGATTTTTTTACTATTTGTATCTTGTGAGATAATGCAACATATCCATCTGCTTCACTATATTTGTCATCATAGAGAATTACTAAATGCCAAATCTATTTGGTGAACATTTGAGCTAGAGTCGCCCAATCTCAACCGGCATGCTCTGGCCGAATGATTACGCTTTTCCTGTCTCTCATCTAGATATTTCTTTTGGTTTTCTTTCTGTGATTTTTCTCATGTATGTGAAGACGGACAAGGATTGTGTGACGTAAGGTACCCTACCATTCCACCACTGACATGTGGGCTCGTTGAGACCCTGGCCCGCATGTCAGTGACCCAACGGCAGGTAGGGCACGACGGAGGAGCCGCTTCCATGCGAAACGAGTTTTTCCCCTCCTGTACGTGGGTGATTATGTTTTAAGTCAAGTAATAATTTTTAATAGTATTTTTTTCAAAAGTGGAACTCACAATCTCATCATTGTGGGTTGAGTCAAACAACATCCCAACAAGACTAACTAATTAGTGTGTGAGTTAACTAATTGGGACCCAATTTATAATCATTGGAACAAGGTAAACCATCGGCGGGGCCGATAAAACACTGTATCAAAGAGATGCTCGGTGATATTTGTCAAGGGAACTCGTAAAATTATAGCGTGACTGATAAGGTCATGCCATCACACTATCTATCTTCTTCTTGAGATGGAGGATAAGGAGGAGATTTGTTATGGTATAATTTGCACGTCACCTCGAGAATGAGGTGGATGTCATTGATGCTCCGAGGGCATATTTCTGGAGTGTTCAGGATCAATCCACAGAATTGTTGCTCTGGGGGCATTCAAGATCGCGCCGGGGTGGTGTTCGTCTGATGCGAGTACCAGGGTATTGACCGGATCCATGCTCAAGGTCGGATACAATGTGGAGGTAGCCCCTTCGGCGGATTTCATCGTGCCCGAAGTCAAAACCTCAGGGTTTGTAGGCCCTTCAAGCGGAGCTGAGAACCTTGTTAGAGTAAGATCTTCTCGGGGATCGGCGACGAACTCTAGGTTGCCGAACCTGATTTCCTGACCGAGGCGGTCGGTCGGATCAGCATGCAGTATGATGCTGCCGAATGCGAAAAGCTGTCTGGGGATGAAGCCATCGCTGTTGCAGATGCTATTGTAGATGACAACGTGAGCTATCGATCCTTTGGCGATCTTGCAGCAGAACACTCAATGAAACCACCAATGTTGGTGTCAAAACCGGCAGATCTCGGGTAGGGGTTCCTGAGATGTAGATCTAGGATCGATGGGAAACAAGGAACATAGAGACAGTATTTACCTAGGTTTGGGCCCTCTCGAAGAGGTAATACCCTATGTCCTGCTTGATTGTATTGATGTGTATACGACGGTTACAGAGTTGATCTACCACGAGCTCGAATGAACTAAACCCTAGATGAGTAGGATGAGGGTTCTTCTAGCATCTATAGACTAAACCCTCTAGTTTATATAGACACCAGGGGTACCTAGGGTTACATGTGATCAAGTGTCGTCAAGGGACAAACTTGCCATCTTCATTATCTTGACTTGGAGGATACACCAAGGCTTTGGAGGTTTCCTTTTGTAGTACGACGTTATCTGTAGCTCGGCCTTCCTTGACAAAATCCGAAGTGGCCCACCAAGCCGGCACATGAGAGATAGGCCGGCAGCCTGAGGACCCCCTAATCCAGGACACCCTCAATGACCCGCTCGCTTGGGTTGGGAGTGGGGATGCGCTGGCCAGGCTCTTGGGCCCAGCAGGTGGCATCGCCAGGGATATTACCCGCCATGCGAAGCTCAGCGATGGTGGCGTCGATGACCTTGGAGGCCACCCACCTCCCCTTCACATTCGTATCGGCCATTGGTGTGGGCATGGAAGCTTGGGTGACGCATTGTGCTCGCGATCAGAAATTAGAAGGTTTCGAGGATTTGGGTGGTGGAGCAGGAGGAGAGCATGGATTTTGATTTACACCCTCCTTGCTCTTTTTAAGCCAGTAAAAGGTGAAGCGTCCCTGTTCAGCGCCGTAAAAATCGCCAAGTTTCGGCTCATTGTGCCATTATGGCCGCATGGGCTGAAGCAATTGATTGATGATATCCTGCAAATGCGGGGCATGATCTCTGTTTTGATACGACGTGCCAGTAAGAGATTGGCGTCGAACTACAATTCAAATAAGTAATGGCTGATGTATGCCGTGTTAGGGTTGGTGACGCTTCAGTAAAAGGCTGCCAATAACTGCCCTCGAGCTCACCAACATTGCTAGTCTTTGGGACTATGCAAGCTTTATCCTTTGGATAAGCAAACAATACGTCTTGAGTAGCACATGGATGAACTTATTTGATCCTCTACCATGGGGAGATACCAATTCACTAAAAAGACTCGCGAAGTATCATACCTATCCAAATATGTGGAGCTTGCCTACCAAGCCGAAGACTATTTAGCCGAAGACGTTATCCGAGGAAGACTGTCAGCCTCGGCTTTGAAGATAAGTTCGGGGGCTACTGATGATGTCTTAGCCTAGGCGGGCTAAGTATGGGCCGAACTACCATCCCATTGAGGAATCAAGACTCTGGAGGCCCTCGAAGTTGGTGACTGAAGACTTGGCGTGTACTTCAAGCATATCTGACTAGATTCAGCATGTATGTTCTTAGATAGAAACCGACCATGTGTAACCCTAGATACCCCTGGTGCCTATATAAATTAGGAGATTTAGTACGTAGAGGCGAATCCATACACCCATTCATCATACCTAGTGTTTAGACCACAACATACGATCTCGAGGTAGATCAACTTTGTACTTTGATACCTTCATAATGTAAACAAGAGCAGGACGTAGGGTTTTACCTCCAAAGAGAGGGACCGAAGCTGGGTAAATCCCCTGTGTGTTCTTCTCCTGTTACCCATCGATCCAATCTAATAGCTCGCCCCCCTATCCGAGATCTGCTGGTTTTGACGCTGACACATAGGACAAAACCTATTTTGTAGATAGGTAGTCTTGTATATTCTTATCTCTTTCACTTCTAATCCTCTTATTTTCAAAAATATAGATGACCACATTCATGGAACCAACTGAGGAGATTCGAACGCTGAGCATGACCTTGAAGGGAGACACTGAATTCCCAAGAGCACTAAAGTATATCATGTTAGGCCATGGGACTAGTTGGAGAAGCAGTATACAAATGATTTCTAGATTGACATGAAGGAAGGAAGTGTTGGTTAGTGCAACTGCACTTGTATGGCCACCAAAGAGACAACCATGAGGCCAGAGGACTTCATGTGATCACCAACCCGACATTCCAATCTATTCTCCGATGTTGCATGGGAACTTGGGAATGAGACACAGATCAGACCATACTGCGCTCGGGAACACCTTAACAAATTTGAGGATGAACTCAGGTCAGTCAAGGAAGAACCCCCAAAGGAGAAAAATAGGTACAACCCAAGAGCGAAGCAAGCTAAGAAGAAGGATCAACTACATGGATCAAGAAGTTGGATACCCGAAGTTGTCACGAATCTTAGACTTGACCACCACTACTATGTTAATCTAAAGTAGAATGTTACGTGTGAACCACTACTATGTCAATCTGACGTAGTGATGCACAGTAGTTGGATGAGATCATATTGGATGTGGTATGACCTTACTTAGGGATTGCTTTGAATGAACTGATTGTCATGATTGTCGGATGAAATATGTTTGCTTTGAATTGTGGGAAGTGTGAACTATGTACCACGTAATTAGTGGCATGCCCAATCAATGATGGAATTTATAAGAACGCCACTAAAAGGAGTTAAGGTGAGAACAACGGAAACATTAGAACTTCTAAAGAAGTGAGAACATAGGACCAGGCCATGTGAACAGACCTTAAGTGCGAATGTTGTCTATGTGTTATACTAACAACCATATGAGGCTACATATATGATGCTTGTGGGATTAGCATAAGGGTACCTATCTCTCTCGTCTATTCCCTCAACCCTGACCTAGACCACCTAATACCTAGAATTGACACCATGGACCCTGAGCGACTAATTTTGTGTGGACCAACAACCATAGCAGAGATTAGCAGTTGCAATACCATTGGTGAGAAGGATCAGCCCGTGGAGGAGGTTACATGCCTTTTGTTCAAAGGAACTTATCATTTCCCGCCCAGCCGGTGGGACCCTCAGGAGGAAAACACAAAGGGCGCAACCTAAGAAGGAGAAAGAGGATTTGGAAGGGAAACTGTCTCCACAAGACCCACTGACCATGGATGACACCTCAGTTGGCTGGGAAGAAGTAGGAGCAGACATCGGAGCGTGCACCTATTATGAATAGATACGTCTCCATCATATCTACATTTACAAATACTTTTGCTCTTGGTTTGGAGTCTAATTTGTATGATTTGACTGAAACTAACCCGGACTAACGTTACTTTAAGTAGAACTACCATGGTGTTGTTTTTTGTTCAGAAATAAAAGTCCTCGGAATTGGACAAAACTTTCTGGAGATTTTTAATGGAATATACGAAAAATACTAGAGCTCGGACCCACCAGAGGGGCCCCTGTTGCCCACAAGGCAACTCGGCGAGGCCACCCCCCAGACGCACTAGGTTGCCTTGTGGGGCCTAGAGGGCTTCGCCGACCCTAATCTCAAGCTTATAAATAACTTTACCCCGAGGAAAAAAATAAGAGAAGAAGTTTCATCGCGTTTTATGATACGGAGCTGTCGCACCTCATGTTTTCATTGGAAGGTCAGATTTGAAGACCGTTAGGGCTCCAAAGAGGGGGGGTCCATCGTCATCATCATCACCAACGTCATGATGCTCACTACCAGGAGTGAGCAATTCCTTCATAGGCTTGCTGGATGGTGATGGAGTTGGATGAAATTTATCATGTAATCGATTCAATTTGTTAGGGCTTGATCCCTAGTATCCACTATGTTATGAGATTGTATTGCTATGACTTTGCTTTGCTTAATGCTTGTCACTAGGGCCCAAGTGCCATGATTTCATATCTAAAACCTTAATATTTTCATGAATATATTTGAGTTCTTGATCCTATCTTGCAAGTTATACGCACCTTTTACGTGTTATGATCTGCATACCCCAAAGTGACATTAGTTGGATTCTTTCCGGTGATTATTGTAGTTTGAGTAGTTCAAGCATGTGTTTTTAACTTTGATAAGTTCAGGGTCAATACAAGCCATGATAGGCATACTTATCTAAAGTACAATTGTGTCACCTTTTTGGAGTAGCATCAATCTAACAAGTAGGTTTAACCAAGTATTATGGCAGCATATGATGGGTCAAGAGGGATGTTAGTAGCTAAACTCGGTGAGTTGGAAGCGCCCAAGTGACCATATGATCATGGAAAAGCTCAGCATTGGATTTACGGGAGACAAAGCTACTACTGCAAAACATCTCGGTCCAGATAAGTTGGCTTTATTCCATTGATCATAATATGATCAGCCAATAAAGCGGGGTACCTATGTTTAGATTGTGCATCATGGCGACTAGTCTTCTTTGGCAACCTCGGCATTTGATGATGTTGTATAAACCAACAAATATTTAGTGATTGGAGTCTTTGAAGTTGTACAGGACCCTGTAGGATTTGCAAGTCCATTACCCAGAGGGAGGTTTGAGCCAACGGCGAAAGCAATAATCTGTCGGCGGAGCTGGGACTTTTTCGGGTAACCAGGAATTTTTTGGTCACAAATCTGAATTTTTCTAAGAGCCGGTATTTCTGTGAGCTAGAATTTTCTGAGCAGAATTTTCTAAGATGGATTTCTCTAAGACAAACTTTCCTTGAGACGGATTTTTCTAAGCCGAATTTTCCTTGAGCCAGATTTTTCTTAGAGAGAGATTTTCTTGAGCTAGATTTTTCTGAAAACGAAATTTTCTTAAGCTGTATTTTCCTTGAGCCAGATTTCTCTAAGTCAGACTTTCCTTGAGCCAGATTTTCTCTGAGCCAGATTTCTCTAAGCCCCACTTTCCTTGAGCTGGATTTTTCTAAGCCAGATTTTCCACGAGCCTAATTTTTCTGTCTCCTCAAGGGTCGACTCCTCTATGGGTGACTCTTTCTGAGCCGGCTCTTTTCCATTGAAGTCATCGATTTTGCTGAAGGGTGACCCAGAATCCTAACTCCGGCGAGTCGGTCTCGGGACCCCAAATCGAGTCGTCGATATTAACTTTATGCTCCCGCTCTTCGGACTTTCCTTGAGCCGGATTTTTCTGAGAGTAGGATTTTCTTGAGCCAGATTTTTCTGAGAATAGTCTTAAGCTAGGTTTTCCTTGAGCCAGATTTCTCTAAATCATACTTTCCTTGAGCCGGATTTTTCTAAGTCGGATTTCTCTAAGCTGAACTTTCCTTGAGCTGGATTTTTCTGTCTCTTCCAGGGTTGACTCCTCTATGGGCGACTCTTTCAGAGCCGGAATCATGACCATTGAAGTCGTCGGTTTTGCTGAAGAATGACCCGGAATCATGACTCCGACGAGTCGGTCTCAGGACCCCAAGTTAAGTCGTCGATGTTGATCTTTCCGCACCGGTTCTTCCTCATATGGCCGACCACAAATTTTCTTGATCCTTGGGAGAGCTCCCTCCAAGAATACAACACCTTTGTGCGCAAGGCCCACGGTGGGTGCCAACTGTCGTGGTTTTGTCATGGCAGATGTCCTCGAAAAAGGACTTAGTCGTCAGGCCATCGCAACGGGGTAGTAGCTTGCATGGGGGTGATCAGAATCGAGACGCGAGTTTTACCCAGGTTCGGACCCTCGAGGAGGTGGTAAAAACCTACATCATGCTTGATTTTCTATTTATGATGATGATGATATCGATTACAAAGGCAGTGTTTCGCTACCTCTATCTCGAGAGATGTTGACTTTTCTCTATGACTTGTCTCTATGACTTATCTCTTACCCTCCCCTTCTAATGACCCATGGACTCACTATATATAATAGTTGAGTCCCTGGGGTTACAAAAGATTATGGGTTATACCCACAGTCGAAGTCCTACTCTAAGTCCTCTAAGTTCTCCATCTCTTCCAAGTTTGGGGTCTCCATCTTGTATTTGGACTCCTTGGTGGAATTTCGTCTGCTCCGGGTCCTGTAGTAGGCCGGATCAAGGTTGTAGCCGGGTCATGATCATACTCATGGTTGTTGTCGGCTCATGGTTGTAGCCAGCTCAAATGTTGGGTCATGATCGTACTCATGGTTGTTAGCCGGCTCATGGTTGTAGCCAGCTCATGATTGTAGCCGGCTCATGGTTGTAGCCGGCTTAAGATTGTGACCAGCCAACTTAACTCCAGAGATGACTTAACTCCAGAAATGACTTAACTCCATAAATGACTTAACTCCAGAGATGACTTAACTCCAGTGATGACTTAACTCTAGAAATGACTTAACTCCAGAGATGACTTAACTTTAGAGCTGGGTCTAGCCGTGAGTAACTGTCGTGACACTTGCTGCGGGGCCCATTCATGGTTGTCTTTGCCCATCTCCTCGGCCATGGGTTTTATCTTCCTCGAGGATGAGCTGAGTGCCTGACTCGGTGCCATTGCTGAGGTGGAAAAATCGGACGCAACATTGGATGGTGCTGGTCGAGGGCAGGAGGGGGTGGGTTCGGTTGGGCTCACCATTTGGGTGTTGAGGTGACCTATGCGGCATCAGTCGAGTATGGAGATGTAGTGGTGGGAGGGAGCATGTGCACCATCGTCGATGAAAGGGTATGTTGGTGTTTTCTCTAGGATACACTGGTAGATGTAACCGCTTCTTATTTGAGTTGTTGCCAGTATGAAACCGATGCAAACTTTAACTAGTGGGTACAAAGTGGAGGTGGTTAACAAGGGATGCGAGGAGGCAAACATAGGCGATGGGTCCATCATCCGCCTGACGATCTAAGTACTGAATTAGCTGCTTCTTTAATATACATTAGAATCCCAATAAATCTACATCCGATTTCATAGCGTGGATGGCTATGGCAGTAATGCTATAACCGTAATGATCATGGGTTGGATATCCCAGGGCCTCATTTTTTTCACGTTTTCACTTTTGCGTTTTTGATCAATTTCATTTAATTCATTCATTGATTAATACAGATTTGTAACATGAAAATCAGTAGCATAATGCATGATCAACAACTATTCAAAATGAATGCGAGATGGGGTTTTCACCAACGGTACGTACCTCTACCATGTCATGTCTTTTGTTCAAATTTGAATTAAATTAAAGTCACGTCACTTTTTCCGAATCGGAGGGAGTACTATGTTCACTGACACTACATGTAAATTTTAGTAATCAAAAAATAAAGATGTTTACTTCCCTTCTTCAGTCTAGCACAACACTGATCAAACAATAACATTCATTCAGTCATGATGTGATTGAACTATAATAGTTAAATGAACAACTAATTGTGGTGCGGTGGCGTCTTGCATCGACGTCGACTTAGTCTGGGACGTCAGGCTAAGCTTCCAGCAAGGCCAGAATGTTATGGACTTCCACCTCTAGGAGCCAGTCCCATGCCGCCCGTTGGAGCCAATCCCATGCCGTAGAGGGCGAGGGGGTGGCGACTGGCAGCGCTGCAAGGATGCAAATGAGGGAGGCATCCCATGCCGCTGAGGTGGGCACTGGCACCGGCACAGGGACAGGCGTGTGCATGGGCATAGACGATGCAAGGAAGCGGTCAAGGGCGGCATCCCATGCAACTATGGAGGGCACTAGAACCGGCCTGGGGACAAGAGCGTGCATAGGCATAGGCTCATGCACGGGCGGTAGTGCACGCGTTAGCGCTGGCACATCCCGAAGCTCGTTCTGTTCCTACTCCTCCGGCTCGGGTATTCCTCCAGAAACTGAAAGACTGGAGATAGATCATCGTGATGCGCCATAGTGTATGGTGAGGTCTATCTGATTGGAGGCAGGAGAGGGGGGAATCAGATGCTGGAGAGGATGGTAGCAATGGCGGTGAGTACGCAACCTATTATACAATGGCTCGGGCGCAATTAAGGAGGCAATCGGGAGGAAGACGAATAGGCGGATGGTCAAAGGGCTCACCTCCGTTGAGCATGCATGGCACCTCCATTTGAATCATATGCGAAGAAGGATGTGTGGCACCTCCATTTGAATCATATGTGACACACACAAGGTAGATGGACTAGCCATTTATTTGCATACTCAAATATTGCATCACAAACTTCAAGTTACATCATCGATTTGTAAACACTCATGACAATGAAATGCATTTTTTTAAAAGTATTGCACACACTTCTTAGAATCTACTTGAACATGTGGTGACACCTCTAAGATTCACCTTAAACCTGTGGTCAAGCATGTAGGGATCATGTTGAACATTCGAAACTTCAGTTAACACATCTAAACCCCCATTAATTTAACAGGGATGTAAGAACAATGAAACACACAACTTCAACATAATTTAAAATACATAACACATGTACTATTCTATCCAAATTTGTTTCTACGTTGCGCCTTCTTAAGTTTGAGTTTCTTCTACTCTGTCTTCTAGATGCTTGCATGAATAGCACTCGTCACTTTTCTATCTTTTGCTTCTAGCAGACCCTACTTGATGAGAACGATCTGACTCCATACGGCTTCATGCATATGCATCCCTGTATGAGTACTCGATCTGCTCGTCGCACAGTTCCTTAGCCCAGATTTGGTGATGAGCCTTATCAAAACCTTTCTTCTTGGCGTGGTAGTAGTTATGAACGAGCAATCCAGCGACGCCAGTGAGCGAATCAAAAGCCATATTTCCGTCCGGGTCAACCCATTCGACTTGGATGTCCTCATAGTTTCTGACCCTGATGTTCTACGGCCGCAGCACATCCATGTCGCCCTTGATGCAAAAACCAATGAATGTGTATCTTTCCTTGAGGAGAAACTAACGAAGAGGCGTACTCACCCCTTGAGACTGCATACCTATTACAAGAGACAATTCGTGTCGTACGAGATCTAGATGAGGGTTGTCTTCTGCTCTTTGACATGAATTTGCCCCTTCGTCGATCGGCGATGTACTCAACATCTATGCGGACGAACGATACTTGAGAGATATCCAGAAACTCCTCAGTCTATGGTATCCAGCGTTGGACAATGCTATTGTCATTGGTGTACACAGTGTTGATGTTGTCGCGGCCATGGATTGGGACACGGTGTTCCTGCATGAACGGGACTAGCAAGCCTGATAGCACCATCTTGTTGCGCCGAGGTGGCTAATAGATCTACCAGGAGAAATGGTGCTAGTGATAGGAAACGAGAGATGTTGAGAGAGAGAGAGAGAGAGAGAGAGAGTTAAATGATAAAGATGATGGGTTGGTTGTATTGGAGAGGGAATTTTGCAACTGCTTAAATCGTGGTTGGAGACGAGGAGGTTGTCGAAACAGTTTGAAGGATGAACCTTACTAAGCATGCACCATGTTTTCCAAATCTGACGGCAACATGAAGACGTGATAGTACATTACTTCCATTTGCTTTTTTAGTATAGTTTCCAAAATAACCATAGTGTGCTTGTCTTCATCGCTCGTTAAGTGTCGCAATAGTACTAGACAAATACATGACATTTTTCATACCAAAAGTTTACGTTTACAAATTAAATGATTTTCCATACCAAACATGTATACCATGTGGTCGTTCACGCCAAGAGTCACTGTTTATAATTCTGACTAACAATGATCGATCAATTTTTCATATTTCTAACAGTTCTCACACTATTTTCGAAACGGGTACTCAAAGTTCTAAAATCGCTAAAACTATTTTGAAAAGTAGGTATTGAATTTTTTGAAAGCCCTTGTACTATTTCTGAAAGTCTTTACAAATATTTCCAAAAGTGTTCACACGATTCACGAAAATATATACAAAAAATTAACAAGGATACAAGCACATATTTTTGACGTACATCACCATACCACTATGTTCAACGTAAATAAGTAATACAATAAACACAAGATCTTTGACGTACTACAATCATAGTTAGAACATACGTTCACTCAATATAAATTAACATACTAGTTGAATGTATACAACCAAGTTCTAGCAATTCAACACCCGTAGTTTCCCTTCCAGTGCTTCCATCCGCTCGAATATCCATCTTATGTTTTCTTACTGGGGCGAAACCATTCCCTCGATGGTGGTTGGAGAAGGTGACGTATCCCATCCTTAATAACTGGGATCATGCAGTACAACTCATAGCTAACTTGCCCAATTTTTGTTGCATACTCAAGGTGCAGCGGGGAAAGCGACTTTCACTCCTAGTACTGGTGCTTGTCCTTTGGGAATAATTTTTTCATGTTCTTGTACGAGGGTTCGATGATGACCATTGCAAGGTCACTCATGGGGTCCACTTAGCCATCACCTTTAATATAGAATTGCTTTTGGATATAGACGTGGTGTCCGTCTGGAATTCTGATCCATGCACGGGCAAGCATGATCCTCTTGCTCTTGGTGACCATGCTAGCAGAAGTTATTGCTTTGCGTAGCAGGAATTCGACTAACACCTAGCACCGCTCGGACCTGCAGTAGTGGTACAGGAGGACATGCTCATGCATAGTGAGTTGCATGATGATGACCCCTTATCGTTCGTAATGCTCGAATGGGTGTACTCGAGGTCAAGGCTGATGATTGTTCTTCTACTCCTAGAGTCGTTGCTTATACATGGCAATGACTTGCTCCATAGTATATGACTCGTTGGTGTACACCATCTCCAGCACAGTTGTCCAATGGGCAGTGATGTGGTGGGTCTCTGTTGTTAGTTTTTTTTCATCCATGGCTACAGGGAGGCGGTGTGGGTTCGTGGCAGATGATAAGAAACAACCAGGGAAGAACGAGCAAATGGATGTGGTAAAAGGAATGTGATCGTTAATTTTTCGTGCAAAAGAGGAAACCGATCAAAGCAGTTGGGAAGTCTTTCGGCTATTCCAGAAGACACGGGAATCACTTGAGTGTTAGAACAAAAAAATTGACAGGGTTTGAGCAATATATTTTCTACCGTGGCGACATTTCACGCTCAACATGGCTGCATGTGCGTGGTCTCGATATAGCACATTCCACTTATTATTTTTAACGGAGATCTCAAATTATCATGTGACAACCGACACAGTAAACTTTAATTTGTAACCACTCGTTACACTTCACATGATCAATGTGCTTTCTTGAAGATACTTGCACAAGCAAAGTATGGAGTTTGGATTCATACTGTCTCAAATCCTTCTGAAGGTGACGCCTTGTCGCATGAAAAGTAAGATCTCAAAGTATGTTGTGACAACTGACACCGGAAACTTGAATTTTTAAACAGTCATGACACCTCTCATGATGAACGTGCTTTCTTCGAGATACATGCACGAAGAAAATGATTGTGCACTGCAAACCTCTTAGGAACATCTTAAATATGCGAAGAAGATGGTGCCAAACGAACACATTTAGCCATCAAAAATATAGATGCAGACAAATTGTGAAATGCAGATAGTTTTCTGAACAATGAATTATGGACAATATATGACACATGCATAACCTAAGCTTGCTTGCATGCAGAAATTCCCTAGTGTGATGTACACAATGAATTCTTTTTTGAAATCCTATTCGCTATGTGGTATACATCTGGAATACAATGTATGGCCTGTTCGAATTCATACTATCTCAAATCCTTCTGATGATGGCACCTTGCCGCATGCAAAGTTGGATCTCAAAGTATGATGTGACAACCGACACCTGAAAGTTGAATTTGTAAACATTCGTGACACTCCACATGATAAACGTGTTTTATTCAAGTTACATGCACAAACAAAATGATCATGCGTTGCTAGCCTGTTGGTCTCACCTTAAATAAGCAAGGAACATGATAAGTCTACATGAACACACTATGTGAGGAACATTTTTTTTACGATGTACTGCAAGAAAACAACCTCACAACTCTTTATTAAATAAAAAAGAGTTACAAATATACAAGGAATAGAAGAAATTTACATGGGGGTATATATACAGAAACTATTAAGGAATGCAACTTTAAAACAAGAAAAGAAAACAGTAGAAAACAATATGAGGAGTGAAGACAATACAAAGATTACCAAAAGCCATGACATGTAAGCGTTGGCCCAGTCTAATGACTTAATTGTCGATCTGACCATGCATATCATAACGAGGAGACAAGAAAACAGATTCAAATGATACTGGCAAGTCTAACTACAACCTTCGTTCCAATGAATAAGGCATGCACGCTTCCTAGAATCCAACTTTGCCATAAATTAGAATAGCATTATATGTTTTGTGACTTAAATATTACAACACTGAAAACTTAATTCAATGGTATAATTTTATCAAATATAATCAATATTTGGTTGGCCTAACTTATGGTCAAAGTTGAATTTCAGGTTGTGTGCGCTTCTTATTCATTGGAATGGAGGGTGTATTCAAGAGTGACTGGCCTATCGAGCATATATTACAAGTGGTAGAATCAAATGAATAGGTGACTATACGTGGCATTGGCACATTTTATATCCACCATGGCCCAAATCTCTCTCTACCTTACCTTTTCATTGTAGAAAACTCACCGTTATTTCCTATAATTTACTTTAATGTTCTTTGTTTCTTGCTCTTCCTATTTTACTTTGCTTGTTAATTACTTACTTTTTGTGACAACAATACTCCTTGCATATATCAAACTAGTTAATTCACACAAGATCGGTGACAACTTGTATGCGATAACTTTCTTTGGCCATGTTATTTTGAGAAGACATGATTACTTTATTAGTATGCTGGAAGTATTATTGTTTTTATGTCAACATTAAAATTTTGTTTTGAATCTTATGGATCTGAACATTCTTGCCATAATAAAGAAAATTATATTGATAAACATGTTTGGTAGCATTCCACATCAAAAAATCTGTTTTTATCGTTTACCTACTCGAGTGCGAGCAGGAATTAAGCTTGGGGATGCTTGATACGTCTCCAACGTATCTAAATTTTTGATTGTTCCATGCTATTATGTTATCTATCTTGGATGTTTTATATGTATTTTGGTACTATTTTATATCATTTTTTGGGACTAACCTATTAACTTAGTGCTCAGTGCCAGTTGTTGTTTTTCCTTGTTTTTAACTTTTTCAAAAAGGAATATCAAACGGAGTCCAAATGAAATAAAACTTTATGGTGATTTTTCTTGGACCTGAAGACACCTACGTAACTTGGAGAGAGGGCCAGAGGAGTCCCGATGAGGCCACAAGCCCTCAGGACGTGGCCCCTAGGCTTGTGGGCTCCTCGGAGGTCCTCTAACCCTAGTTCCACCCTATATACTCTCAAATTTCCCCGAACATCAGAAGCGTCCACAAAAATACTTTTCCACCACCGCAAGCCACTGTTCCCGTGAGATCCCATCTTCAGGACTTTTCCGGCGATCTGCCGGAGGGGGATTCGATCATGGAGGGCCTCTACATCAACCTAGCTGCCGTATCGATGATGTGTGAGTAGTTTACCACGGACCTATAGGTCCATAGCTTTTAGCTAGATGGCTTCTTCCCTCTCTTTGATCTTGAATACAAAGTTCTCCTTGATGTTCTTGGAGTTCTATCCGATGTAATCTTCTTTAGCGGTGTGTTTGTTGAGATCCAATGAATTATGGATTTATGATCAGATTATGTATGAATACTATTTGAGTCTGTCCTCTGAATTCTTATATGCATTATTTGATATCTTAGTATTTCTCTCCAATTGAACGATTTGGTTTGGCCAAGTAGATTGGTTTTTCTTGCAATGGGAGAGGTACTTTGTGATGGAGTCAACCTTGCGGTGTCCTCACCCAGTGACATAGTAGGGGTAGCGAGGCACATATTGTATTGTTGCCATTAAGGCTAAAAAGATGGGGTTTATATCAATTGCTTGAGTTTATCCCTCTGCATCATGTCATCTTGCCTAATGTGTTACTCTGGTCTCTTGAACTTAATACTCTAGATGCAGGGAAGAGTCGGTCGATGTGTGGTGTAATAGTAGTAGATGCAGAATCGTTTGTGTCTACTTGTCACGGACATGATGCCTATATTCACGATCATTGCCTTAGATATCGCCATAACTATGTGCTTTTCTATCAATTTCTCAACAATAATTTGTTTACCCACTGTATGCTTTATTCAAGAGAGAAGCCTCTAGTGAAACCTATGGCCCACGGGTCTATTTTCCATGATATATTTTAAGATCTATAAAACCAAAAACACACAAAAAAAACTCGCCGGTTTTATTTACTTCTATTTTGTTTTAAATCTATCTCTATTAGATCTCACTCTTGCTAGTGACCATGAAGGGATTGACAACCCCTTTTTCATGTTGAGTGCAAGTGTTTGTTAGTTGTACATGTGCATATATCGGAGACTTGCTTGTGCCTCCTACTGGATTGATACCTTTGTTCTTAACTGAGGGAAATACTTATCTCTACTTTGCTGCATCACCCTTTCCTCTTCAAGGGAAAAATCAATGCAAGCTCAAGAAGTAGCACGTTACTCCATTCTCTTGAACTTAATACTCTAGATGCAGGCAGGGGTCGGTCGATGTGTGGAGTAATAGTAGTAGATGCAGAATCGTTTCGGTCTACTTGTCACGAACGTGATGCCTATATTCATGATCATTGCCTTATATGTGTCATAACTATGCACTTTTATATCAATTGCTCAATAGTAATTTGTTTACCCAGCGTATGCTTTATTCAAGAGAGAAGCCTCTAGTGAAACCTATGGCCCCCGAGTCTATTTTCCATCATATATTTTCAGATCTATAAAACCAAAAATACGAAAAATACCTCCCTCATTTTACTTAATTTTATAATCTTATATACCTATCTCTATTAGATATCAATCTTGCAAGTGACCGTGAAGTGATTGGCAACCCCTTTTTTGCATTGAGTGCAAGTGTTTGTTAGTTTGTGCAGGTGCATATACTGGAGACTTCCTTGTGCCTCCTACTGGATTGATACCTTGGTTCTTAACTGAGGGAAATACTTATCTCTACTTTGATGCATCACCCTTTTCTCTTCAAGGGAAAACTCAACACAAGCTCAAGAAGTAGCAAGAAGAATTTCTTCCGCCGTTGTCGGGGAGGTTCTACATCAAGCCTAGAAAGTACCTATCATAAACTCTCATCTCTTGCATTAGATTAGTTTCCATTTACCTCTCGTTTTCCGCTCCCCCACTTCTAAAACATTTTCAGAAAACAAATAATTATTTGCCTTTTATTAGCCTTCTTTCCGTTTGCCTTTATGGCTTACTTGGTTTGTTTGCTCGTTTGATTGGCATAATTGTGTTTATTGCAATTCAGAAGAAAAGAGATTTATGGATCTTCATCCACTTGCTAATCTTTTTAGAAGATCCAAATATGATGATCCAATTGCAAGGATCTGACTGCACTAGATTATCTTTATGAGGTTTTGCTTGAAATTCGTGAATCCGAAATTTGTGATGAGGTGTTAAAAGAAGAAATTTGTAAAGTGATTCATGATAGTTCCTTGAATAAAAGGCATGATTGCAATGATGTTATTATAAATTCTATTAATGTCAATTGTGTTAATGATATGCAAAACCCCATGCTTGGGGATGCAAATTTTGCTACCACTACTTATTGTAATGATCATGATTGGGGTGTGATACGTTTCCATCGTATCTACTTTTCCAAACGCTTTTGCCCTTGTTTTGGACTCTAATTTGCGTGATTTGAATGGAACTAACGTGGAATGACGCTATTTTTAGTAGAATTGCCACAATGTTATTTTTGTGCAGAAATCAAAGTTCTCGGATTGACCTGAAAATAGAAGGAGAATTTCTATGGAATAAATAAAAAAATACTCGCGAAAAATATACCAGAGGGGGCCACCCAGAGGCCACAAGCCCTGGGGGCGTGCCCACCCCCCTAGGGTGCGCCCTGTGGGCTTGTGGGGCCCCTGGAACTCCTCCGACCCTAATTCCAACGCTATATATTCCTATTTGGGGAGAAAAAAATCAAAGAGAAGGATTCATTGCATTTTACAATACAGAGCCGCCGCTGCCTCCTGTTTATCATCGTGAGGGGATGATCTGGAGTCCGTTTGGGGCTCTAGAGAGGGGAATCCGTCGCCATCGTAATGAGTAATTCCTTCATAGGCTTGCTCACCACCGGTAGTGAGTAATTCCTTCGTAGGCTTGCTGGATGGTGATGGGTTGCATGAGATTTATCATGTAATCGAGTTAGTTTTGTTAGGGTTTGATCCCTAGTATCCAATATTTCTGAGATTGATGTTGTTGTGACATTGCTATGCTTAATGTTTGTCATTAGGGCCCGAGTGCCATGAATTCATATGTGAACCTATTGTTTTTTCATGAATATATATGTGTTCTTGATCCGATCTTGCAAGTTGTAGACTCCTATTACGTGTTATGATCTGCATACTCCAAGGTGACAATAATTGGGATTCGTTCCGGTGATTACCGTAGTTTGAGGACTTCATGTATTCACTAAGTGCTAATGCTTTGTTCTGGTTCTCTATTAAAAGGAGGCCTTAATATCCCTTAGTTTCCATTAGGATCCCGGTGCCAAGGGAGGGTAGGACAAAAGATGCCATGCAAGTCTTTTCCATAAGCACGTATGACTATATATGGAATACACCTTACATTGATGAATTGGAACTAGTTCTGTGTCGCCCTAGGTTATGACTGCTACATGATGAATATTATCCAACACAATTATCCATTGCTGATCCAATGCCTACGAGCTTTTCACATATTAATCTTTGCTAAGTTACTTTTGTTGCTACTCCCGTTACAATCACTACAACACTTCAACTGTTACTTTTGCCATTGTTACCGTTACTATCATACTACTTTGCTACTAAATACTTTGCTTCAGATATTAAGTCTTTCAAGTGTGGTTGAAATGATAACTCAACTGCTAATACTCCCCTTGTGTAAAATCAACCAATTTGGGTTGAATACTCTACCCTCGAAAACTATTGTGATCCCCTATACTTGTGGGTTATCAAGACCTTTTTTTGGCGCCGTTGTCGGGGAGCATTGCTCTATTTGCTGAGTCACTTGGGATTTATATCTGTTGATCGCTATGAGGAATATGAAAGATAAAAAAACCAAGATTTTTCCCTCTACTACGAGGGGAGGTAAGGAACTGTCATCTAGCTCTACACTTGGTTTACCTTCTGTTTTGAGTAAGCATGCGACACCTACACCTGCTATTAATCCTGATATGTCGCAAGTAATTGATGATGCTACTTCTTCTATGAATAGTACTTATGATGATGCTTGTACTTTGCTTGATAATATAGTGCCACTAGGATAATTTCTTGATGAACAACTTGCTAGAGCTAAAGAAAATGAAATTATTGAAACTGAAGATTATGATTCTCCTCCTATATATGAATTACCTGAGGTGCCTGAGGGTTATGTTATGGATGGAGAGGTAGCTAGGGAATTTATTGCTTGTAAGGATAGAGATGATCTTAAGAAATTATAATGCAAGTGGAAAGAAAATTCATTGAATGCTAGAACGCAATATGATCCTAAGTTTGCTACTTCACCTATCTTTGTTACTGATAAGGATTTTGAATTCTCTATCGATCCTGAGTTAATTACTTTGGTTGAATCACCCTATTTGCTCATGTGGAAAAAAGTCGCTACTATTATATTATTAAGTTGTTTCCTTTCTCATTAAAGGGTGATGCTAATATATGGTTTAATTCTCTTGCTCCTGGTTGTGTGCGCAGTCCCCAGGATATGATATATTACTTCTCTAAAAAATATGTTCCTGCTCATAAGAAACAAGCTGCTTTACAGGAAATATTTAACTTTGTGCAAATTGAAGGATAGAGTCTCCCACAAGCTTGGGGATGCTTCTCCAATTACTTAATGCCTTTCCTGATCATCCTCTCAAGAAAAATGAAATACTTGATATCTTTTATAATGGACTAACCAATGCTTCTAGGGACCACCTAGATAGTTGTGCTGGTTGTATTTTCATGGAATCAACTATTGAACAAGTTGAAGAATTATTGAATAATATATTGAGCAATTATAATGATTGGACTCTTCTCGAGCCACTGCGTAAGCCAACTCCGAAGAAGAGAGGTATTCTATTTATTAGTCATGAAGATATGCAAGAGGCAAAGAAATATATGAAAGAAAAAGGAATTAAAGATGAAGATGTTAAGAATTTACCACCTATTGAAGAAATACATGGTTTTAATACCCCGACATAGGTAGTAGAGGTAAATTCTCTTGATAGATTTGATGAAGGCGATATTGCTTATAATAAATCTGCTAGTCAGTGCTTGGATGAATTTTATAACTTTATTGTTAAACAAGAAAACTTCAATGCATGTTAGTATACAATTGAAATGAAATGCTTATATGCCTGAACTCTTGGGCGACTATATGTTTAGAACTGTTAATGATTTCAAGATTGTTAGTAAACATGCTTCCATGGTAAAAACTCAAGTAGAACAAGTTCTCAAGGCACAAAATGATTTGTTTAATGAGATGAATAGTAAAAAGAATGATCGTGTTGTTAGAGTTATGACTAGAGGGGTAGAATGACTCGCGAACCTCTATATCCTGAGGGCCATCCTGAGAGAATTGAGCAAGATTCTCAAAGAATTAATACTGATGCACCTAGTTCATCGAAAAAGAAAAAGAAAGATGATAGGACCTTGCATGCTTCTTGTGAACCTACTGTAGACACACCTGAGAATCCAAATGATATTTCTATTTCTGATGGTGAGACACAATCTGGTGTTGAACATGAACCTAGTAATAATGGAAATGATGATGTTCATGTTGATGCTCAACCTAGTAATGATAATGATGTTGAGATAGAACCTGTTGTTGGTCTTGATAACCCACAACCTAAGAATAAAAGATATGATAAGAGAGATTTCATTGCTAGGAAACATGGTAAAGAAAGAGAAGCATGGGTTCAGAAACCCATGCCCTTTCCTCCTAAACAATCCAAGAAAAAGGATGATGAAGAATTTGAGATCTTTGTTGAAATGCTTAGACTTCTCTTTTTGCGCTTACGTTTGACTGATATTCTGAAAATGTCTCCTTATGCTAAGTATATGAAAGATATTGTTACTAATAAAAGAAAGATACTGGAAGCTGGAATTTCCACCATGCTTGCTAATTACACATTTAAGGGTGGAATGCCAAAGAAACTAGGAGATCTAGGAATACCAACTATACCATGCGCTATTAAAAGAAACTATGTTAAAACTACTTTGTGTGATTTTGGGGTCGGTGTTAGTGTTATGCCTTTCTCTTTGTATCAAAGACTTGATTTGAATAAGTTGACATCAACTGAAATCTCTTTGCAAATGACCGATTAATCAACTGCCATACCCATCGGTGTTTGTGAGGATGTACCTGTCGTAGTTGCAAATGTTAGTATCTTAACAAACTTCGTTATTCTTGACATACTCGAGGACGATAGTATGTTGATCATCCTTGGTAGACCCTTTTTGATACTGCAATGGCTATTATTGATTGCAACAAGGGCCATGTCACTTTTCATGTTAATGGTAAAGAGCACACGGTACACTTTCCAAAGAAACAACCTCAAGTGAATAGTATCAACTCTATTGGAGAAATTCCAACAATTGCTATTGGGGGTTTTAAATTCCCTATTCCTACTGTCAAAAAGAAATATTATATTCTTATTATTGGGGACATGCATATCCCCGTTGAGATAACCTAGTGTTTTTCGAAAATTCTTCGGTCTCATGTCATTAGGAAGAAGTTTGTTAATAAGACTTGATCAACCTTCTTAATGGCTTCCTTTTGACGGGCATGAGATGGACGAATTTAGGAGCCACAACTTTCTGTACCCATGTTTTATTTACTGTTAGTTAGAATTATCAAAGTACAAATGCTATTTCTTTTCTGTTTTTATATTTATCCGTCCAATAAGAAATGATGAAAAAATAAAAGTTCTCCAAATGCCCCTAAAATTTAGTATGATTTTTTGTAGAATATTTAAGAATTTTTGGCACTGAACACACCTCGGGGGGGTGTACCAGTGGGCCACATGCCCACAGGGCGCGCCCAGCCCCTGGTCGTGCCTAGGAGGCTTGTGGGTCCGACAAGGACCCACTCACTTATTACAGCCACCCATCCACTTCGTCTTCCACCAGAAAAAATCACACCATTGCTCAAACCCGTGTTCTTGCTCATCTTGCTGCCATTTTCGATCTCCTTGCTTGTAGCTCCATTTATAAAACTGTTTTGGGGGATTAATCATAGGTATGTGACTCCTCCAATGGTCCAATTAGTTTTTTTTCTAGTGTTTTACATATTGCAAATTTTTGCTACTGTGGTGACATTGTTATTGAGCTTGCATGTCAAATTTATATGGTCCAAAGTAGTTTTGTTGCATGTTATAGCCTCTAGACACCTGTGGGAGAAGTTGCTATCAATTTTGTTGAGTTTGATTCACTTTTATTTTGACCCACTAAAAATTTCAGAAATTTTTCAGAGGAAGATAATGATGAGGAAAATGTTCCAAGGTGGTTCTTCAAAGAAGAAATCCCCAAGGATTGCGATACGTGAGCTGGACCTTGAACCACCGCGGGAAGCCTTAGTACGACCCTGCGAATGGCTATCGGATTATTTCATGACTCGTGCAGGTTTCAAGGAAGAATTTGATATGTACATGCACAACGCCAGCTTGACGGACTTCTTATCAGATAAGTGGCCACAACGTTACAACCTCATCGAGTCTTCTGTGTGCAGATTCAGGTACTCAGACCGCTGAGGTACGCAATCTGTTTTGTTCGATCTTTATGGTAAGTCATATCGCATGGACCTTGAGGAATTTAATGAGGCATGCAAAATTACACAATGGGGCATTTGTACTGAACCTCGTAGATCTAATTGTGCTGAGTTCCTTGCTAGCATTACAGTAGGAGAAACTAGAAGCATAACACAAGCTACTATGGGGAGCATTCACTTTACTGGCTTACATTATTTAGCTCTCTTCATAGGAAGATGTATTAATGGTAAACATGACCATAGCCACCTTTGCGCTTCGAACTTGAGTGTTCTTAAGAGTGCTGTAATGAATGATAAACAATATAACTTAGGGGCTATTGTTGCACGTCGTCTACATAATAATGCTTTAGATGGAGATTTCTTTGGTGGAATTTATGCTACCTATTTAGCTGACTATCTTGGTGTCCCCATAAGAAATGATGATCCTCAGTTGCCACCCGTTTTTCTTGATTATGATGCTATGGTGTGTTACCAGTTTCTTGAGATAGGCGAATCGCCATTCCAGTACAAAGTAATCTTTTATAGGGAGCGCGTCTTCTATATTACGCTTCCCACTCCTACCTTCTTTGACTTTCGGGTAAAACGAAGATACTTCATAACCAGAGAGGAGGCAGATAGGTATGAGAGGGCAAGGGACACCTCCCTCCTTCATGAGGCAGCCTGCCAAGCGGTGGCAGCTGCCATCGAGTACAACCCCAGCTACAACTCTGGATATTATCCAGGCCAACTTTGGCCATAGACCAACTTAGGCCAAAAGCCTAAGCTTGGGGGAGTACGTATTTCTCACCGACATTACATTCATGCATCACACATTCATTCCAGTTGTCGGTGTTCATACTTTTTCATTGTACCATCCATGATAATTTTTTTTTTGCTTTTTTCTTGTGAGTTCAAATTTTTTGAGAGAATCCAAAAATATATTTCTCGCTTCTTTTTAGTTTTTCTTTCAAGTTTAGTTAATTGTAGTATTAAAATAAAACCCAAAAAGATTTCTTGTTCTTCTTTTGCTTGTTGGGAGCTTTCCCGTGTAAACAATTTTTCTCGTTTTTGTTTTCTTTTCATTAATTTGCTTTCTTCAGAAAAACAAAAACTCCAAAAATATTTCAATGTGTTTCTCTGAATTTCTTTTCTTTTCTTTGGGTCGTAAGGAGAAGACCACGATGAAAATGTTGAGTGGATCTCACATGCATTATTGTTGATCTAACAGAGAGCCCATATTACCTTGTCTTCTCCTCTGAATAAATGTTTGCAAATTCTAGCTTAGTCCAATGCATGTGGACTCTTACTATAATTCACATTGTTCGGTCGTGCAAGTGAAAGGCAATAATCACGATATTTGATGAAATGGTTGAGATGAAGAAAAGCTGGATTGAACTCGACCTATTTTGTTTTTGTAAATATGATTAGCTCATCATTCCTGATTCAGCCCATTATGAATGAGACATGTTTGCAATGAAAATTAGAGATTATATTTACTCATGCCAAGCTTAATTAGCTAGGAGTGAATAATGGTTTGTCTTGCATGCGAACATGCATTTAAAATGGTTATGATGTAGTATGATAGGATGGTATCCTCTTTTGAATGATTCGTGGCTTGACTTGGCACATGTTCACTCATGTAGTTAAATCAAAAACAACATAGCCTCCACGATGTTTATGTTCATGGTGATTTATATCCTACTCATGCTTGCACTCAATGTTGATTAACCTCAATGCATGTTTATGACCGTTGTCACTCTCTAGTTGGTCGCTTCTCAATATTTTTGCTGGCCTTCACTTGTACTAAGAGGGAATACTGCTTGTGCATCCACTTCCTTAAACCCAAAGTTGTTCCATATGAGTCCACTATACCTACCTATATGCGGTATTTACCTACCGTTCCAAGTAAATTTGCAAGTGCCAAACTCTAAACCTTCAAATGATAATATGTTTTGTATGCCCAAATCGCTCATGTAGTGATTGGGGGATGTCAGTATCTTCCATGCTAGGTGGGTTAGCCTCAAGATGAGTGTTTATTCGCTTGTCATTCACGAGAGAGTGTATGGTAATTGGGATGCCCAGTCATATGATCAATATCAACATCAAATATAATAATGAAACAAAACTCCCCCAGGACTGTTGTTGGCATGGACGGTACACGTGGATTTGGCTAGCCATGGAGTGTGTCTGCTGGTGGAGGAGGAGTAAAAACTTTACCATTCGGTTTGGGAACCGCCTATAATGTAACAAGCATGGAAGATAGTGAGATCTGTTGGTCGTTATGTTGACAATGAAAGCATACCACTCAAAATTATACTCATCTCTATTTCAAAGCTTTGAGCTCCTGCACCTCTGCAAATCCCTGCTTCCCTCTGCGAAGGGCCTATCTATTTACTTTTATTGTTGAATCATCATCCTCTTATTAAAGCACCAGTTGGAGAGCACTATTGTCATTCATATGCGTTGTTTTTAGGCAGTATTGAGTATGACTGTGACTGGATCTCTTTAGCCATGAATTACAATGTCCAGTCAGTCCTTGATCTTCGGGGGTGCTCTGCATTTATCTTTTGCAGTCTCAGAAAGGGCTAGCGAGATACTGTTATGTTATATTATATCATGATTGTTTTGAAAAAAGTGTTGTCGTCCGAGATATCTTATTATTGCTCGCTAGTTGATTATGCCATTGATATGAGTAAATGTGGGACCTAAATGTTATTGTGAATATGGTTAGTTCATAATCCGAATATTGGCTAGACAATATTTGCAACAACAATATCAAACAAAGTTGTTAAATGTTTTTCATTGTCACTTTCAGTTTGCCAACTGAATTGCTTGAGGACAAGCAATGGGTTAAGCTTGGGGAAGTTGATATGTCTCCATCGTATCTACTTTTCCAAACTCTTTTGCCCTTGTTTTGGACTCTAATTAGCATGATTTAAATGGAACTAACTGAGGGAGTCCTGGTTTCGGGGGTCCTCAGGTGTCCGGCTCTAGGATGTGGGCCGGACTGGATGGGCCATGAGGATAAAGCTAAGGACCATCACTCCGTGTTCGGGAAGGGCTCTTGTATGCGTGGACGGCAAGATTAGAGTCTGGATGTATTGTTTCTTTCCCTTGTGAAACCGACTTTGTACAAACCCTAGCCCCTCTGGTGTGTATATAAACCGGAGGGGTTAGTTCGTAGAGGCTATCCTGATAATACTCATAGGCTAGACAAGCTAGGGTTTAGCCATTACGATCTCGAGGTAGATCAACTCTTGTAACCCCTATACTCATCGAATACAATCAAGTAGGACGTAGGGATTTACCTCCTTTAAGAGGGCCCGAACTTGGGTAAACATTGTGTCCCATCGTCCATTGTTACCATCGATCCTTAGTCACACAACATGCCCCCCCCCCTACGCGAGAGCTGCCAATTTTGACACCGACATTGGTGCTTTCATTGAGAGCTTTGTTGTGTACTCCCGAAAAAAGCGATCTATGGCTCGCCTAGTCATCAACAACAACATTACCTCTGAAGGGGGCCTGGCTTCTGGGAAGACCCTCCAGTTCGGTGGTTTCATCATAGATGCATGTACGGCCGTCAAGCCTACAACACCCCCCTACAACTGCCGAAAACCGTCTTCGCATCAGTCTCGAGAACTCCGAAAAGATGGATCTGGCAGATGTGTCGTCCTTAAACGAGCTGCTGGACCGCATCGCCGCCCTGGGGGTTTCTATAGATTATGGTCGGATGGAGCTTAAGCCCGCCGATCACCCACCTGGTAGCAGTCGTTGAAGAATGAGCCGAGGACACATCTCCTCCTATGTTGAGAACAAAATATGTTCGGATCTCTGAACCTCTCAAGCCGGATACTCTACCATCAGGCGGGACTCCAAGTCCCCTGAACTTTGGCTTGGATACTGGATTAGGGGGACACTTCGACCTCCTCGGATCTGAACCGGTCACTTTGGAGATTTTTCAAGCTCCAAGCACTAATGTGGGCCGGGATTCAAATTTTAACCCACCTGCCCACCACAATCAATACTCTCCAAGTAACTCAGGGCCTCCAGGCATATACGACTTGATGTATGTACGACAACAACCTCAAGAAATGGGCCACCAGTTTTGGGCCAGATTCCTACTTGTTAAAAGCAAGATCTAAGATTGCTGCGACCACGATGCAGTTTCGATCTTCCATCGCAATTGATGAGGGAATACTGAATTCCCTCATCCGTCGTCGCATACATAGCTTCACGGAATTGTCACAGGTAGTGCAAAAGTACTGCACGATGGAAAGCACATAGAAGGCCCAGAAAACTCAACTGGAGCCCGCTGCGTTTAAGTAGTATATGGCCCGGACTAAACGGATGCACCCTAGTGGGAGATCCGATCATTAGTCTATCGGCAGAGAAAATAAACCCTTTACAAGATATATATCCGTTCTTGACGAACACCTTGACAAGCCCTATATGATACATGCGACCCCGAGCATAGACCCAACCCATAGCCTTCGAGCATGTTGGGTACTACGGTAGGTAGCAAAGAGTGGAGAGGCCATCCTCGCCACATCACTCCAGGGAAATACTCCCCAAAGAGGAACAATTTCAATGTCCTCACGGTCTTCGAGACCTTTTCAAATAATCCGTGAAAAAGGGCACTCCGCGACCTTGTCGAAGTCCACCAAGTTGACGCACTAAGCCCATGGAACGACGCGGCAATAACCTTCACCGCCGAAGATGAACCAAAGGCTCGGACAGTCCGAGCACAAGCCGCCCTAGTCCTAAACCCCATTGTGGACGGTTTTCGGCTTACTAAAGTGCTCATGGACATCGATAGTGGGATTAACGTCATCTATGAAGATACGCTTGACAAAATGCAGATTGATAGAACACGCATCGAGCAAAGCAATACCACCTTTTGCGGTATCATCCCCAGTCGTGAAGCACGATGCTCTAGGAGAATTACATTAGATGTGGTGTTCGGCACGCCCGAAAACTACAGGTCTGATGAGTTACTCTTTCATGTGGTTCCCTTCAGCAGTGGTTATCACGCCATCCTTGGACGGGGCGCCTTCTCACGCTTCCAGGCTATACCCCATTACAGGTATATGAAGCTTAAAATGCCCGGACCCAACGGAATCATCACAATCTCGAGCGACACGAACAAAGCACTTCGCGCCGAAAACAAAACCGCTTATCCGAAGCCCTAGCGGCCGAAGAACTGACCACCTAAGGTCCACGGTGGACAAGGATGATGTGATCCTCGACAAGAGACCTAAGTCCACCTCTTTCAAGCTAGCAGAGGTAATAGTCAAATTTCAAGTGCACCCGACGGACCCCAACAAGATAGCGTCTATCGGAGCACACCTGGATCCTGCAGTGGATGCCGCCTTATGCACATTCTTGAGCGAAAACTGGGCACCCTTCAGATATGTCAGGCATCCGACGCAGGCTGGCCGAACACAACCTAAACATAATTAAGGGGTTCAAACCCGTGAAGCAGACACTGCGGCGATTTTCTGAACCCAAGTGTCAAGCCATGGGAGAAGTGCTAGCCAAACTACTAGAAGCCAGGTTCCTTAGAGAAATCAAACATCTAGATTAGTTAGACAACTTGGTTATGGTACCAAAGAAGGACAAATCATGGCGCCTTTGCATCGGCTTCAAAGACATCAACAAGGCTTGCCCTAAAGACCCTTTCACGTTGCCCTGCATTGACCAGATCATTGACACAACTGCAGGACATGATTCATTGTGTTTCCTAGATGCCTATTCCGGATAAATGAAGGAGTCAGATCAGGCTGTGACAGCATTCATCACCCTGTATGGCCCTTTCTGCTTCAACACTATGCCCTTCGGACGCAAAATGTCGGGGCCACTTACCAACTTATGTTTCAAACATGCTTGGAAAAACAAATCGGCCAAACAGTCGAAGCATATGTGGACGATGTGGTCATCAAGACAAAACACGTTGAAACACTATTCGACGATCTTCGCCTCACTTTTGAAAAACCTCCGGACATGCGACATACGGCTCAATCCGGAGAAATGTGTCTTTGACGTTCCAGCCGGAAAATTGCTAGGGTTCTTGTTTCCCATAGAGGAATTGAAGCATACCCAGCTAAGATAAGAGCCTTGTCACAATTGGCTATACCAACCGTGTTAAAGCATGTCCAAAAACTAGCAGGGTGCATCGCGGCCTTGAGCCATTTCATCTCCAGATTAGGAGAAAAAGCATTACCACTCCACAAGCTACTAAGACACACTGATAGCTTTGAATGGATGGATGTTGCCACAGCCGGATTGGAAGAAATCAAGGCCCTACTCGCAAGCAAACCAATTCTTGCTGCCCCAGGCATTGGCGAGCCTATGTTGCTGTATATCTTGGCAACCAATCAGGTAGTCAGTGTCGTACTCGTCGTTGAATAAGGGGAAGAGGGACATAAATTCCCCACCCAAAAACCAGTCTATTATGTATCGAAGGTCCTTACACCATGCAAATCCCGGTACCCGCAATACCAAAAGATAGCCTATATAGTCTTCATCTATGACACTATTTTCAAGAGTGTTCGATCACAGTGGCATCGAAATAGCACTTAACGACATTATCAACAACAGGGATGCCACCGGTTGCATAGCCAAATGGGCCATCGAACTTTTGCCATTCGAAATAGCATGCAAGCCACGTCGGGCTATTAAATCTTAGGTGTTGACCGACTTTGTCGCCGAATGGACGAAAGCCGAACTCCCTAAAGAGTACAGTTCATACTCCAACTGGACTATGTACTTTGACGGTTCCAAAATGCTAGCCGGACTGGGGGCTGGTGTCATCTTGACATCCCCCACCGGGAACATAGTCTGCTACGTGTTACAAATCATGTATACGGACTCCAACAACGCATCTGAATACGAGGCGCTCCTACATGGTCTTTGCATGGCCATCTCCATGGGTATACAACGCATCGAGGTGTGTGGCAATTCAACCATCGCAATATCCCAGGTCAATGGAGAGTTCAACGAAAAGGACCCAAAAATGGCAGCATACTGAAACACCGTAATAAAAATATCAGCTCGGTTCAAGGGATTGGAATTCCATCACGTCGCTCGAGACAGTAACTAGGCGACCGACATACTCGCTCGCATAGGCGCTAAGTGCAACCCTATCCCACCTAACACCTTTGTGGAAAGGATTTTCAAGCCATCCATAGTATGGCAGGGTGAGAGCAGAGAATCTAGTACAGACCTGGTCACACCCCCGGCAGCCGAACACAAGATAGATACCGTCGGGGGATCGGATACTGAAATAACACCCTCTGCTCATGAGATCATGGTTGTTATTGCTCCATGGACCGAACCCTTCCTGGACTACCTTAATAGGCAGGAGCTTCCCGACAATCAAAATGAAGACCATTGCATAGTTCGGCGCTCTAAAGCCTTTAAAGTGCATGAGGGTGAACTGTACAAAAATAGCACTACCGGAGTCCTTCAAAGGTGCATCTCCGAAGAAGAGGGACGACAACTCTTGGCACAAATACATGAAGGTCTAGGCGGTCATCATGCCGCAGCTCGGGCCCTCATAAGCAAACCTTTCAGGATAGGTTTTTTTTGGCTAATGGCCCGAGCAGACGCACAGGCCCTTGTCCAACGTTGTGTGGGTTGTTAGGTTTTTGCCAACCAAAGTCATATGTCTCCTACTGCCTTAAGAACAATCCCTATTACCTGGCCCTTTGCAGTCTGGGAACTTGATTGTTGGAAATATGCCCTAGAGGCAATAATAAATTAGTTATTATTATTATATTTCCTTGTTCATGATAATTGTTTATTATCCATGCTATAATTGTATTGATAGGAAACTCAGATACATGTGTGGGTACATAGACAACACCATGTCCCTAGTAAGCCTCTAGTTGACTAGCTCGTTGATCAATAGATGGTTACGGTTTCCTGACCATGCACATTGGATGTCGTTGATAATGAGATCACATCATTAGGAGAATGATGTGATGGACAAGACCCAATCCTAAGCCTAGCACAAAGATCGTGTAGTTCGTATGCTAGAGCTTTTCTAATGTCAAGTATCATTTCCTTAGACCATGAGATTGTGCAACTCCCGGATACCGTAGGAATGCTTTGGGTGTACCAAACGTCACAACGTAACTGGGTGCCTATAAAGGTGCACTACGGGTATCTCCGAAAGTGTCTGTTGGGTTGGCACAAATCGAGACTGGGATTTGTCACTCCGTGTGACGGAGAGGTATCTCTGGGCCCACTCGGTAGGACATCATCATAATGTGCACAATGTGACCAAGGGGTTGATCACGGGATGATGTGTTACGAAACGAGTAAAGAAACTTGCCGGTAACGAGATTGAACAAGGTATCGGGATACCGATGATCGAATCTCGGGCAAGTACAATACCGCTGGACAAAGGGAATTGTATACGGGATCGATTGAGTCCTTGACATCGTGGTTCTTCCGATGAGATCATCGTGGAACATGTGGGAGCCGACATGGGTATCCAGATCCCGCTGTTGGTTATTGGCCGGAGAACGTCTCGGTCATGTCTGCATGGTTCCCGAACCCGTAGGGTCTACACACTTAAGGTTCGATGACGCTAGGGTTATAAAGGAAGATTGTATGTGGTTACCGAATGTTGTTCAGAGTTTGGATGAGATCCCGGACGTCATGAGGAGTTCTGGAATGGTCCGGAGGTGAAGATTTATATATGGGAAGTCCTGTTTTGGTCACCGGAAAAGTTTCGGGTTTTATCGGTAACGTACCGGGACCACCGGGAGGGTCCCGGGGGTCCACCAAGTGGGGCCACCATCCCCGGAGGGCTGCATGGGCCAAGTGTGGGAGGGGACCAGCCCCAGGTGGGCTGGTGCACCCCCCACAAGGGCCCAAGGCGCCTAGGGTTTGGGGAGGGGGCGCCTCCACCTTCCTTGGGGGGCAAGTTTCCCCCTCTCTCCCCCTTGGCCGGCCCCTAGATGGGATATAGGGCTGGCCGCTGCCCCTAGAGGTGGAAACCTAGGTGGGGGCGCAGCCCCCTCTCCCCCTATATATAGTGGAGGCAAAGGGGCAGCCCAACACACCTAGTTCTTCTCCTGTTGGCGCAGCCCTACCTTTCTTTCTCCTCCTCTCCCGCGGTGCTTGGCGAAGCCCTGCAGGATTGTCACGCTCCTCCATCACCACCACACCATTGTGCTGCTGCTGGATGGAGTCTTCCTCAACCTCTCCCTCTCTCCTTGCTAGATCAAGGCATCGGAGACGTCACCGGGTTGTACGTGTGTTGAACGCGGAGGTGCCGTCCGTTCGGCACTAGGATCTTCGGTGATTTGGATCACGACGAGTACGACTCCTTCAACCCCGTTCTCTTGAATGCTTCCGCTTAGCGATCTACAAGGGTATGTAGATGCACTCTCCTTCCCCTCGTTGCTAGTTTCTCCATAGATAGATCTTGGTGACACGTAGGAAAATTTTGAATTTCTGCTACGTTCCCCAACAGTGGGATCAGAGCTAGGTCTATTGCGTAGATTCTATGCACGAGTAGAACACAAAGTAGTTGTGGGCGTTAATTTTGTTCAATACGCTTACTGTTACTAGTCTTATCTTGATTCGGTGGCATCGTGCGATGAAGCGGTCCGGACCGACCTTACAGGTACTCTTACGTGAGACAGGTTCCACCGACTGACATGCACTTGTGGCATAAGGTGGCTAGCGGGTGCCAGTCTCTCCCACTTTAGTCGGATCACGTTATGGAAAGGGTCCTTATGAAGGGTCCTTATGAAGGGTAAATAGCAATTGACATATCACGTTATGGTTCTTGCGTAGGTAAGAAACGTTTTGCAGGGTATGCTATGTGATGTGATATGGCCAAAAAGGAATGTGATGAATGATATGTGATGTATGAGATTGATCATGTTCTTGTAATGGGAATCACGACTTGCATGTCGATGAGTATGACAACCGGCAGGAGCTATAGGAGTTGTCTTTATTTATTGTATGACCTGTGTGTCATTGAACAACGCCATGTAATTACTTTACTTTATTGCTAACCGGTAGCCATAGTAGTAGAAGTAATAGTTGGCGAGACAACTCCATGAAGACACGATGATGGAGATCATGATGATGGAGATCATGGTGTCATGCCGGTGACGATGATGATCATGGAGCCCCGAAGATGGAGATCAAAAGGAGCAAAATGATATTGGCCATATCATGTCACTATTTTGATTGCATGTGATGTTTATCATGTTTATGCATCTTATTTGCTTAGAACGACGGTAGTAAATAAGATGATCCCTCATTAAAATTTCAAGAAAGTGTTCCCCCTAATTGTGCATCGTTGTGAAAGTTCGTCGTTTCGAAGCACCACGTGATGATCGGGTGTGATAGATTCTAACGTTCACATACAACGGGTGTAAGCCAGATTTACACACGCGAAACACTTAGGTTGACTTGACGAGCCTAGCATGTACAGACATGGCCTCGAAACACAAGAGACCGAAAGGTCGAGCATGAGTCGTATAGGATACGATCAACATGAAGATGTTCACCGATTATAACTAGTCCGTCTCACGTGATGATTGGACACGGCCTAGTTGACTCAGATCATGTAATCACTTAGATAACTAGAGGGATGTCTATCTGAGTGGGAGTTCATAAGATGAAATTAATTATCCTGAACATAGTCAAGAGATCTTTGCAAATTATGTCGTAGCTCGCACTTTAGTTCTACTGTTTTAAATATGTTCCTAGAGAAAATTTAGTTGAAAGTTGATAGTAGCAATTATGCGGACTGGGTCCGTAAACTGAGGATTGTCCTCGTTGCTTCGTAGAAAGCTTATGTCCTTAATGCACCGCTCAGTGTGCTGAACCTCAAACGTTGTCTGTAGATGCTGCGAACATCTGACATACACGTTTTGATAACTACGTGATAGTTCAGTTAAACGGTTTAGAGTTGAGGCACCAAAGACGTTTTCGAAACATCGCGGAACATGTGAGATGTTTTGAGGGCTGAAATTGGGATTTCAGGCTTGTGCCCACGTCAAGAGGTATAAGACCTCCGACGATTTTCTTAGCCTGCAAACTAAGGGAGAAAAGCTCAATCTTGAGCTTGTGCTCAGATTGTCTGAGTACAACAATCACTTGAATCGAGTGAGAGTTGATCTTCCAGATGAGATAGTGATGTTTCTCCAAAGTCATTGCCACGAAGCTGCTAGAGCTTCATGATGAACTATAACATATCAGGGATAGATATGATGATCCTTGAGATATTCGCAATGTTTGACACCGCAAAAGTAGAAATCAAGAAGGAGCATCAATTGTTGATGGTTGGTAAAACCACTAGTTTCAAGAAGGGCAAGGGCAAGAAGGGATACTTCATGAAATGGCAAAACAGTTGCTGCTCTAGTGAAAACCCAAGGTTGAACCCAAACCCGAGACTAAGTGCTTCTGCAATGAGAGGAACGGACACTAAAGCAGAACCACCCTAGATACTTAGTAGATAAGAAGGCAAGCAAGGTCGACAGAAGTATATTGTATATACATTATGTTAATGTGTACTTTACTAGTACTCCTAGTAGCACCAGGGTATTAGATACTGGTTCGGTTGCTAAGTGTTGGTAACTCGAAATAAAAGCTACGGAATAAACGGGGACTAGCTAAAGGTGAGCTGACGATATGTGTTTGAAGTGTTTCCAAGGTTGATGTGATCAAGCATCGCACGCTCCCTCTACCATCGAGAATGGTGTTAAACCTAAATAATTGTTATTTGGCGTTTGCGTTGAGCATAGACATGATTGGATTATGTCTATCGCAATATGGTTATTCATTTAAGGAGAATAATGGTTACTCTGTTTATTTGAATAATACCTTCAATGGTCTTGCACCTAAAATGAATGGTTTATTGAATCTCCATCGTAGTGATACACATATTCATGCCAAAAGATATAAGATAGTAATGATAGTACCACATACTTGTTGCACTGAGTCATATTGGTATAAAACGCATGAAGAAGCTCCATGTTGATGGATCTTTGGACTCACTCGTTTTGAAAAGTTTGAGACATGCGAACCATGTCTATTGGTGTATATGCATGAAGAAACTCCATGCAAATGGACCGTTTGGACTCACTTGATTTTGAATCACTTGAGACATGCAAATGATACCACATGGGCAAGATGACTGAAAGCCTCGTTTTCAGTAAAATGGAACAAGAGAGCAACTTGTTGGAAGCAACACATTTTGATGTGTGCAGTCCAATGAGTGCTGAGGCACGTAGTGGATGTCGTTATGTTCTTACTTCACGGATGATTTGAGTAGATACTGAGTATATTTACTTGATGAAACACAAGTCTGAATTATTGAATGGTTCAAGTAATTTTAGAGTGAAGTTGAAGATCATCGTGACAAGAGGATAAAATGTCTATGATATGATCATAGAGATGAGTATCTGAGTTACGAGCTTTGGCACGCAATTAAGACACTATGGAAATTGTTTCACAATTAATACCTCCTGGAACACCATAGTGTGATGGTGTGTCCGAACATCATAGTTACACCCTATTGGGTATGGTGCGTACCATGATGTCTCTTATCAAATTAGCACCATCGTTCATGGGTTAGGCATTAGAGACAACGACACTCACTTTAATAGGGCACCACGTAATTCCGTTGAGACGACACCATTTGAACTATGGTTTGGAGAAACCTAAATTGTCGTTTCTTAAAGGTTTGGGGCTGCGACGCTTATGTGAAAAAGTTTCAAATTGATAAGCTCGAACCCAAAACGGATAAAATGTATCTTCATAGGACACCCAAAAAGAGTTGGGTATACCTCCTAATTCAGATCCGAAAGCAATAGGCATTGTTTCTTGAATCGGATCCCTTCTCGAGGAAAAGTTTGTCTCGAAAGAATTGAGTGGGAGGATGGTGGAGACTTGATGAGGTTATTGAACCATCACTTCAACCAGTGTGTAGCAGGGCACAGAAAGTTGTTCATGTGGCACCTACACCAATTGAAGTGGAAGCTGATGATAGTGATCATGATGCTTCGGATCAAGTCACTACCGGACCTCGTAGGTTGACAAGGACGCGTACTACTTCAGAGTGGTACGCAATCATGTCTTAGAGGTCATGTTGCTAGACAACAATGAACCTACGAGCTATGGAGAAGCGATGGTGGGCCCGGATTCCGACGAATGGCTCGAGGCCATAAAATCTGAGAGAGGATCCATGACTTTGGAAGAAATACTTGATGGTCGTAAGGCCGTTGGGTAAAGATGGATTTTAAAAGGAAGACAGACAATGATGGTAAGTATCACCATTAAGAAAGCTCGACTTGTCGTTAAAGATGTTTTCTGACAAGTTCAAGGAGTTGACTACGGTGAGGCTTTCTCACTCGTAGTGATGCTAAGAGTCTGTTGGAATTGGATTAGCAGTTACTGCATTATTTATGAAATCTTGCGTATAGGATGTCAAAAACGTTGTTTCCTTGACAGTTTTCTTGAGGAAAGGTTGTATGTGATACAACCAGAAGGTTTTGACAATCCTGAAAGACGCTAACAAGTATGCAAAGCTCCAGCAGTCCTTCTAAGGACTGGAGTAAGCATCTCGGAGTTGGAATGTACGCTTTGATGAGATGATCAAAGATTTGGGGTTTATACAAAGTTTATGAGAAACTTGTATTTCCAAAGAAGTGAGTGGGAGCACTATAGAATTTCTGATGAGTATATGTTATTGACATATTATTGATCAGAAGTGATGTAGAACTTCTGGAAAGCATATAGGGTTATTTGAAAGGTGTTTTTCAATAGAAAACCTGGAATAAGCTGCTTGAACATTGAGCATCAAGATCTATGAGGATAGATCAAAAACGCTAAATGGTACTTTCAAATGAGCACATACCTTGACATGATCTTGAAGGTGTTCAAGATGGATCAGTCAAAGAAGGAGTTCTTGCCTGAGTTGTAAGGTATGAAGTTAAGAGTTAAAAGCTCGACCACGGCAGAAGAGAGAGAAAGGACGAAGGTCGTCCCCTATGCTTCAGACATAGGCTCTATAGTATGCTATGTTGTGTACCGCACCGGAAGTGTGCCTTGCCATGAGTCAGTCAAGGGGTACAAGAATGATCCAGGAACGGATCATTGGACAACGGTCAAAAATTGTCCTTGGAGTAAATAAGGACATGTTTCTCGATTATGGAGGTGATAAAGAGTTCGGAGTAAAGGGTTACATCGATGCAAGCTTTAACACCTATCCGAATAACTCTGAGTAGCAAACCGGATACGTATAGTGGAGCATGGAAGCAGCATTTACAATATGACATAGAGAATTGCGAAGTACATACGGATCTGAATGTTGCAGACCCGATGACTAAAACCTCTCTCACAAGCAAAACATGATCAAACCCAGAACTCATTGAGTCTTAATCACATGGTGATGTGAACTAGTTTAGTGACACTAGTAAACTCTTTGGATGTTGGTCACATGGTGATGTGACCTGTCAATGTTAATCACATGGCGATGTGAACTAGATTATTGACTCTAGTGCAAGTGGGAGACTGTTGGAAATATGCCCTAGAGGCAATAATAAATTAGTTATTATTATTATATTTCCTTGTTCATGATAATCGTTTATTATCCATGCTATAATTGTATTGATAGGAAACTCAGATACATGTGTGGGTACATAGACAACACCATGTCCATAGTAAGCCTCTAGTTGACTAGGTCGTTGATCAATAGATGGTTATGGTTTCCTAACCATGGACATTGGATGTCGTTGATAACGGGATCACATCATTAGGAGAATGATGTGATGGACAAGACCCAATCCTAAGCCTAGCACAAAGATCGTGTAGTTCGTATGCTAGAGCTTTTCTAATGTCAAGTATCATTTCCTTAGACCATGAGATTGTGCAACTCCCGGATACCGTAGGAATGCTTTGGGTGTACCAAACGTCACAACGTAACTGGGTGGCTATAAAGGTGCACTACGGGTATCTCTGAAAGTGTCTGTTGGGTTGGCACAAATCGAGACTGGGATTTGTCACTCCGTGTGACGGAGAGGTATCTCTGGGCCCACTCGGTAGGACATCATCATAATATGCACAATGTGACCAAGGGGTTGATCACGGGATGATGTGTTACGAAACGAGTAAAGAAACTTGCCGGTAACGAGATTGAACAAGGTATCGGGATACCGACGATCGAATCTCGGGCAAGTACAATACCGCTGGACAAAGGGAATTGTATACGGGATCGATTGAGTCCTTGACATCGTGGTTCTTCCGATGAGATCATCGTGGAACATATGGGAGCCGACATGGGTATCCAGATCCCGCTGTTGGTTATTGACCGGAGAACGTCTCGGTCATGTCTGCATGGTTCCCCAACCCGTAGGGTCTACACACTTAAGGTTCGATGACGCTAGGGTTATAAAAGAAGTTTGTATGTGGTTACTGAATGTTGTTAGGAGTCCCGGATGAGATCCCAGACGTCACGAGGAGTTCCGAAATGGTCCGGAGGTGAAGATTTATATATGGGAAGTCCTGTTTTGGTCACCGGAAAAGTTTCGAGTTTTATCGGTAACGTACCGGGACCAGCGGGAGGGTCCCGGGGGTCCACTAAGTGGGGCCACCATCCCCAGAGGGCTGCATGGGCCAAGTGTGGGAGGGGACCAGCCCCAGGTGGGCTGGTGCGCCCCCCCCCCACAAGGGCCCAAGGCGCCTAGGGTTTGGGGAGGGGGCGCCTCCACCTTACTTGGGGGGCAAGTTTCCCCCTCCCCCCCCCTTGGCCGCCCCCCTAGATGGGATCTAGGGCTGGCCGCCGCCCCTAGGGGTGGAAACCTAGTTGGGGGCGCAACCCCCTCTCCCCCTATATATAGTGGAGGCAAAGGGGCAGCCCAACACACGAAGTTCTTATCCCGTTGGCGCAGCCCTACCTCTCTTTCTCCTCCTCTTCCGCGGTGCTTGGCGAAGCCTTGCAGGATTGCCACGCTCCTCCATCACCACCACGCCGTTGTGCTGCTGCTGGATGGAGTCTTCCTCAACCTCTCCCTCTCTCCTTGCTGGATCAAGGCATGGGAGACGTCACCGGGCTGTACGTGTGTTAAACACGGAGGTGCCGTCCGTTCGGCACTAGGATCTTCGGTGATTTGGATCACGACGAGTACGACTCCTTCAACCCCGTTCTCTTGAATGCTTCCGCTTAGCGATCTACAAGGGAATGTAGATGCACTCTCCTTCCCCTCGTTGCTAGTTTCTCCATAGATAGATCTTGGTGACACGTAGGAAAATTTTGAATTTCTGCCACGTTCCCCAACATTGATATGGTTGGTCCACTTAAAGGGGGCAGCCACAAAAAGAAATATTTACTGGTGATGGTCGATAAATTCACTAAATGGATAGAGGTCAACCCAGTAAAAACAGTTGAAGCGGGGCCAGTGATTGACTTTATATCTGGCATGGTGCATCATTATGGTGTCCCTCACAGTATCATCACTGATAATGGCTCCAACTTTACAGCTGATGAGGTGAAAACCTGGTGCGCTAAGTTGGGCATTAAACTCGACTATGCATCCGTATACCACCCTCAAACAAACGACCAAGTTGAACGGGCCAATGGTCTCATCATGAGCGGCATTAAGCCCAGACTAGTGCAATCCTTACGAGAATCTGATAAGCATTGGGTTGAGGAAATCGATTCCATATTCTGGGGGTTGCGGACCACGCCCAATTGAACGACCGAATACACACCTTTATTTATGGTGTACGGCGCAGAGGCCATATTGCCCTGCCATATTATTCATGAATCACCTCGAGTGCGCATGTATGAAGAGCGAGACGCCGAACTAGATCGGTAGGATGACCTAAACGGACTTGAAGAGGAGAGCGACATTGCAAAGGCTCGTTCCGCATTCTATCAACAACATGCCAAGCGATACCAAAGTAGGGAAGTGCGGCTAAGACATACAATGTCGGAGAACTTTTTTTACGCCTCCGGGAAAAGAAAAAGGACAATCTGAAACCAAAATGGTAGGGGGCCTTCATCATAGATGAAATCCTTACAGGAGGAGCCAGCCTTCGCAATGGAGCGGATAATCGCCTTGAGCCGAACCCATGAAACGCCGCGCGGCTCCAAAGATTATATGCATAGTTCAGCCTATTTATATTTTACTTTGACTAGGATTTCCCTTCCTCCTCTCCCTTTTGGTTTTCCTTTTTATAACCCAGGGAGTGTTTGGATCTACCACACTATTAGGGGTACACATCTTTAAATGTATACACCCCATTATACTTGGGGGCTTATTTAATGAAGCTTATTATTATTAAAAGCATACAACTTGCATTGTCTATGTTGATTGTTTTATACATCTTTTGCCATTATATGCACCTCTATGACTTAAATTTTTGCCAAGCTGGGTTGCCTCACTCCTGTGCTTATACCCTACGTTCCTGATTGTTCGGCTAGGGTGTAAAGGGAGTACCTCTGCGATTCTTACAACCGGGTTATCCGGACCTGTACCTTAGATGGGTGAAGCCGAAAGCTAGCATTCTTAAGGGAATAATTGGTCAGCAAAAAATAATGGACTGTTTTGCGTCTGCAACAAATACAGGATAGGTTGTCTGTAATTTCAGTACAAGCCTAGGCATGCATACTTCAGCATGCAACCCAAGGAAAGGAACCCATAATGGAACTATTTTCCTTGGAAAAGGTTTCTTACGCTAAGCAGTAGTATAACATAACTCCCCGAACACATTTTGTCTGTTTGAGCAATACGACCGGATTACCTGGTTTCCGAACATACTAAATATTTCTTATAGTATCTGGAAACACTCCAACTTCTTGGTTAGGAGGTTAAATCCGAAGGTCTGCGATGACAATTTTTACAAAGTTTGGCTGGAGATAAAAGTTTCATGATAAAGTAAATTGTTACATCAAATCAAACGCCTACTCTTTTTCTACATCATCTATAAGACTATCTATCTTGGAGTCTTCTTGCGAATACTTCACCGCAATCATAACTTGATTATATACCAAGCTTACAGGAATTTATTTTCCGTCTGGTCCCTGAGGTTCAACTCGGGCCATATGATTCGGATCGAGTCCCGTGTAGCACCTCTTCACCATTGCCCATGCCTCTTGCGCACCTTCCCGGCTTGCGGACGTCTTCCATAACTCGGAGCGATGCCGAGCACCCTTGAACAGGTCTACCAACCCTCCATACTTTTGGGGGGCATTGGATGGCCATAGGGCTTTGACCATACTCTTCATGGCTTTCCGGGCCCGCTCGTGCACTTTCGACAGTTCTTTTAGAACATCTCCTTGGAACCCGAACACTTCTTATTCACGACGGCCGGTTAACAGACCTGCAAGAACAGCATTATTACACTCCATCTTATAGGACCATATAAAATCCTCTGGATAGCTCAAGAGTCATACCGAATATGCCGCCCTTTAACTTCTGATTCTCCTTCTACGCATCCGAGAGTTGAGCCATTAAGCTCTTTATCTCTTCGGCTTACTTATTTACTTCCTCCTCCAGTTTCTTCTTTTTGCCTCCGGTCATCAGAGCACGCTTCATCTATTCAAGCTCGGCGACAGCAGCATTCAACTGTGTCCGGTTTATTTTGAGCTCCTGGGACAGTGTGTTGTTCTTCTCTTTGAGAACCTACGGTTCAAACGATCCTCAAATTGGTTAGTCCTAATCGCTTTAAGTCTCTGGGGCTACTGGTACATATCTATTAAATTTGTAGTGCGGTGGGTGAGATGTGAACGCGGGTATCTTTCATTTAAAAATGATTTCCAAACACGTACCTTCATGAAAGGGTAGAGGTCGGGGTAGTCGGTCATAATGACTACCTCCGAGCCGTCAAGGCTCGCCTAGTAATAGACCCCGTCTTCCAATTCTACAAATATATCCGGATCCTCGTGGAATTCGGGGACTTCATTGCGAGCATTGTCCTCTGGCTGAGGAGGGGGGCAATGGATGTTCTCGACCACCTTCCTCCATGACTGCTTAAAGGCAACGAATGTAGTTGGATTAGTGAATCCTAACGATAAGGGAAAAATAAATACTGACAAAGGATCAATTTACCAATTTGATGGGGTTGTACATAGAAAAGCCTTCCTGACAATTCAAGTGGGTATAATCTTCTTCCTCCCCCTTATACAGGTCGGCTAGCATGGCGGCCAGAGCGGCTTGGTTGTCTGGACCCTCTCACCTATAACGAGATGTGTCGTCCTCCCCGTTATAGCACCATCAAGGGGCTACTTTGGATTGGAGAGGCTGGATGCATTGTTTTATCGCGATGGCCATGACTTTGATGATGGAGAGTCCGGAATGGGCAAGGAGTCTGATCTTGCTTACCAGTATCATTAGCTCCACACTGTCCTCTTGCTTGGGACAATTGGGGCGCTAGTTAAGCAACTTCTTTAGAGGAGCACTGGAGAATTGAGGAAGACCGCGCCGAACTGGGTTCGGAAGGGGGACATCTTCGATATAAAACCATTCCAAAGACCACTCTTCAGATCCCCTCCTCGGAGTCCCGACAGGGTAGCCAGATCCGGCTATACGCCATACTTCGGTAGCACCCACTTCAAATATAGACCCTCCACCTTGATGGTGGGGGACGAGGCAAAAGAACTTTCTCCATAGTTCGAAATGAGCCTCGCAGCCTAAAAATAACTCGCGGAGAGTGACAAAACCAGAGATGTGCATAATAGAACCTAGTGTGAGATTGTGCAGCTGGATCCCATCAAAATTCAATAAACCCCTAAGGAAGGGGTGGATTGGGAATCCTACGCCTCTTAGGAGGAACAAAGTTAAGCACACCCTTTCCTCTTGGCTAGGGTTGGGGAAATTCTCGGCTAACACGTCATCGCCCATGGAAGCTAATCCCGCCCGCACGGGGTCTAGATCCGTGGGGGGAGATACCCTTGTGTACGGAGCCGACTCAGCTGAAGGTGGGATACTGAGCAGCTTCGATAGTCCCCCTCTTGAGGACCATGGGGGCGGGAGGAGGAGCCAGGGGCGCTTGCCATGGTTCAAAGTTTTTCGTGGTTTGCTCTGGTGCTCTTTGGGTAGTATGAGGTGGCGTTTGGGGATCTAACCTTGTTATATAGGCGCCACCCGCACCTGGGGAAGGGTTAAATTGTAAAAAAGCATGGACCGTACGCATTCGCTCAAACGCATGGAAATCGAGGCGACGACAGGGAGGAATCATAAAGACTAGGCTCAAAAGTCGATGTCGGACTATCATCAATCCGGAGTATGGTGGAGGACCCGCCTTACAAAGCCGAAGACATTAATCCGCATACTGCATCATCATTGAAGGCAAGTTCAGGGGCTACTGAGGGAGTCCTGGTTTCGGGGGTCCTCAGGTGTATGGCTCTAGGATGTGGGCCGGACTGGATGGGTCGTGAGGATAAAGCTAAGGACCATCACTCTGTGTTCGGGAAGGGCTCATGTATGCGTGTACGACAAGATTAGAGTCCGGATGTATTGTTTCTTTCCCTTGTGAAACCGACTTTGTACAAACCCTAGCCCCTCTGGTGTGTATATAAACCGGAGGGGTTCATCCATATAGGCTATCCTGATAATACTCATAGGCTAGACAAGCTAGGGTTTAGCCATTACGATCTCGAGGTAGATCAACTCTTGTAACCCCTATACTCATAAAATACAATCAAGTAAGACGTAGGGTTTTACCTCCTTTAAGAGGGCCCGAACCTGGGTAAACATTGTGTCCCATCGTCCATTCTTACCATCGATCCTTAGAGACACAGCTTGGGCCCCCCTACCCGAGATCTGCCGGTGTTGACACCGACACTAACCGGGACTGACGTTGTTTTCAGCAGAATTGCAATCCTGTTATTTTGGTGCAGAAATCAAAGTTCTAGGATTGACCTGAAAATTTAAGGAGAATTTTTGTGGAATAAATAAAAAATAATGGCGCAAAAATATACCAAAGGGGGGACACCCAGAGGCCACAAGCCCTGGGGGCGCAGCCACCCCCCTAGGGCGCGCCTTGTAGGCTTGTGCCCCCTGGACCTCCTTCGACCCTAATTCCAACGCTATATATTCCTATTTGGGGAGAAAAATCAAAGAGAAGGATTCATCGCGTGTTAAAATACGAACCCGCCGCCGCCTCCTGTTCTTCATCGGGAGGGCTGATCTAGAGTCTGTTTGGGGCTCTGGAGGGGGGAATCCGTCACCATCGTCATCATCAACCTTCCTCCATCACCATTTTCATGATGCTCACTACCGTAAGTGAGTAATTCCTTCGTAGGCTTGCTGGACGGTGATGGGTTGGGTGAGATTTATCATGTAATCAAGTTAGTTTTGTTAGGGTTTGATCCCTAGTATCCACTATGTTCTGAGATTGATGTTGCTATGACTTTGCTATGCTTAATGCTTGTCACTAGGGCCCGAGTGCCATGAATTCAGATCTAAACCTATTATGTTTTCATGAATATGTATGTGTTCTTGATCCGATCTTGCAAGTTGTAGACACCTATTACGTGTTATGATCCGCATACCCCAAGGTGACAATAATTGGGATTCTTTCCGGTGATTACCGTACTTTGAGGAGTTCATGTAAGTGCTAATGCTTTGTTCCGGTTCTGTAGTAAAAGGAGGCCTTAATATTCCTTAGTTTTCATTAGGACCCCGCTGCCACGGGAGGGTAGGAAAAAAGATGCCATGCAAGTTCTTTTCGATAAGCACGTATTATTATATACAGAATACATGCCTACATTGCCTTGATGAATTGGAACTAGCTCTGTGTCGCCCTAGGTTATGACTGCTACATGATGAATATTATCAAACATAATTATCCATCGCTGATCCAATGCCTACGAGCTTTTCACATATTCATCTTTGCTAAGTTACTTTCGTTGCGACTGCTGTTACAATCACTACAACACTCCTACTGTTACTTTTGCCACTGTTACCGTTACTATCATATTACTTTGCTACTAAATACTTTGCTTCAGATATTAAGTCTTTCAGGTGTGATTGAATTGGCAACCTAACTGCTAATAGTCGTGAATATTCTTTGGCTCCCCTTGTGTCGAATCAATGAATTTGGGTTGAATACTCTACCCTCAAAAACTGTTGCGATCCCCTATACTTGTGGGTTTGCACGTGATGCATCTTATGATGTGGAAAATTTATTTAAGCCTTGTGATGAATATGATCTTGATAATTTTTGCAATAATATTAAAAGTGGGCTTGATCCCACTACTTTGGAGATTTATCTATCTTATGAAATTTTTGATAAAAGTGGGCTTGGTGAAGTAATGACTTTATTCTATGTTAATCCCACTATTTTGGAAGGGTGTCAACTTTGCATGCATGTGGAACAATTAGAGAATATGTTGTGTGATAGCTATATTGTTGAATTTGAATATGATCCCACATGCAATTATTATGTGAGAGAAAATTTGGTTGTAGAAATCTTCATGTTACTAAATTACCTCTCCTGGTGCTTAAAATATCAAAGTTTTATTCTTCTTTGTTGCATATGCTAGTTTTTGCTTGCGTTGTTAATTTGTTTGATTATGAAATGCCTATGCATAGGAAGTATGTTAGACTTAAATGTGTTTATCACATGTTTTATGATGCTCTCTTTGTGCTTCAATTCTTATCTTTCATGTGAGCATCATTGAAATCTCAATGCCTAGCTAAAAGGCTTTAAAGAAAAGCGCTTGTTGGGAGACAACCCGATTTTTTTTCTTTTTTCTTTTTAAATAATTATATCATCTAGCCTCTGGTTAGATGTGTTTTTATGTTTTAATTAGTGTTTGAGCCAGGTAAGACCTTTGGAATGGTCTACGGTGATAGTTGATTTGATCTTGCTAAAAAACAGAAACTTTTGCGCTCGTTGCCAGAATTTTAAAATATCACAGAAGAGTGCTTTTGATCTGATTTTTTTACACAATATTGACATACAAATTTCCTATATTGTCCTAATTTTTCAGAATTTTTGGAGTTACAGAAGTATATGAAGTTTTCATATTGCTACCGGTTGTTTTGTTTTAGACATATTCTGTTTTTATTGTGTTCTTTGCTTAGTTTGATGAATCTATGGGTAATATCAGGGGGTATGAACCATGGAGAAGTTGAATACAGTAGATATAACACCATTATTAATTTAGAATAAGTTCACAACAATACCTAAAAGTGATGATTTGCTTTATTGTTCTAACAGATCTTATGAGTTTTCTGTTGAGTTTTGTGTTGTGAAGTTTTCAAGTTTTGGGTAAAGATTTGATGGACCATGGAATAAGGAGTGGAAAGAGCCTAAGCTTGGGGATGCCCAAGGCACCCCAAGGTAATATTCAAGGACAACCAAGCATCTAAGCTTGGGGATGCCCCAGATGGCATCCCCTCTTTCGCCTTCAATCCATCGGTAAATTTACTTGAGGCTATATTTTTATTCACGGCATGATATGTGTTTTGCTTGGAGCGTCTTGTATGATATGAGTCTTTGATTTTTAGTCTGCCATAATAATACTTGTTGTGCACACCATTTGAGAGGGACACACATTAATCATGGATTTATTAGAATACTCTATGTGCTTCACTTATATCTTTTGAGCTAGACAGTTTGCTCTAGTGCTTCACTTATATCATTTTAGAGCATGTCGGTTGTTTTATTTTATAGAAATTGTTGAACTCTCATGCTTCACTTATATTATTTTGAGAGTCTTAAACAGCATGGTAACTTTCTTAGGTTATCAATTTAGTCCTAATATGATGGGCATCCAAGAGGGATATAATAAAAACTTTCATATAAAGAGCATTGAATAATATTAGAAGTTTGATTGCTTGCATTTGTTTTGAGATATAAAGATGGTGATATTTGAGTCATGCTAGTGAGTAATTATGGATTGGTAGAAATACTTGTGTTAAACTTTGTGATTCCCGTAGCATACACGTATAGGGAACCGTTATGTGATGAAATCGGAGCATGGTTTATTTTTTGATTGTCATCCTTTGTGTGGAGGTCGGGAGCGCGCGATGGTTAACTCCTACCAACCTCTCCCCTAGGAGCATGTGTATTAGTACTTTGTTTTGATGGCTAGTAAACTTTTGCAATAAGTATTTGAGTTCTTTATGACTAATGTTGAGTCCATGGATTATACGCACTCTCACCCTTCCACCATTGCTAGCCTCTCTAGTGTCGCGCAACTTTCACCGGTGCATTACACCCACCATATACCCTTCCTCAAAACAGACACCACACCTACCTATTATGGCATTTCCATAACCATTCCGAAATATATTGCCATGCAACTTTGATCGTTCAATTTATTTTGACACATACCATCATTGTCATATTGTTCTCATATGCATGATGCATTCATAGAGTCATATCTTTGTTGTAGCATCGATTGGTAATTCTTGAGTTGTAAGTAAATAAAAGTGTGGTGATCATCATTATTAGAACATTGTCCCATGTGAGGAAATGATGATGGAAGCTATGATTCCCTCACAAGTTGGGATGAGTCTCCGGACTTTATAAAAAATAAAAGAGGCCACAGAAGCCCAAAAAAAGAGGCCAAAGAAGCCTGAACGAAAAAATGAGAGAAAATGAGAGAAGGGACAATGTTACTATCCTTTTTCCACACTTGTGCTTCAAAGTAGCACCATGATCTTCATGATAGAGAGTCTCCTATTTTATCACTTTCATATACTAGTGGGAATTTTTCATTATAGAACTTGGCTTGTATATTCCAATGATGGGCTTCCTCAAATTGCCTTAGGTCTTCATGAGAAAGCAAGTTGGATGCACACCCACTTAGTTTCCTTTTGAGCTTTCATACACTTATAGCTCTAGTGCATCTGTTGCATGGCAATCCCTACTCACTTGCATCGATAGCAATTGATGGGCATCTTCATAGCCTATTAATTTGCCTAGTTGATGTGAGACTTTCTCCTTCTTTTTTTCTTCTCCACAACCATTGTATTCTATTCCACCTATACTGCTATATCCATGGCTCACGCTCATGTATTGTGTGAAAGTTGAAAAAGTTTGAGAACACTAAAAATATGAAACAATTGCTTGAATAACATCAGGGTTGTGCATGATGAAATATTTTGTGTGATGAAGATGGAACATAGCCAGACTATATGATTTTGGAGGGATAACTTTCTTTGGCCATATTAATTTGAGAATACATGATTGCTTTATTAGTATGCTTGAAGTATTGTTGTTTTTATGTCAACATTAAACATTTGTTTTGAATATTATGGATCTGAACATTCATGCCATAATAAAGAAAGTTATATTGATAAACATGTTTGGTAGCCTTCCACATCAAAAATTCTATTTTTATCATTTGCTTACTCGAGGACGAGCAGGAATTAAGCTTGGGGATGCTTGATACGTCTCCAATGTATCTATAATTTCTTATTGATCCATGCTATTATATTATCTATCTTGGATGTTTTATATGTATTTTGGTACTATTTTATATCATTTTTGGGACTAACCTATTAACCTAGTGCGCAGTGCCAGTTGCTGTTTTTTCCTTGTTTTTCACTTTTTCAGAAAGGAATATCAAACGGAGTCCAAACGGAATAAAACTTTACGGTGATTTTTCTTGGACCAGAAGACACCTACATGACTTGGAGAGAGGGCCAGAGGAGTCTCGAGGAAGCCACAAGCCCTCAGGGCATGCCCCACGAGGGCGCCCCTAGGCTTGTGGGCCCCTTGGAGGTCCTTTAACCCTAGTTCCACCTCTATGTACTCTCAAATATTCGCCAAACATCAGAAGTGTCCACAAAAATACTTTTCCACCACCGCAAGCATGTGTTCTCGGGAGATCCCATCTTGGGGCCTTTTCCGGCGATCTATCGGAGGGGGATTCGATCACGAAGGGCCTCTACATCAACCTTGCCGCCCTACCGATGATGTGTGAGTAGTTTACCATACGGTTCCATAGCTAGTTGCTAGATGGCTTCTTCTCTCTCTTTGATCTTCAATACGAAGCTCTCCTCGATGTTCTTGGAGTTCTATCCGATGTAATCTTGTTTTGCAGTGTGTTTGTTGAGATCCGATGAATTATGGATTTATGATCAGATTATATATGAATATTATTTGAGTCTCCTCTGAATTCTTATATGCATGATTTGCTAGCTTTGTATTTCTCTCAGAGCTATCGATTTGGTTTGGCCAGCTAGATTAGTTTTTCTTGCAATGGGAGAGGTGCTTTGTGATGGGTTCAATCTTGCGGTATCCTCACCCAGTGACATAGTAGGGGTAGCGAGGCATGTATTGTATTGTTGCCATTAAGGGTAAAAAGATGAGGTTTATATCATATTTCTTGAGTTTATCTCTCTACATTATGTCATCTTGCTTAATGCATTACTCCGTTCTCTTGAACTTAATACTCTAGATGCAGGCAGGAGTTGGTCGATGTGTGGAGTAATAGTAGTAGATGCAGAATCATTTTGGTCTTCTTGTCACAGACATGATTCCTATATTCATGAACATTGCCTTAGATATCATCATAACTATGCGCTTTTCTATCAATTTCTCAACAGTAATTTGTTTACCCACTGTATGATATATTCAAGAGAGAAGCCTCTAGTGAAACATATGGCCCCCGGGTCTATTTTCCAACATATATTTTCAGATCTATAAAACCAAAAACACAAAAATACCTGGCTGATTTTATTTACTTTTATTTTTTTTAAATCTATCTCTATTAGATCTCACTCTTGTAAGTGACCGTGAAGGGATTAACAACCCCTTTTTCGCGTTGATGACAGTGTTTGTTAGTTTGTGTAGGTGCATATATTGGAGACTTGCTTGTGCCTCCTACTGGATTGATACCTTGGTTCTTAACTGAGGTAAATACTTATCTCTACTTTGTGCATCACCCTTTCCTCTTCAAGGCAAAAATGAATGCAAACTCAAGAAGTAGCATGTTACTCTGTTCTCTTGAACTTAATACTCTAGATGCACGCAGGAGTCAGTCGATGTGTGGTCGAGTAATAGTAGTAGATGCAAAATCGTTTCGGTCTACTTGTCACGGACGTGATGTCTATATTCATGATCATTGCCTTAGATATTGTCATAACTATTGTTTACCCACCGTATGCTTTATTCAAGAGAGAAGCCTCTAGTGAAACCTATAGCTCCCAGGTCTATTTTCCATCATATGTTTCCAGATCTATAAAACAAAAAACACAAAAATACCTCCCTGATTTTATTTACTTTTATTTATCCTTTATACCTATCTCTATTAGATCTCACTCTTGCAAGTGACCGTGAAGGGATTGACAACCCCTTTTTTGCTTTGACTACAAGTGTTTGTTAGTTTGTGCAGGTGCATATACTGGAGACTTGCTTGTGCCTCCTACCGGATTGATACCTTGGTTCTTAACTGAGGGAAATACTTATCTCTACTATGCTGCATCACCCTTTTATCTTCAAGGGAAAAATCAGCGCAAGCTCAAGAAGTAGCAACCGCCCTAGAGAGGGATGGGCCTGAACCTTGCCGTAAGTCCTCGTGATGGGGTGGCAGGATCACTCATCGTCTCTGCGCGCTCCCAAGACACTAACGTGTTTGGATATGTTATCTGAGTAGGCCTATGGCCTTTTCGCACTAACTACCACGCGGGAATAAGTGTGGGCACTCGGCGTCGGATGATTCTTCTGAAAGCTCTCAGACGTCGTCAGTTTAGCGGCGCGCGCACGGTTGGACGGTAACCACATGTGGTTGTATTAGGGGGTGGGTCTACTCCAGGCCGCGTACGCAGCATGCAGGAGTGCAAAGGGCGATGGGCCCAAGACCCCTGAGCGCTTAGGATGGAGACGGGCGTGCTGGCCTCTTTATTGAGCCTAGGTAGGACTACGGTGTGTTGATCAGCTGAAGCCGGACATGATCCAGAAAAGTGTGTCCGACCCGAGTTAATCGAGCGTGTTGGGTAAGTTGGTGCACCCCTGCGGGGAACTATATCTATTCGAATAGCCGTGTCCACGGTAACGGACGCTCGGAGTTGTATCATGATCTATTACAACCAGAATTGGATACTGGAGACACTAATGGATATGATGGCTTCGGGATTGCTTTCTCACAAGGAGTCGAGGAAGGATCTCTGAGCGTTACTACAACATACTTACTACTTTATAATACGTTAATATGCACTCTTCTAATGCTGCAAGATGCTGCAAGATGCTAATCTTCGATAGGTTATGCCTTCCCATCTATTCTGGCATTTCTAGAGTCTAGCCCAAAGATATAGGCCCATCGCTTTGATACCGATGCATACTTAGTATAGATCTGATGTAAGTCTTGCGAGTGGTTTGGATGAGTACTCATGGTTGCCTTGCTACCTCTTTCCCCATCTACCCGATTGTTGCGATCAGATGACGGAATATAGGAGCCAGCTGGTCCCGCTCACGACTACTACTAGCCTAACGGAGCCTACTACTATGTGGAAACTCTCGACGACCAGGAGTAGTTAGGAGGCTCCCAGGCAGGAGGCTTGTGCCTTTTCAATCCAGATGTTGTTGTTTTGCTAGCCTTCTTAAGACGGACTTGTTTACTTATGTCTGTACTCAAATATTTTTGCTTCCACTGACTTATGTATTCGAGCCTTCGTGGCCCTGGCTTGTAATATAAAGATGTATGGCTTTGATTTGTGTCTAGAGTTGTGTTGTGATATCTTCACGTGAGTCTCTGGTCTTAATCATGCACATTTGCGTGTATGATTAGTGCACGGTCGAGTCGGGGGGCGTCACATACTACCATCGATATCAGTTCTTCATTTGCAAAAATGTATATAAGCCCAATGAAGTAGGAAACTTTAAGGGGGTATGGTGCCCCATCTGGAAATTTATGTAGATCTCCTATTGTTTTCCCTACCAATTGTATGCTAAAGAATTCTCTAATGATACTTTTCTCATTATCGAAGTGCAAAATAAAGCCTTTTCAGGACAGGGAGATGAAGACTCCTACGCACATGTAACAACTTATGATGCCTTCTGTGGTACCTTTAAGATGCATACCCTCCAACCCAAAGAAATGTCTATAAGCCTAATGAAGAGAAAAATGTGTGTGCGTTGCTCTGTTTTGAGCGGCGGCTTCGTATATGGTGGTGGTGAGAGCATCTACAGATGGACCTCTTAAATCCGCCTCATACGCTCGGGCGGGCTGCCCGGTCACGTTTTTTCGACCCAGACGAACGTCTAAAACGAGCCTCAAACGCCTGGACTGATCGGCATCCCCCATATCCAGCGCAAATATGGGACGGATATGGGGTGGTCCGGGCACACCCATGCGCGTCCACCCGACAAATCCGGCCCACCACCGACCCCATGGAGGTCCCACAAAAAACTCCATCGGCCTCGTCGGTCTGAAGCCCTAGCTCACTCACTTGCCTCTCTCGCTCCGTCCTCTCCTCTTCTCTTACTGATTCCGATCAAATCCGACGCAATGTCGAGCTCCGGCAGCCGCTCCAACGACGAGGTGGATCCGGAGTATGAGCTTGCCCTCCGCATCGCCTTGGAGCGGTCCAAGGTGGACATCGGGGCAGCTCCGGATCTGCAGCCTCGCCGCAGCCGCCACTTCTCCGTCGGTGCATCTCGGACGCCGGCGCTGGCCCTTCCCGACCCATGGGAAGCTCCGACGGGCGGCCGGCACAGGCGGCGCCTCCCTCACGCCGTCACATCACCCCGTCGGCTGATGTTTCCCCATGCCGTCCCCTCGCCCCGCCGGCTGCTGCTCCCCCTCGTGGGCAGTGGTGGGTGCTTGTGCCCACCACGCCGGCTCGGACGAGCACGCCGGAGTCGGGAGCACGCGTGCCCGCCGTGAGAGGCAGCGGGAAAGGGAGAGGGAGGCTGTAGAGAGCTCTGTCCGCCGCTGACGTGGGTTACCGGCGGAGCACGACGAGGACCAGCGGATCCTCGCGTGGGTTCACCGCCGGTCGCTTACGGCGGCGGAGACGGACGATCGGCGGCTCCGCTGGAAGAACGCCAAGGCTCTTTGGCTTGCCATCGAGCAGTCCGAGCGGGAGGCGTTGGAGAAGGCGAAGGAGGCGGCTTGGCTGGCGAAGCTCAGGCGCCAGCAGGACCGGGCGGTCCAGTGCCTCATGGCCTCGTCATCGTCGACTCCTCCTCCGGCGACGACAGCTCCTCCTCCAACAAATCGGAAAGGCCGGCCTGGAAGTGGTGAAGTTGATTTTAATTTCAAGTTTTAGATGTAGTATATAGTTGTCCGTCGTTTATGTGAACTTTGGTGGGTCTTTTGGAGAACTATTGTGCAATTTCTATGTATGGAGTTGATCTACGTAGTTTGATCGACGTTGCATGCTATATAGTATGGATGTAGGGGTTTGGATGTGAGAGACACGGATGTGGACAACGCGATTTGAGGAGTGCGTGGTCACTGTCCGCGGACGCGTCCGGGCGCATCCACGGGAGTTTGAGGGCCTGGATTTACCAAGTCCGGCTGTAGATGCTCTGAAGGTCTACTCTGTTCGCTTGGCAGAGAGTCGTTTGCTCGACTGGTGCGCGGCCTTTCTCGCCAGTGTGGATGGCAGAGCGGCGGCTCCGCAATCTGGTCACTTGGGTGGCAGAGTCACCGGCTCATTTGATGTGCAACCTTATGGTTTGGGCGTGCGTGTGCCGCAGTTGTAGCGGTTTTAGGCCAGTTTTCATTATTAACTGGCCAGCTCTTTTTTTTAATGGAAATACAAAGTTGTTTTCGGTTGCTTGAAAAATACATACCTATTTATTTGGCATTTTTATAGCACCAATCGGGTGACATTGCTCGAAAAAAACAACCTTAAGCATTTTAACCTGTACAAAAAAAGGTCGGCCTTCAAATGTTACACTTGATTTTATTTTATTTTCGTTGAGGAAGCACTGTTATTCCATTTCGCATGAAAATTGCCAAACACACTTGTTACACTAACATGAATCTCTACCAAAAAACACATTTAAAAAAAATTATTCATTATCTATTTGAAATTTACTGTTCTTACGGGAGCACTCCCCAGAGTTAAAAAGGCACTCCCATTTTGGAAGAGAGTCTACGTGGCAAATAGAAAAGAAGAAGAAGAGGAAGAAAAGGTGCCAAAACGGATGCCTGTTGCGAGGACCAGGGTGGTCCGGTTTGCTACTAGGAAACAGTGCCTCCCCGGTGATTAGAGAAAAGAAATGTTTGGTGTTGGCGTGCACTAACCTCTGGCCGGCACTCGAGAGGCAACTTACAATATGCGATTCGCCCGGGCTTCTTTTGGCCACCGCTGCCACATGTGCAAGAAAAACAAAAGGCTCCCTATGCAAGCATGCATTGGCTCCTGTGCTAGCTACGCTAGTCCACTCCAGCCCAGGCCAAGCCTGTTGATGTGCATGCCATCATGCCAGTGCCATGGCAGCGAAGGACCATCCTTGGCACTTGTGGACACCCACCTCTGCCTCTACGAGGGAGGAAACAAGGGACTGCTTATCAATCAACGCAAATTTTAACATGCTTCTAGTCGCAAAAAAATAAATTTAACATGCTTCATTTTACCTTTTTTGGTAAGGTAAGAGTTAATCAAACCACTAATTAATAAGATCAAAGACTCAGATCTAATACATATTCTTACCTCTCATGTTGAAAGAGAGGGTAAGAGGGAGCCGCACGTCGAAATCGCCTGAGCAAATTTTAGTTTTGTTTACCCCGTATTAGACTGACATCGCCGACACATTGCTTTTCCTTCGGTACATATATAATCCCTCCGTTCCTAAATACTTGTCTTTCTAGAGATTTCAACAAGTGACTACATACGGATCAAAATGAGTGAATCTAGACTCTAAAATATGTCTATATACATTCGTATGTGGTAGTCCCTTTGAAATCTTAAAAAGACAAATATTTAGGAACGGAGGGAGTATAAGTCTTTGTAGAGATTTTATTATGAACTACATACGAATGTATATAGATGCATTTTAAGTGTGAATTTATTCATTTTGCTCCATATGTAGTCCATCCAGTGAAATCTGTACAAAGACTTACATTTAGGAATGGAGGGAGTATGTTTGAATATGCCAATCTACTATCTGAGTTCTAGTCCAAACAAGAGGCAAAGGACAAGAACGGGTGGCAAAGAGTCGCTGCTTGTGGACAAAGGGCTACCCCAAGTCATAACACATTGACTTAACGTGCGCGTTTAAAACGGAGCTCTAGGTGGATCTTGTGTGGACTTAATTTGGATGTCCAACTACTCTACTAAGATTGACAGTATGTATCTACGGACTACGGGTCAAAAAAGAAAAGATTGACAGTATCATGGCCTCTTGGGAGATATCCAAAGCAGAGTGCAATGCCATGATCACACATGAACCATATATACGTCAAAGCACGTGGCGGGGAACAGTATGCTTGGATGCATAAGTTGGAGCGCCCCGTGGGAAAAGGCATAGCGAGTCGTGACCCCGCCCGAGCTCTGCAAAAAGGCCGACCTGCTGCATGGAACAAAATCATACGCACAAGTCGCCCTCAGGCGGAAAACATGGCCAAAAGATTGCGTCCCTCTCTCTCATATACCGATGCAACAAGACAAAACACATCAAGCAGTTGTCCGTTGAGTTCAACCATCGAAGAAGAAAAACGAGACCAATCCGGGCTAGACTAACCTGTTGGCATTTTTATAGAAGAAAACTCTGTGGGCACCAAATACTCAAGTCGAGACTTAAACTCTGATGGGCTGGCTGCAAACTCTCACGCCTTGCCAACTGAGCTACACTCGTTTCTCACAACCATCGAAGAAGAAGATGGGCATTTCCTTCACCATTCTTCTTTTGTGTTTGTGTGGTTTCACTCGGGATGGCTTTGCTCTGGGGTGCACGTGCTCCCTCTTGAACAATAAATTAAAAATAGAGAGGAAATAAAGTTAAAAAAAATTGTAGATGTATTTGTTAGGGAAAAGTTGGTGTTCAACCGACCGATCTTTTCTTTTGCGTCTGTCGTGTCCTATGCTTGCTAGGCGTCTTGATTATGCCCGCACACCGCATCTCTCCTGTATCCTTATCTCCGTGGTACGCTGGTCACTAATCTGTTTCTATAGCTACTTTCATTCCTGCAACTGGTGACCTGTTTCATAAAGTAAACCGCAACAAATGCTATGTTGCAGACCATCTGTCGGCCCCTTTGCTTGACATGTGGCCACCCACGTTTTATCTCTTCGTCTCTCTCCGTCATCTTATCTCCCTTTCAACCTCTCTCCCCTATATACAAGTGCCTATCAATGGCGTACATCTAGCAGGTGAGGAGGATGGTGATGAAGCAAGCGGTCGGAGGTCTGTTGCTCGTCGAGGGTGGCGCGATGGGGCAACGGGCGGCGCCTCTCCTCCCTCACCACCATCCGGCGGGCGCATGTCGGCGGCGACGCGATGGCAGGGATGGGCAGCGCCTCTCCCCCTCACCACCGTCCGATGGGAGCTCGTGGCAAACAACAATAGCGTTTTTTGCAACATTCGATTTGTTGCAAGGAAGATTTCTGCAACATTAGTCATGTTGTAAGACTTTCTTTCGTACCACCATATAAAGGTGAAGACAAAGAAAAAACCTGCAACATTACCTCAGTTACAAAGTTTTTTTGCAACAATACCTTTGTTGCAAAAAAATGAAGACAAAAAGTAAACTCCGCAACACGAGCTATGTTGCAAAAAAAATCCCACAACACAATCTATGTTACAAAAAATCTACAAGATAATCTGTCTTGCAAGTGTTTCTGCAACAATGTCTCTGTTGCGAAGTAGAGAAAGACGTGCATCCGCTCGATTTATCAAATCAAATGGCTCGCTAGGCGGCGGATCATTTTAACAATTTTCATGCGACAGGTATAGCAATGTTTTGTCTTAAAAAAATAAGTATATCATTTGGCATTTAACTTTTTTTTTTGCACGGGTCAAAATGCTTGCAGGTAGCATTTGAGTGTGACAATGAACACATTTATTTTTTATCAAAAAAATTGACATTTGCAAAAGAACATTTTTAGTGTGCAGGAGCATATCCTGATTTCCGGTTTAAATGACCATTCTTTCCTGGCAGCTACAATCTGACCGAGATCACATCTATGCTCTCTTTTCCTTCGATCTTCTCTTGAGTTGGAATATCGCATGCAGCATGATGCTTTTCATCTGACTTTGCTTCTTGCTTCCCTTTAATTTGCTTTGCCTTGACAAGTCCAATTCCAGCAAAGTGTCTGGGCCAAAGGAACGGAGAATAATACATGATGGCAATCTATTTGACCCTTGGCTGGCTCTTCCCTTTTCGCCACAGCCCGCTTGCAGCGGCGGCGGTGTGCATAAAAAGAGAGACAAGAAAACGCACTCAAAACTCACGGTGCGCACAGGAGATATACAGAGATAACCTACACTGCTGTACGAATCTAACTGAAAACTAAATAGTAGCTGAATGCGGCAACAAGAGGTACAAGTGCTTTGTAGCCTTGTATCTTGTATTGGGAAGGAGGAATCTTTATTTTTTGACACCTACACTCGTAATGCGAAAAATGAAAAATGCGAGCACGAGCGGCAAGCCGAGGACTTAAACCTGGATGGGCTGGTTCCAAGAACCACTGATCTGAGCTACGCCCAACTCGCAATGGAAAGGAGCAACCTGAGTATATTGGGTCGTACTCTTACTGTTTCGGCATAGGATCACATGTACTCTATAATGAAAGTGGTACAACCCAGGATCCTACCGGTCCAGCTCCTTAGGTTGTAGGGGAAGACCGGGGGCTGAGAGGGGCAAGGGCGCGGCGGCCGGCGCACAAGCGCCGTCGCGATGAGGAGGGAGGAAGGCGGCGGCTGAGAGAGGGAGACGGCTAGGGTTAGGGTCCAGCTCCTCTGGGAGCCACGCAATAGAATTCTTCTTATTGATTTATTCTCAAAATAGTCTTACAGCTAGTAACCAAGATGCTAGAAAATAAGATAACTTGTGGGCCAAGCCCCTAAGTAAACCTACCCAGTGGGCCTCCTACGGGCATAAGTCTGTCCGGTCATAACATCTTTCCCTGCCTGCGCAAACAGCTCGTTCTCGAGCTGAAACTCTGGATAGTGTTGGCGGAACTCCTCGCGCTGCTCCCAAGTGGCGTCCTCCGCCGGAAGTCCAGCCCACTGAGTCAGCACGTACCACACGCCTCAACGTAGATGGGCCTGCAAGACCTTCTCCGGTCCAGGAAGAAGACGTCCGTCGGCGGTCGGAGGAAGCGCAAGATGAGCCGCGTGTGGCTCTCCACGGAAGGGCTTGAGCAGCCCCACATGGAAGACGTCATGGATGCGAGCACCCGCCGGAAGCTGAAGGCGGTAAGCCATCTTCCCAATGCGCTCCAGGACAGCAAAGGGCCCGGCATAGCAAGGACCCAGCTTCTTCTTCGCGCGTGGGTCTAGTGACTGCGTAGAGCGGTGAAGAAGACGCCGCCACACCCAATCGCCCACCGCGAACTCCGTCTCTCGATGATGATCGTCGTAGTAGTGCTTGGCCAACTGCTGGGCCTGAAGGAGGCGTTGCCGGACCTCCGCTAGCATCTCGTCGCGGCTCCGCAGAAGGTCCCCGGCCGCCTCGGTCCGAGCCGTAGTCGGATCAACCGGAAGCGGAGGCGGGCGGCCATAGACCACCTCAAAAGGCGTGGCACATAGGGCGGAGAGATAGCAGGTGTTGTAGCAGTACTCCGCCCACGAGAGCCAGTCCACCCATGCACGAGGACGATCACCTGTGACACAATGCAAATACATGGCAATCACCTTGTTGACGACCTCGGACTGGCCATCCGTCTGAGGGTGGAAGGCCGTGCTCAGGCGTAGCTTCACGCCCGCCATCCGGAAGAGGTCGCGCCACACATGCCCCGTGAACATGGGGTCCCGATCACTGACGATCAAAGAGGGAAACCCGTGGAGGCGGACGATCCCGTCGAAGAAGGCCCGGGCCACGGCCGCCGCCGTATAGGGATGACCGAGCGCGATGAACTGAGCATACTTGGAGAAGCGGTCGGCCACCGTGAGAATGACAGATTTAACGCCCACCTTGGGGAGGCCCTTGATGAATTCCATGGAAATATCCACCCAGACCTAAGACGGCACCTCCAAGGGCCGGAGCAGACCAACCGGACGTAGTGTCTCCGTCTTGTTGCGCTGACACGTCACACAAGACCGAACCCTGTCACGGACCAGGGCCCGATCACCAGGGATGTAGAAGTCGGCGCGGAGACGATGGAGAGTTTTCTGCACACCCTCATGGCCCGTCGAGTGGGCCAGCAGCAGCACCTGGTGACGGAGATCGTCATGCGCCGGCACAAAGATCCGGCGCCCATGGAGGAGCAGGTCGTCGGTGAAGCGCCAAGGTTCCTCCAGCTCGCCCGCAGCCAGCTGCTGTTGAAGAAGAAGGGTGTCGGTCGCCGTCGCTGTCGCCCGGTGAATGTCGGTGAAGTGGCCGAAGGTCGGCACAAAGCGGATGCAGAGCGCCGCCGCCTCAGCGTCGGCAACAGTGGTGTCATGGTCGGTGTCTCGGCGAGACAAGGCGTCGGCTACAGTGTTAAGACGACCGGGGCGATACTCGACGGAGAAGTCGAAGCCGAAGAGCTTGTTGATCCACTGGTGTTGCGGGACGGTCGATAGCCTCTGGTCCAGCAAGAACTTGAGGCTGTAGTGGTCCGTACGAATCTGGAAAGACCGACCCCACAGATAGGGCCGCCAGTGGCGCACCGCCTGCACCAAGCCAATGAGCTCTCAATCATACGCCGCGAGCTTAAGATGGCGTAGAGCGAAAGGCCTGCTGAAGAAGGCAAGAGGGCCCTCGCCCTGATGAAGCACAGCGCCGAACCCCACACCAGAGGCGTCACAGTCCACCATGAATGGGCGTTCAAAATCCGGTGTCTGAAGAACGGGCCCCGTCGTGAGGTCCCCCTTGAGGGCCTCGAATGCCGCCGTCGCCTCGTCGCCCCAAGCGGAAGCATCGCGGCGCAGCAAACGCGTGAGGGACGATGCGATGAGGCTGAACTCCCGGATAAACTTTCGGTAGTAGCCCGCAAGGCCCAGAAAACCGTGAAGAGCCTACGGCGATTGCGGCGTCGGCCAAGCTACGACGGCCGCCACCTTGTCGGCATCCATGACAACCCCGTCGGCTGAGATGACGTGGCCGAGATAGGCGACAGACGGCGTCCCAAACGAGCACTTCGAGCGCTTAAGATGAAGATGGTGCGCCCGAAGCTCATTGAAGACGATGGCGACGTGGTGAAGGTGCTCCGCCCAAGAGGCGTTGTAGATAAGAATGTTGAGGGAGTTCCGGATTAGGGGGTGTCCGGATGACCGGACTATGACCTTTGGCCGGACTCTCGGACTATGAAGATACAAGATTGAAGACTTCATCCCGTGTCCGGATGGGACTTTCCTTGGTGTGGAAGGCAAGCTTGGCGATACGATATGTAGATCTCCTCCCCTTGTAACCGACTCTGTGTAATCCTAGCCCTCTCCGGTGTCTATATAAACCGGAGAGTTTTAGCCCGTAGGACGAACAATAATCATACCATAGGCTAGCTTCTAGGGTTTAGCCTCTCTGATCTCGTGGTAAATCAACTCTTGTACTACCCATATCATCAATATTAATCAAGCAGGAGTAGGGTTTTACCTCCATCGAGAGGGCCCGAACCTGGGTAAAAACATCGTGTCCCTTGTCTCCTGTTACCATCCGCCTAGACGCACAGTTCGGGACCCCCTACCCGAGATCCGCCGGTTTTGACACCGACATTGGTGCTTTCATTGAGAGTTCCGCTGTGCCGTCGCCATCAGGAAGGATGCCGCACCCCGTCTTTAAAGACGGCGCTGTTGCTAAAGGAGCTTTGGCTATCGGCCAAACTCTCCGGCTAGGCGGTTTTCTAATGACCGCCTGTTCGGCCGTCGCGCCGACAATGACCTCTCGGGTCATCGAAAGCAATCTCCACGTCAACTCGGAGCTCGCCGAGCAGTCAGATCCAATGGAGCTCTCTTCCTTAAACAAGCTCTTGGATCGCATCGCCGCCCTGGGAGTCACTACAGATTACGATCAGATTGGGCTTAAACTCGATCCGAGAGAGATTGTCTCTCCCCAGGTCACCCACCACGTCGAAGTGGTGGAGGAACAATGCGGCGAATCTTCGCCCATCCTAAGGACCAGATATGTCCGGATTTCCGACCCCTCCAGGCCGGATACCCGCCGAGGGGAGGACGTCACTCAAGCCCTGAACCTAAAGTCAGGCAGCGGGCCGGATTCATTAGACAACATCCAAGGACACAAGCCTCCGAGTTCGGAAACTTCTTGGCCCCTGAGTCTCAGATTGAGCGAGGTTCCGGATTTAACTCCACCCGCCCACCCAAATATAAGGGATCTATCCCAAATCCGGCAAGAGCCAACAGAAACAGTACACCATTACTGGGCCAGATTCCTCCTGGTTATGAACAGGATAGAGGACTGCCGCGAGGAGGATGCAACTTCATTCTTCTGCAATAATTGTACGGACATCGGGATCCTCAACGCCATAAGTCGCCGTGAAATTACACGCTTCGCTGACTTGGCATCCATAGTACGAAAATACTGTGCGACGGAAAGCGCTCGGAAAACTGAAATAAAATTCTGGGACAATCCGGACATGAATGCAACCCAGTCCGAAATAAAAGGGCGCATTATCGCCAGGCACTTGGGCCAAACAACAAAAAACAAAAACCCTCTATAGGGTATGGAATCGTACTGAAGGGATAGCTCAACGGACCCTGTAAAATTCATAGTACAGAGGGCATCACACCAACTCATAGCCTTAGAGCATGTTGGATACTTCGGCAGGTGGCCAGAAGTGGCGAGGAGCTTCTAACTCCAGAATCCATAGAACATCACCCCAGGAATGCCAGTACGGTATCAACAGTCTTCCAGACTTTCGCATCAAACAACATGCAGAAACGAACACTCTGCGGCCTTACCGAAGTCTACCAGGTAGCAACAATAAACCCATGGAGTGACACGGCTATTACCTTTAACGCCAGTGACGAACCTAAATTCCGAACAGCCCGAGCACCAGCCGCATTGGTCCTCAGTCTGATAGTGGACGGCTTTCGGCTTACCAAGGTACTCATGGACGGTGGCAGCGGATTGAACCTCATCTATGAGGAAACCCTTCGAAAAAAGGAAATAGACTGGAGCCGCATTGAGCGAAGCAACACAACCTTTAGAGGAATAATTCCCAGTTGGGAAGCGTGTTGTACAGGAAAAATCACACTGGATGTGGTGTTCGGCATGCCGGATAATTACAGATCCGAGGAGGTCACATTTCAAGTGGCCCCGTTCAGCAGCGGATACCATGCTCTGTTAGGGCGAGAGGCATTCACAATTTTTCAAGCTATACCCCATTACGGGTACATGAAGCTTAAAATGCTCGGACCCAACGGGATCATCACTCCCGCTAGTGACCCGGACATAGCACTCCGCGCCGAAAACAAGACAGCCGCACTGGCCCTTGAGGCATTGTCCGAAGCCCTAGCGGCCGAGGAACTAACTGCGCTGCGCTCCACGGTGGACAGGGATGATGTGATACTCGACAAAAGATCCAATTCAACCTCCTTTAAACCGGCAGACGAAATAGTCAAATTCCAAATCCATCCAACGGACCCTACAAAAACGGCCTCCATCGGGGCACAATTAAACCCTGATGTAGACGCTGCATTACGAGAATTCCTACACGAAAATTGGGACATCTTTGCCTGGCACCCTTCAGACATGCCAGTAATCCCACGCAGGCTGGCAGAGCACAGCCTAAACATCCTAAAAGGATTCAAGCCTGTTAAGCAGGCTCTTCGGTATTTCTCTGAACCTAAGAGACAAGCCATGGGAGAGGAGCTAGCCAAACTACTGGAAGCCGGATTCATCAGAGATATAAAACATCCGGACTGGCTAGCAAACCTGGTGATGCTACCAAAGAAGGACAAATCCTGGCGCTTATACGTCGATTTTAAAGACCTCAACAAGGCTTGCCCAAAGGATCCCTTCCCCCTCCCCCGCATTGATCAAATCATCAACGCTACTGCAGGACACGATTCATTGTGTTTCCTCGATGCATACTTTGGCTACCATCAAATTAAGATGGCAGAGCCAGACCAAGCCGCGACGGCATTTATCACCCCATACGGCCCATTCTGCTTCAACACAATGCCCTTCGGGCTCAAAAACACCGGCGCGACATATCAGCGCATGATCCAGACATGTGTGGCCAACCAGATCGGCAAAATAGTTGAAGCATACGTAGATGACGTGGTCGTCAAAACCAAGCATGTCGAAACTCTAGTAAACGACTTGAGGCTCACGTTCGATAACCTCCGAACATATGACATCAAGCTTAACCCGGAAAAATGCATTTTCGGCATACCAGCCGGAAAGCTCCTGGGCTTCATTGTATCCAGTAGAGGAATTGAAGCAAACCCAGCCAAGATCCGAGCTCTGTCACAATTGGACATTCCAAAGGACCTCAAACAAATACAAAAATTTACTGGATGTGTGGCGGCTCTAAGCCGCTTCATCTCCCGCTTGGGAGAAAAAGCATTACCCCTTTATCGCCTCCTCCGGTGCACCGAACACTCCGAGTGGATGGATGTCGCCATGGCCGGACTAGAAGAAATAAAAGCCATATTGGCAACAAACCCGGTCCTGGCCACGCCTAACATCGGTGAACCAATGTTGTTATACATTGCGGAAACTCATCAAGTTGTAAGCGCAGTGCTCGTCGTCGAACGAGAAATGGACGGACACAAATTCCCTGTCCAGAAACCAGCCTACTACGTGTCCACTGTCCTCACTCCATGCAAATCCTGGTACCCGCATTACCAAAAGATAGCATACGCAGTGTTCATGGCGTCCCGGAAGCTACGGCACTACTTTCAAGAGTGTTCAATAACAGTAGCCTCCAAAGTACCTCTTAATGATATTATAAACAACCGCGACGTGATGTGCCGGATTGCCAAATGGGCCATTGAGCTCCTCCCGTTCGACATAACCTATAAGCCACAACGAGCCATCAAGTGGCAAGTTTTGGCCGACTTTGTCGCTGAATGGACTGAAGCCAAACTCCCTAAAGAGTACGGCACATATTCCAACTGGATCATGCACTTCGACGGCTCCAAAATGCTAGCAGGTCTGGGGGCTGGCGTCATTCTAACGTCCCCAATAGGAGATACAGTTCAATATGTACTCCAGATAATGTATACGGACTCCAACAATGTAGCCAAATACGAGGCCCTTCTACATGGTCTCTGGATGGCAATCTCCATGGGCATTCAACGCCTAGAGGTGTGTGGGGATTCGAACCTCGCGATATCCCAAATAAATGGAGACTTTGATGCCAAAGATCCGAAAATGGCAGCTTATCGCAATGCCATCCTAAAAATGTCAGCTCGGTTCGAAGGGCTCGAATTCCACCATATAGCCCGGGAAAACAATCAGGCAGCAGACGTCTTGGCACGCATCGGCGCAAAGCGCGATGCAGTCCCCCCCAACATTTTCTTGGAGAGGCTATTCAAGCCATCCATACAGTGGGAAGGGGGAATCCGGAAATAACAATCCGGACCCAGCCGCACCACCTGACATCGAACATTCTAACGTAACTGAAGGCTCTGCCAACGAGGTAACATCCTCAGCCCACATAATAATGGCAGTAATTGCCCCGTGGATAGAACCATTCTTAGCCTACTTAACTAGGCAGGAACTTCTCGAGGACCAAAATGAGGCACACTGCATAGTGCGGCGATCCAAAGCCTATAAAGTCCACGAAGGAGAGCTTTATAAGAAAAGCACCACCGGAGTCCTTCAAAGGTGTATCTCCGAAGAGGAAGGGCGGAACCTTCTGGCTGAAATTCATGCCGGACTCGGCAGGCACCACGCCGCAGCCCGGGCCCTTGTAAGCAAGGCCTTCCATACTGGATTTTACTGGCCGACGGCCCGGGCAGATGCTCAGGACTTAGTCCAACGATGCGTCGGTTGCCTATTATTTGCTAACCAAAGCCACATGCCACCTACCGCCCTCCAAACTATACCCATTACCTGGCCTTTTGCGGTCTGGGGGCTTGACATGGTTGGACCCCTTAAAGGTGGAACCCACAAGCAAAAATACCTACTGGTCATGGTGGACAAATTCTTCAAATGGATAGAGGCCAAGCCTGTTAAGACGGCCGAATCCGGACCGGTGATAGACTTCATATCAGGGGTCGTACACCGTTATGGTGTCCCTCACAGCATCATCACTGACAATGGCACGAACTTTACGGCCGATGAGGTTAAACTCTGGTGCAAAAACATGGGCATCAAGCTCGACTACGCTTCAGTCTATCACCCACAAACTAACGGTCAAGTCGAGCGAGCAAATCGTCTAATCATGAGCGGCATCAAACCCAGATTAGTGCGATCCCTCAAGGAATCTAACACGCACTGGGTAGAGGAGCTCGACTCCATACTCTGGGGGCTGCGGACCACGCCGAATCGCACTACCAGATTCACACCATTCTTTATGGTATACGGCGCAGAGGCAGTCCTGCCCTGCGACATAATTCATGACTCACCTCGCGTGCACATGTACGAAGAAAGAGAAGCCGAGCTCGATCGGCAGGACAGTTTGGACGCATTGGAGGAGGAGCGCGATGTGGCAAAAGCCTGTTCTGCATTCTATCAATAGCAGGCTCGAAGATATCAAAGCAAAGAAGTACGGGCCAAAACCTACAATGTTGGCGAACTAGTTCTACGCCTGCCGGACAAGAAAAAAGACAAACTCAAGCCCAAATGGGAAGGTCCCTTCATAATCGACCAAGTCCTAACTGGTGGAGCGTACCGTCTGCGAAATGCATCGGATAACCGACTCGAGCCGAACCCATGGAACGCAGCACGCCTACGAAGATTCTACACCTAGCGCCGGACTCTGTGTTCGTCTCCTTCCTCTGTCTATTTTTTACACATTAGCTGCCTTATATTTCTATCCTTCTCCCTCCTTTTTTCTTACAAACCTTTAAGGGCTCGCTTGCGCATTGTTCGCACATAATTGACGCACTACCCGCGCTCATCATACCTGGGGGCTTCTTTATCAGAAGCTTGTATACGGGCCTCATGCCCAGCACATGTGTCACACTTCCGCATGTACATTTTATTCACCATTATATGCATCGATATGACTTAAGTTTTGGCCAAGCTGGGTTTCCTGGCTCCTGTGCTTACCCCTACGTTCCCGATTGTTCGGCTAGGTGGTAAAGGGAGCACCTCTGCGATTGTTACTGTTGGGTCAGCCGGATGTGTACCTCAGACTGGGTGAAGCCGAAAGCTAGCGTTCTTAAGGGAATATTCGGTCGGTGAACTAAAAGATGATTTTTCACTTGTTTATTTATCCGCCCCCAGATGCTTTTTTGCTTTTTTCGCAGTCCGAACATGCACTTTAGGGCATGCCTCCCAGGGAAAGGAACCCCTAACGGAACTATTCTCCCTGGAAGATGCTTCTTACTAACCATGTAATATAACATAACTAGTTGGGCACTTGTCTGCTAAAGCACTAATGACCCCTACGCCTGGTCTCCACGCATGCCTCGGTTCTTACATAACCGAGAGGGTATTCGGACACACTCCGGACTATTGGGTCCAGAGATTGAAGCGAAAAGGTCCGCAATGACAAATGATCTACAATCCGGCTAGAAGGCATTTTACATGTCATTTTAAATTACATAGTCAATTTGACTGGGTATATTCTTCTTCAATACCATCCAACAGGATGTCCAATTTACAGTCCTGTTGGGAATACTTGGTGGCCAGCTCTACCTGGCCGTACACTAAACTGACACGGATCTCCTTCCCATCGGGCCCCACAGGTCCGACCTCGGCCATGTGGTTCGGGTCAGCCTTCGTGTACCGCGTCTTCACCATGGCCCAGGCCTCCCTGGCGCCTTGGCAGCAGGCCGATATCTTCCATAATCGGAAGCGCTCCCGCGCTCCCTTTAGCTTCTCTGCAAGCTCTCCAAGGCCTTCAGGCATGGAGAGGGATGGCCACAAAGCCTGGACAACGCCTTGCATCGCGTGCCGAACTCGTTCGTGCAGTTGCGATAGATCGGGAAGAAGGTCACCCGTAGAACCGGGCATTTCCTCCGCAGGCTGACCTGTCAGCATACCTACAGACATAACTCTGTCAATCGACTTCCTCGATGAACTCTTTTTTCGAAGGTTCGTTCAAGCACTTACTAAAAATGTCGCGTCAAAGCCGCCGATTCTCCTTTACGGAATCCGACAGCTGAGCACGAACATCCTTTAGTTCCTCGCCCAGCTGGCTGTTGGCATCTTGAAGCTTGTTCTTCTCTTGCCTCACCCTCGTAAGCATGCTCTCGCCGGCCTTTAACTGGCGAAGGAGTTGTTGCTTGTTCGGATCCACTCCGGCGCCATCTGTATTGTTGATGTCAGAATTGCACACATGCCGCACTTCACAACATACTCATCTTTCGAAGCATATATTACCTGAGGGGGTTTCCTTGGCATTCCCCGTGGCGGCTAGTGCGGCCTCAAGTTGGGCCTTGCACTCTTCCAGCTCCTGGGACAGTTGCGTATTCTTTTTTGTAAGATCCTGCACAACAAATGATCCTTAAATCAGTTATTTTAACTGTTTCAAGTCTCGGGGGCTACTGACATATATAACCATCAGATTTACTCACCCGTATGTCTTTTACATACTGCTCTGTGGCTCTGGCTAGACCATTTTGAGCGGCACAGAGGTACGCATCTCCCGTATTAAAGGCGTCCAACGCCTCTTGGGAAAAACATGCGTCACGAAGAACAGTCCGGCGACGCCTGTGGTTTATGGCACTCTCCACCTCTGAATTGGTGGCAGATAGCCCGTCCATGTCCTCTGTCGGAGGAGCGTCTGGTGCATGCCCCGTGTTTGCCTCCGCTTCCGGACCCAGCCTTGAAGCCTGGCCGGTGGATACAGTCCGGCGGGCGCTCTTCTTCCTAAAGGGAGCATGAGCGTTAGTATGCCTTGAAGGCATAAACCCTGCGCATTAAAGTCGCACGCCGTACCGTTGGGCCGGCGTCTCGATTCGGTCCGCACTTCGTTTTAGCCCGCTGGGCCTCGATGGCCCTTGTTGGCTAGCCACCGCGGGCTCGGCCCTCCGCCTCAAGGACTTCCCCTGCAAAAAACGCCATTGGTATGCGGCGATCACAAATAAGCACGGATGGATCCTCTTGAAAGTACTGGGACTTCGGTCTCGGTTACCTTTGAGGCTGGAAGTAGTCCGGGATAATCGGCCGTAATGGCCACTAAGGTGTTGTACTTACTCAATTGATGGAACACCCCATCAATCAGCTCCACACATAAGTCCGGGTCCTCTTGGGAGTCTGGGTCGAGGGACCGTTCCGGGTCCTCGGGTTGTGGAGGAGGGCTGTTTATCTCCTTTACAGTCTGGCGTAGCTCCTGCGTTAAAATTACTAGACTAAGTACTTGACTATGGGAATATGAAAACGGATAGGCAAGTGAAAGTGTTCGCTTACCCAGCTTGGAGGATTGTACATAGAGAATCCGCCCCGTGGGTTGACATGGAGGAATTCCACCTCTTCTCCCTTGTACAAAGCGGATAAGATCTTCGTCAGGGTGGCAGCCGAATCCGGCCCCTTGCGACCGCACCGGGTGGCGTCGTCCTCCCCGTTGAAATCCCACATGGGGTGGCCTCTGTACTGAAGCGGCTGCACCCCCCGCGTAATGCATGTGGCCATGACCTCGATCATGGTCAGTCCGGAATGAGATAACAACCTTATCCGACTCATCAAGTAAAGGACGTCCCTGTCAGTTTCCCTCTGAGGGCTCCGTGGACGCCAGCTCAGGCGTTTCTTCAAGGGAGCATTATTGAACTCAGGAAGGCCGATCCGTACAGGGTCCGGCAGGGGGACGTCTTCTATATAAAACCATTCTGAAAGCTAGTCTTCGGACACCTTCTTTGGGGTTCCGGGTAGATATCCGGTCCTGGCGATGCGCCATAGTTCGGCTCCGCCCACTTGATAAATCGACCCCTCCTGAGAACGGGGCACGAGGCAGAACAACTTCTTCCACAGCGCGAAATGGGCCTCGATGCCCAAAAATAGCTCGCAAAGGGCCACGAATCCCGCAATATGCAATATGGAGGCAGGCGTGAGGTCGTGTAGCTGGAGGCCATAGAACTCTAGAAGCCCCCGGAGAAACGGATGAATTGGAAATCCGAGCCCTCTTATTAAATAAGGGACAAGGCATACCCACTCTCCTTTGGAGGGATTGGGGACGCTCTCCGCCTGCTCTCCGCCATTATAGGTGGCGATCCCGGCTCGAACTGGGACCATGTATGCTGGGGGGAGGATCCCCTTGGTTTGGAGCGCTACTAGCTCGTTGTGCGGGATGGAACACCTCTCCCAATCTCCGGGCCGAGGGCTGGAGGGGCGAGAGGAGGAGCTGCGTTGACCGGCCTTGATGGAATGGATCTCTGTCAAAAGCGCTCCAATGAATGCTCGCGGAGGGAATATGGTGTGATTCGGATCTAAATCCCCGTCTCTTTTATAGGCGGCCCATTTGCGCAGCTAGGGGGTAAGTGAAAAAAGAACCCCTGTCTTTTCGCATTCTTTTGACACGTGGAAGATGGCCATTATTGGGCACGGAAGCCAAGGATCACAACATTCATCAGAAGTCGGACACTATTCGACAGGTATATGGGATTTGGAGAAGAACCCGCCTTGCAATGCCGAAGACAAATCTACGCACCAGACTCATCGTCATTTGAAGCCTGGTTCAGGGGCTACTGAGGGAGTTCCGGATTAGGGGGTGTCCGGATGACCGAACTATGACCTTTGGCCGGACTCCCGGACTATGAAGATACAAGATTGAAGACTTTGTCCCGTGTCCGGATGGGACTTTCCTTGGCGTGGAAGGCAAGCTTGGCGATACGATATGTAGATCTCCTCCCCTTGTAACCGACTATGTGTAACCCTAGCCCTCTCCGGTGTCTATATAAACCGGAGAGTTTTAGTCCATAGGACGAACAATAATCATACCATAGGCTAGCTTCTAGGGTTTAGCCTCTCTGATCTCGTGGTAGATCAACTCTTGTACTACCCATATCATCAACATTAATAGAGCAGCAGTAGGGTTTTACCTCCATCGAGAGGGCCCGAACCTGGGTAAAAACATCATGTCCCTTGTCTCCTGTTACCATCCGCCTAGACGCAGAGTTCGGGACCCCCTACCCGAGATCCACCGGTTTTGACACCGACAAATGTCATCAAAGAAAACGAGCACAAACCAACACAGGTAGGGCCGGAGGACGTCGTTCATCAGAGCATGGAAGGTCGCTGGGGCGTTGGAGAGACCAAAGGGCATCACCAAGAACTCGAAGTGGCCGTGATGAGTCCGAAACGCCATCTTGGCGATGTTGTCCGGGTGCATGCGCACCTGGTGGTACCCCGACCGAAGATCGAGCTTGGTGAAGAAGCACGCCCCATTTAGCTCATCCAGGAGCTCATCAACCACCAGAATAGGAAACTTGTCCTTGTTGGGGAACGTTGCAGAAAATAAAAAAATTCTACGCTTTCACCAAGATCAATCTATGAGTTCATCTAGCAACGAGAGAGAGGAATGCATCTACATACCCTTGTAGATCGCAAGCGGAAGCATTCAAGAGAACGGGGTTGAGGGAGTCGTACTCGTCGTGATCCAAATCACCGATGATCGTAGTGCTGAACGGACAGCACCTCCGTGTTCAACACACGTACGGTTGGGAAGACATCTCCTCCTTCTTGATCCAGCAAGGGGGAAGGAGAGGTTGATGAAGATCCAGCAGCACGACGGCATGGTGGTGGATGCAGCACCGATCTCGGCAGGGCTTCGCCAAGCTTCTACGAGAGGGAGAGGTGTAGCAGGGGGAGAGGGAGGCGCCAAGAGCATGGGTGCGGCTGCCCTCCCTCCCCCCTCTTTATATAGGCCCCATAGGAGGGGCGCCAGCCCTAGGAGATGCAATCTCCAAGGGGGGGCGACGGCCAAGGGGGTGGCTTGCCCCCCAAGCCAAGTTGAGGCGCCCCCCACCCCTAGGGTTTCCAACCCTAGGCGCAGGGGGGCGCACCAGCCCACCAGGGGCTGGTTTCCCTCCCACTTCAGCCCATGGGGCCCTCCGGGATAAATGGCCCCACCCGGTGGACCCCGGGACCCTTCCGGTGGTCCCGATACAATACCGGTGACCCCCGAAACTTTCCTGATGGCCGAAACTTGACTTCCTATATATAATTCTTTACCTCCGGACCATTCTGGAACTCCTCGTGACGTCCGGGATCTCATCCGGGACTCCGAACAACTTTCTGGTTACTGCATACTCATATCTCTACAACCCTAGCGTCACCAAACCTTAAGTGTGTAGACCCTACGGGTTCGGGAGACATGCAGACATGACCGAGACGCCTCTCCGGTCAATAACCAACAGCGGGATCTGGATACCCATGTTGGCTCCCACATGCTCCTCGATGATCTCATCGGATGAACCACAATGTCGAGGATTCAATCAATCCCATATACAATTCCCTTCGTCAAACGGTACGTTACTTGCCCGAGATTCGATCGTCGGTATCCCAATACCTCGTTTAATCTCGTTACCGACAAGTCACTTTACTCGTACCGTAATGCATGATCCCGTGACTAGACACTTGGTCACGTTGAGCTCATTATGATGATGCATTACCGAGTGGGCCCAGAGATACCTCTTCGTCATACATAGTGACAAATCCCAGTCTCGATTCGTGCCAACCCAACAGACACTTTCGGAGATACCCGTAGTGCACCTTTATAGTCACCCAGTTACATTGTGACGTTTGGTACACCCAAAGCACTCCTACGGTATCCGGGAGTTGCACAATCTCATGGTCTAAGGAAATGATACTTGACATTTGGAAAAGCTCTAGCTAAACGAACTACATGATCTTTGAGCTATGCTTAGGTTTGGGTCTTGTCCATCACATCATTCTCCCAATGATGTGATCCCGTTATCAATGACATCCAATGCCCATAGTCAGGAAACCATGACTCTCTGTTGATCAACGATCTAGTCAACTAGAGACTCACTAGGGACACGTTGTGGTCTATGTATTCACACGTGTATTACAATTTCCGGATAACACAATTATAGCATGAATAATAGACTATTATCATGAACAAAGAAATATAATAATAACCATTTTATTATTGCCTCTAGGGCATATTTCCAACAGTCTCCCACTTGCACTAGAGTCAATGATCTAGTTACATTGTGATGAATCGAACACCCATAGAGTTCTGGTGTTGATCATGTTTTGCCCTAGGGAGAGGTTTAGTTAACGGATCTGCTACATTCAGGTCCGTATGTACTTTACAAATATTTATGTCTCCATCTTGAACATTTTCACGAATGGAGTTGAAGCGACGCTTGATGTGCCTGGTCTTCTTGTGAAACCCGGGCTCCTTGGCAAGTGCAATAGCTCCAGTGTTGTCATAGAAGAGTGTGATCGGCCCCGACGCATTGGGTATGACTCCTAGGTCGGTGATGAACTCCTTCACCCAGATTGCTTCATGCGCTGCCTCCGAGGCTACCATGTACTCTGCTTCACATGTAGATCCCGCCACGACGTTTTGCTTGCAACTGCACCAGCTTACTGCCCCAGCATTCAGAATATACATGTATCCGGTTTGTGACTTAGAGTCATCCAGATCTGTGTCGAAGCTAGCATCGATGTAACCCTTTACGACGAGTTCTTCATCACCTCCATAAACGAGAAACATATCCTTAGTCCTTTTCAGGTACTTCAGGATGTTCTTGACCGCTGTCTAGTGTTCCATGCCGGGATTACTTTGGTACCTTCCTACCAAACTTACGGCAAGGTTTACATCAGGTCTGGTACACAGCATGTCATACATAATAGACCCTATAGCTGATGCATAGGGGATGACACTCATCTTTTCTCTATATTCTGCCGTGGTCGGGCATTGAGCCGAGCTCAATTACACACCTTGCAACACAGGCAAGAACCCCTTCTTAGACTGATCCATATTGAACTTCTTCAATATCTTATCAAGGTATGTGCTTTGTGAAAGACCAATGAGGCGTCTCGATCTATCCCTATAGATCTTGATGCCTAGTATGTAAGCAGCTTCTCCGAGGTCCTTCATTGAAAAACACTTATTCAAGTAGGCCTTAATGTTGTCCAAAAGTTCTATATCATTTCCCATCAAAAGTATGTCATCTACATATAATATGAGAAATGCTACAGAGCTCCCACTCACTTTCTTGTAAACGTAGGCTTCTCCATAAGTCTGCATAAACCCAAACGCTTTGATCATCTCATCAAAGCGAATGTTCCAACTCCGAGATGCTTGCACCAGCCCATAAATGGATCGCTGGAGTTTGCATACCTTGTTAGCATTCTCAGGGTCGACAAAACCTTCCGGCTGCATCATATACAGTACTTCCTTAAGATGGCCGTTAAGGAATGCCGTTTTGACGTCCATTTGCCATATCTCATAATCATAGTATGCGACAATTGCTAACATGATTCGGATGGACTTTAGCTTCGCTACGGGAGAGAATGTCTCATCGTAGTCAACCCCTTGAACTTGTCGATAACCCTTAGCGACAAGTCGAGCTTTATAGATGGTAACATTACCATCCGCGTCCGTCTTCTTCTTAAAGATCCATTTGTTTTCTATTGCTCGCCGATCATCGGGCAAGTCTGTCAAAGTCCATACTTCGTTTTCATACATGGATCCTGAAAGTGCTAGTTATCGACTAGAGGGGGGTGAATAGGCGATTTTTATCAAAGTCTATAAAACGTGGAAGTTTCGAAGACAAACAATAGAAATGACCTAATTGATATGCAGCGGAAGATAAACTACAACAAGCAAACCATAGTCAAGTATGCAATAATGTGAAAGTACAAAGACTAATAGCAGCTTGGTAGTAAGGATCAGGATGGAAGATAGTATGAAGCCAACCAACGATAGTAGTCAAGCAATGAAGTCAAATAGGTACGACAAATAGGCAATGACTTCACGAAGACAAACTCAAAGTAAAGGGAGGGAGAGGATAGAACCAGTCACTTGTTGAAGACACAGGATTTGTTGGACCAGTTCCAGTTGTTGTGACAACTGTACGTCTGGTTAGGGAGGCTGAGATTCAACTCAGAAAACCGCGTCTTCACCTTATTCCCCTTGAGCTAAGGACACACAGTCCTCGCCCAATAACTCTGGTAAGTCTTCAAGGTAGACTTCCGAACCTTCACAGACTTCGTTCACCAGCGATCCACAATGACTCTTGGATGTTCAGAACGCGACGCCTAACCGGCTGGAGGAAACACAGTCCTCAAGTGTAATAAGTCTTCAGGTCACTCAGACAGAAAGACTTCAGTGATGCCTAACACTCTTTGGCTCTGGGTGTTTGGGCTTTGTCCTCGCAAGGATTTCTCTCTCTCAAAGGCTTCGAGGTGGGTTGCTCTCAAACGACAAAAGCCGTGAACTAACTCTGAGCAGCCACCAATTTATGGTGTAGGGGGTGGGCTATTTATAGCCACAAGGCAACCCGACCTGATATGTCCGAAATGACCCTGGGTCACTAAGGAACTGACACGTGTTCCAACGGTCAGATTTCAAACACACACGACAACTTTACTTGGGCTACAAGCAAAGCTGACTCATCCAGCTCTGGATAAGATTTGCTCCCATTGTCTTCGCTCGAAGACATAGGATTTGGGTTGAGCATCACTTCAGTCATTCTGACTTTGTTCACTTGGACCCCACTTAACAGTACGGTGGTTCCTATGACTCAACAAAGAAGAAAAGGAAACAACGAAACAACACAGTCTTCGGGCTCCATAGTCTTCACTTAATGTCTTCTCATGTCATAGTCTTCAATATTAATATCTTCACATACCACCATTGTCGTCAATGTCTTCATACATTTTTAGGGGTCATCTCCGGTAGGTAAACCGAATCAATGAGGGACACTACCTGTGTTATCCTGTAATTCTCACAAACCCATTAGTCCCTCAACCAACTTTGTCGTCAATACTCCAAAACCAACTAGGGGTGGCACTAGATGCACTTACAATCTCCCCCTTTTTGGTGATTGATGACAAACTGGTTGAAGTTTTCAACGGGGATAAAGTATGTGAAATTGTAAAGGATAGGGTATTGTCTTCATAAGTGGCAAAGGCTCCCCCTAAAGATGTGCATATAAGTAATTTGCTTTTGGAATGCAAATGCACATGGCAGGTTGTACTTGTGGAGATCCTCTTCAAATTATGAAGATAATTCATCATGCATGAAATGATATAACTAAGAGAGTGACATGCATAATGAAAAATGGACGTATGCAGAATGATCTAAGTGCGGAAGTTATCATCGCACATGGAAAAGCAAATAAGTAGCAGACAGCCATCAAGTTTAAGTGTTACAACTCAAAGAACGAAATGTATCAAAAGCAAGAGTTGTAATCAGTAGGAAAAATATAAAGCAACCGCCCATATGAACCCGCTTGAAGACTATCAAACTCATATGCTTCTCCCCCTTTGTCAGGAATGACCAAAAAGGTTTGAAGACATAGAGCATCTACTCGTCCTCATGAGGAGTAGGTGAAGCAGCTGGGTTGTCGTTGTTGTTTGGCGGCGCAGACGAACTTGGTGCAGTGTCGATGCGTGCAGAAGTAGGGGGCGGTGAAGTAGCACCGTCTTCATCATTGATCACTCTGGCATTCACAGTTGCCGCGGAGGAGGAATAGTCAGAGTCTTCAAGGGATGGAGTTCGACGTAGGACAGCATTCCGTGGAGGAGTGGAGTCAAACTTGAGTCTTTCAGTGAAGCCATCGTCTTGAAGATCTGCTTCGGCACTGAGCAGTGTCAAACTCTTCCATGATCGCTGACAGGTCTCGTGAGTGACAAAGGCATTCTTGGTGGCAAGATTTCGAATGTGATTGACGTCCACCAAGAGGCTTTGCATCTGTCGCTTGAACCAGAAGTGATGCTTGTATTGTTTCTGATGCAGTGCCACAATAAGTTCTCAATCATTTAGGATGCAAGAGCGCTTCTTAGGCCTTTGGGCAATTGTGCTCTCAGTAGCTTCAGTTTGCGCACGATGAGGCAGACGAGTGTTCCCAGCCATTGGATAGACACGAGTTACTGCTTGGACTCCTTCCATGGGCTGAGTGAAGCTTTGGTGTTCAGCATTTTGAAGACAAAGAGGCTTCTTGGCAGGCTCAGGGTATATGGCTTCAACTGACATATCAACCTCTGGTAGAAAGATCAGATGATTGCGAGCAGAGGGCTGATAGTTGATAGCAGAGTGTAGCTTGATGAGGCGCATGACCCATGGAGCATAGAATTTCAGGCCAAAAAGGTCAGATCCAGACGCAGCCAGTTGCCGGAGGAAGAATTCTTGTGTATTGAAGCTGATGCCATTGAGGATGTAAAAGACCAATGTCTTCATGGCTCCTTCAAGTTTTGCAGCTGATGAATGCCCTTTGATAGGCCATAGAGTCTGCCTGATGATGTGATATATTGTGCAAGGCAGATACTCAAGGTCATCAACAAAGAACTCCTTTGGGTATTCAGCGTCAGGTGGCAGAGGCTTCATCATGCTCAACATCTGGCTCATGTTGGGCCCTGGCTTATGGAAGATGCTCTCCAGTGCATTGTGGTGGAGTTGACAATTAGGTTCGAACATCTCTCCGGGAGTGGGTAGGCCTGCAAGCTCAATGATGTCAAGAGATTTGGCTTTATGATGAACATTTCCTGTCATCCACTCGAGAACCCATGTCTTTGTATCCCTGTTGTAGCCGCGAATGTGGAGGGTAGCATAGAATTGAAGCAAAAGTTCCTCATTCCAATGTTCTTTGTCTGTCACAAAGCTGAGCAGACCTGCATCACGAAAGCAGTCAAGTGCTTCTTCTAAGCATGGCAGTCCAACAATGGCTTCAGTGTCGAGGCGCATATGAGGGAAAATGCGCCCTTGATCATACAGAACGTAGGAGTAATAGCTTCGCTGTTGATAGCTCCAGAAACGATCAGATGATATTCTTGGCCTTGAGTAGGGGTTCTTTGCGTTGTCAAAGAAGGTGTTGTGGATTTTGAATCCATTTGCATTGAAGGACCCTGTAGAGGTGGCAGTACCTGAGAACCTTGGCAGTCTTGGCTTTGGTTTCTGGACCTGAGGCCTATGCTCAATATGATAATCAAACTAAGGACCAGAGGCATTAGGCGGAGGGACCAGAACGGGCCATTTGACAGTGATTAGCTGGCCATGGTTGTATGCTTGCTCAATTTTATGGGGCCTTGGTGGCGGAACAGGAGCAGTGGCAACAACAGTGGCTTCAGGCTGTACAACAGAAGCTTCAGGAGTAGTTGCAGCATTGGCTTCTGGCGTATTGGTTGGTGCAGGCTCCACACTTGCTTCAGCCATGACTACGCCATTGGCTTCATTTGTGTTGGTGGTGGCAGCCTCAAGATTTTCAACCTCCACTTGATGAGCTGGAGGGTCTGGCACTGGCACGTTTACTTCAGGAACAACTTCTTCAATAATGGGGGGAGTAGGGACACGTTCTTCTTCTTGTTCGTCATCGGCTGATGCAGCCGGATTGTCTTCAGCAGCTTTGGCTTCAGACACGGAGACATTCACAGTCGGAGTGGCTTATGGAAACACTTGACGTGCAACAGATTGGTGGTGCACTTCTCCTTCTGGAATGCTCGAAAGAGGGACTTGAGGCCTTGGTCCTTTGCGAAGCCTGTGTAATACGGGCGACGTCTTTGGAGATGGAGTTGGCTGGGCCTCGTCCTCTTTTTCTTGCACAAGTGGTGTGACTTGTTGTTGTTGGGGAGTACTCGGGGAGTCTTGTTGTTGTGGGTGATCAGCCCATGATGCATCCTGAGCAATTGGCGTCAGAGGATGACCAATGCTGATGAGTTCACTGTTCGTGAGAACAGGCGATGATACCAAGTTGTGTTCGATCTGAGGAAGAACTACATCATCTTCAACATTGTCATTGTGACCAATGTCTTCAGCAGCGGTGGGATCAACTGCTGGAATGTCTTCAGCTTCATGAGCCTCTATGGAAGCAGGCTCATGAACTATCATCCGTCGTTCTTGGTGTTCAGATGCAGGGCGAACCATTGAGATAGGTTCAACAACTAAGGGCTCTGTGGGAGCAGCCCGATTCTTCTTGGTTTTGCGCTTCTTCTTGGAGGGAGCAACATCAGAGGCTTCTGTATTTTTCCTTTTTCTGGCTTCAGCCTCGGTAGCCCTCGTCTTCTTTAGTTCTGAAGCGGTTGACATGACCTTTGGCTTCGAGCCAGTCATGCTGCTTGGGAAGACTATGCGAGGTTCATCCTGCCTTGAAGGTGCAGATTGGTCAGTTGATAGCTTCTTCTTCTTTGCAGCCATTCTGGGGTCAATTCCAGGACGACCAAGAGCCTTGCGCTTCTCAGCCTCATTGTAGGCTAGCACACACTTGTCGGCCAGACTCTTCATGCGCTCACGAGAGCCTCTAGCTTCTTCGCGCTTCTTGTGAAAGGCTTCTTTGAGCTCGTGCATCATGATCTTGAAGTTTTTGACATCTTGCACGCTGAGCTTGGCCACATGCTTCTTGAACTGAGCTTTCTCATAGTCGATCTTGTGCTTCAGTTCAACGATGCACTGAGCAAGAGCTAGCTCAGAAGCAATGGCGCCATTGAAAGTGACGCAAAGGCCAATGGGAAGTCACAGATCATCAAAGCTGAGATTTGGGGTGTCGAACCACTCATCAATGAAGTTATGGATGATTGCCACATCAAAGAGAGGCAAATCATTGAAGATCTCTGCTTCCTCCTTGCTCTTGATCAGTTGCTCAAGAGCATCATATGCAAGATCTTCATCACTGGACAGATCAATGTGCTCTTCTCGCAGAATGGCAGCAGGAGTCAATGTCTGATCAGTATTCTTGACAATTTTCTTTTTCTTCTCCGTCTTCTTGGAGATGCGTGATAGATCTTCAGACTGCACACTGTCTTTAGGAGGTGCAGTGACTAGTGGTTTCACACGTGAAGCTTTTGGAGGAGCAGCTGATCGTGAAGCCTTAGTCTTCTTTAGCTTCTACAGCTTTGGAGTAGGAGCTGGGGCTTCATCAGTGTCAGCATCATTATCAGAATGATCCACTTTGGCACCTTGGACCAAGATGTAAGTGATGAGGCCATCAAGGTTTGAAAAGGGGCCGATGACATTGGGTTCTGCATCACGTGAGCCGTCAGCACGGGGAGCAGAGGGACCAGGGTTGAAGTCTAATCCCAATGACTTCTTGTTTTCCTTGGCTGATGCCTTTGCGTGCTGGAAGTTGCACTTAAAGAGATTATCGTCATGACACCAGAGCAATGATGATGGGTCAGCATTTTCAGGCTGAGGTCCACGGACCATACAAGGATAGAAACCCTATGCAATAGCTTCAGCTCTATTCTTGGGTGGAAGGCCTCGATAGGGAATATCACCCCAAGGACTTTTGATGGCATTCTTCTCAGCGTATTCCTGGGTCACGAACTTGTATTTGAACCATTGTTCAGCCCAATATCGTCGAATCCATTGGATTCGTGTCTTGCGCTGATTATAATCCTCTTCAGGATCTGTCTTGTAAAGCTCTGCGAGGTCATCAGGCAAATCTTTTGATGTTCCCCCTCGACACTGTCTGCCGCCCTTCCTTACTGATTTCTCTACAGCCATGAACTTCAAACTGAACGGCTTCAACGCGTTCAAAGGCTTCAAAGGCTTTCGCTTGCTGGACAAACAGGAACTGGCTTCGGGAGAGTTAATGTGTTGTTGTAAGAATTCTGCAAACGAATGCAGACTATGAGAACCAAGGGATTCTCCCACGGACATGTACCTGTGACAGCATTAGAGATGCGAGGGAAGGGGAAGAGGTCATATGCATTCTCAGAAGATTTTGAAGATAAATCAGTTTGAAGACATTGACCTCATGATGCGAAGACATTCACTTATATGTTGAGAGTTGGTTCCAGATTTGTACGAATCTGTGAATAAGTACAAGTGAGGAATCTAACTAGATATGAAGCTTAAGTGAATATACTAGGCAGTATGAGATGCAGACAGAATAGATCTAACATTGTATAGGCAGAAATCAATTTTGGTAAATAGGATGAATCATTGAGGGTCAAAAAGATGGTAAAAATAGAGTTGTATTTACCACACGAAGAACTGCTAGATGGGATGAATAGGAGACCGAGCAGTTCAATCCACCGTGCCCTAACTTGGCGACGGAGGACACCTACGGCGGCGGTGGAGAGGACGATGTCCGCGGCCGGCGTGAGGATGGCGTCGGAGAAGTCGCGGCAGCTAAGCGCTTCGTCGCCGGCGTCGTCGAGAGCTAGCGGTGGCGCTAGGGTTTTGACAAGGTGGAGAGGTGGAAGAAGGTTTTCTTTACCACAGGGGACATGTATTTATAAGGAAGTGTGCGGTATAGCGCAATTACGCAGGTGCCCCTGGTGGTTCACATCTGAGGGGCACGTGACAAGCATGCAACATACTCAGAGTTGTCCCACGTTCCCACGCCCGCCAGGTTTGTCGGATGGTTGTTCCGGCTTCTCCAGATTTCAAGCAATAAGGATGAATCATTTAAAACATACTTAATGTTTTTCTCTGTGTCTTCTGCTGACAAGGATGCAGAGAAGACATTCGACAGTTTCAATAGAATGCATATTATTTGGACAGATAGAGTTTGAGATAGAAAGCATAGAGAGATTAGGGTCCGATCACATTCACTTAGTTCAAAAGATTCAACAAGGAAGACATAGCTATAAGTGAATGTTGTAGAGGACAGAACACTAGTATATATATCAGAAAGCAATCAAATCAACATAGTGAAGTAAATCATGAAGATAAGTTGAAATTTGAAGACAAACCAAATGCGAAGACATTGCAAAAATAATACCATGAGTGAAACACTTCAAACCGAGAAATTTGGTGGTGGCGTTACCCACCGTATATGAAATATTAGACCCAGACACGGCGCACAATTATCGTGGTGCTCCGAAGTCAAATTCCATGTTAATGTATTCACACTCAGAATGTAAGTCTTCATTTATTGAAGATATACTTTACTTCGTGTGTTGCACATCTAAGTCATCAACATGCATAAGTGTTAGGATGTGTGCCTGATCACAGGACATTTGAGGATTCCAAGATATTTAGCTCACACCGTAACTTGCAAAGCCTTTTCTCATCCAAGGGCTTTGTGAAGATATCTGCCAGTTGCTCTTCAGTGTTGACGTGAATGATGTCAATATCTTTCTTCATGACATGATCTCTGAGAAAGTGATGACGAATTTCAATGTGCTTTGTCTTCGAGTGCTGGACTGGATTGTTGGCAATCTTGATGGCGCTTTCGTTGTCGCAGAAGAGAGGTACTTGTTTCAGATTGATGCCATAGTCCTTGAGAGTTTGTTTCATCCATAGAAGCTGAGCGCAGCAAGATCCAATAGCAATGTATTCAGATTCAGCAGTTGAGAGTGATACACAGTTTTGCTTCTTTGAAGACCAACAGACAAGTGATCGTCCCAGAAAGTGACATGTGTCTGATGTAGACTTGTGATCCACCTTGTCACCAGCATAATCATCATCCGAGAATCCAACCAGATCAAATTTTAAGCCCTTTGGATACCATAATCCGAGTGTTGGGGTGTAAGCCAAATATCGAAGAATTCGCTTCACAGCTAAGTGATGCGATTCCTTTTGTGCCGCTTGGAATCGAGCACACATGCAAACACTAAGCATAATATCTGGCCTAGATGCACATAGGTAAAGTAAAGAACCAATCATGGAGCGGTATACCTTTTGATCGAACTCTTTACCATTGTCGTCGGGACCCAGATGGTGTTTGGCTGGCATTGGCGTTGTGTAACCTTTGCAATCTTGCATTCCAAACTTCTTCAGACAGTCTTTGAGATATTTTTCTTGAGATATGAAGATGCCATTCCTTTGCTGACGAATTTGAAGATCAAGGAAGAACTTCAGCTCACCCATCATGGACATCTAATATTGCTCCTGCATCATGTATCCAAACTCATCACTATACTTCTGGTTGGTGTAGCCGAAGATAATGTCATCCACATATATTTGGCAGACAAACAGTTCACCATCATATGTCTTCGTGAAGAGTGTGGGATCGAGGGATCCAGGTTTGAAGCCTTTGCTCTTCAGGAAGTCTTTGATCGTATCATACCAAGCGCGAGGAGCTTGTTTGAGGCCATACAGTGCTTTGTTTAGCTTGTACACCATATCAGGATGTTTTGTATCTTCAAAGCCAGGTGGTTGAGCAACGTACACTTCTTCTTCAATCTTGCCGTTGAGGAATGCACTCTTCACATCCATTTGATATAGTAAGATGTTGTGGTGGTTAGCATAGGCTAGCAGTATGCGAATAGCTTCAAGCCTAGCCACAGGAGCAAATGTTTCATCGAAGTCAATTCCTTCAACTTGAGTATATCCTTGAGCCACAAGACGTGCTTTGTTTCTGACGACTTGACCATGCTCATCTTGCTTGTTTCGATATATCCATTTTATGCCAATAATGTTATGCTTGCGAGGGTCAGGACGCTTGACTAGTTCCCAAACATTGTTCAGCTTGAATTGTTGAAGTTCTTCTTGCATAGCTTGAATCCATTCAGGTTCCATAAAGGCTTCAACAACTTTCTTGGGTTCTGATATTGACACAAACGAAAAGTGCCCACAAAAATTTGCTAACTGTGTTGCTCTTGAGCGAGTAAGTGAACCAGGTGCATTGATGCTATCAATTATCTTCTCAATTTGTACTTCATTTGCAACACAAGGATGAACTGGACGAAGACCTTGCTCTTGCTGATCATTGTCATCATTGGGAGGATTGTCTTCGGTCTGAGCATTGTCTTCAGGTTGGTTTGGTGCAGAAATGATAAGTTCCTCTTCAGGATGTGCTTCCGAAGGCATGATTTTACCAGTTCCCATCAACTTGATAGATTCGCTGGGCGGAGCTTCATCTAGTGTACTTGGCAGGAGCTCTCTTTGTGAACCATTGGTTTCATCAAATCGCACGTCCATAGTTTCAACAATTTTGTAGAGATAGAGGTTGAAGACTCTGTAAGAGTGCGAGTCCTTTCCGTAACCGTGCATGAAGCCTTCGTGAGCTTTAGGTGCAAATTTTGACTTGTGATGGGGATTCTTGATCCAGCACCTAGCACCAAATACTCTGAAGTAGCTGACATTTGGCTTCTTGCCAGTAAGGAGCTCATAGGATGTTTTGTTCAGAAGCTTATGGATGTAAACACGGTTGATGATGTGACATGCTGTATCAATAGCTTCAGGCCAGAACTTTCTTGGTGTCTTGTACTCGTCGAGCATTGTTCGAGCCATCTCAATGAGGGTTCTGTTCTTGCGCTCTACGATGCCATTTTGCTGAGGTGTGTATGGAGCAGAAAACTCATGAGTGATTCCATTGTGTCCAGATAAAGATCAAGCCCGGTGTTCTTGAACTCAGTGCCGTTGTCACATCTGATATGCTTGATCTTGACGCCATAATTGTTCATGGCTCGATTGGCGAAGCGTCTGAAGACATCTTGCACTTCAGTCTTGTAGAGAATTATGTGCACCCATGTATATCTTGAGTAGTCATCAACAATGACGAAGCCATAGAGACAAGCTGAGGGTAGAGTAGTGAGTAGGGCCAAATAAGTCCATGTGTAACAGCTCGAAGGGTTGAGATGTCGTCATGATTGTCTTCGAGGGGTGCTTTGCCCTAGTCATCTTTCCAGCTTCGCAGGCACCACACAAATGATCCTTCTTGAATTTGACACCCTTGATTCCTATGACATGCTTCTTCTTGACGAGTGTGTGTAAGTTCCTCATGCCAGCATGCCCCAGCCTCCGATGCCAGAGCCAGCATTCTGAAGCTTTTGCAAGAAGACATACGGCAAGCTGTGGACCTGCTGAGAAATCTACCATGTATAGATCATCTTTCCGATACCCTTCAAAGACTAGAGACTTGTCAGATTCCATTAGTACAAGGCAACAATATTTTCCGAATAGCACAATCATGTTCAAGTCACAAAGCATTGAGACAGACATTAAGTTGAAACCAAGGGATTCAACAAGCATCACTTTATCCATGTGTTGATCCTTTGAGATTGCAACTCTACCTAGACCCAATACCTTGCTTTTACCAGTGTCAGCAAATGTGATGTGACTCTTGTCTGATGGACGTAAGGTTGAGTCCATGAGAAGACTTTGATCACCAGTCATATGATTAGTGCATCCGCTGTCCATAATCCATTCTGAAGCATGAGGTGTCATACCCTACAGTGCAGTTAGGAGGATAGGCTTCACAAAGAGTGTTGTGAAGCATAAGCATTTGACACACACAAGGATTATCACAGCTTAGATCAAGGTTAGGACTCATAGTATGACTGGTAAGCGATTCAGATGTGAAATACATAGTAAGACCATTTTATCATGCGTCCCTTAATGTGTTTTAGGTCCCCAGCAATAGTATCGGACGCCTTTGATTGCAGGCTGGAGACCTTATTCTGCAAAAGAAAGTTAATTCTTCTTCACCACCCACATCTTCAGGGGTGGCTTAGAAGCAATGAGTCTAAGTGCAGCATCTGAGAACTTCGGCTCTGGAGCCCTAGCAAATAGCCTTGCAGGAGATGAATGATACTCATATGAATAAGTAGAAAAGTTCTTAGTTCTATGAACATAGCGGTTTGAAGACACACGCTCATATTCATAAGTTTGAGTACGATTTCCCTGTAAAACATTGGCGTTAGGGTGACTCAGGTGAGTCCTGTATCTGTATGAAGCCTTTGGACCATATGACGCCTTAGGTCTGGGGTTTGTCTTCTTCCCTGGTGGTGTCATGATCACATTCACTGGAAGATTCTCAAGACAGCTTTTGGGAACCCAGATCTTCTTCATAGGTGGTCCATTCCTGCAGTTAGTACCAATATACCTGGCAAACACTTCACCATTCTGATTCTTGAATAGCTTATAGTTTGCATCAAGGGATTCATCAATGATAATAGGATTAGCACAGGTAAGCCAGATAAGGTGGATGGATCCACTGAAGGTCCCTTTGCAGCAACCCATGTGGTTTTGGGATACTGCTCATGCTTCCAGTAGGAACCATCAACATTCATTTTCCTCTCGAACCCAACACCCTCTTTCCTAGGGTTTCGGTTTAGAATATGCTTTTTGAGGACATCGCAAAGTGTCTGATGTCCTTTCAGACTTTTATACATCCCTGTTTCAAGCAATGTCTTCAACCTAGCATTTTCATCAGCAATAGTAGTGGTATCCTCTGCAGAGGGGTTAGTTACCACATCAGTAGTTGAAGACAATGCAACAGTAGCAGCAGTGGAACATTCAGCAACAGAGGTAGCGTTATCACGCTCAATGCAGTTTAGACATGGTGGTTCAAATCTATCCTGTGTAACGCTGATTTGTTGAGCAAGTAATGAATCGCGCTCCTTCTGAAGATCTTCATAGTCCACTCTTATCTTTTCAAGATCTTGCTTTCTTTGAAGACATTCAGAAGAAAGCTTCTCGTGATCAGATAAGAGAGCATTATGTTGATCTTGAAGGGCGTCAAACTTGGAATGAAGTCTCTGGAGACTCTCAGCCAATGCTTTTGACTGATCCATTTCTTCACCCAACATATCATCGCTCTTACTAAGCATGTTTTGAACCTTTTCCAAGGCTCTTTGTTGTTTAGTGGCAAGGGAAGCAAGTTTGACATAGTTGGGGCCAAATTCATCACCTGATTCATCATCACTAGTTTCAGAGAGGTAGCATTCAGTTACCTTAGCACCCCCTGCCATGAGGCATGGTGAAGATGAAGACGATTCAGGTGCAAAGGTCATCTCTTTAAGAGACTCCTTGTAGTCCTCAAACCAAGGATCATGACGAGTAAGATGACCTTCATAGACCTCAGAAAGTCGGTCCCAGATTAGCTTCGCGTGATTGAGGTGCATGACGTTCCTGAACTGATTTCGGGACAGACAGGAGCAGATGACATCCTTCGCTGTGAGGTTCAGTAGAGTGTATTTGCGAATGTCATCAGCCTCCGCCATTTTGCATAGATTGGTAAGACCAATCTCAATGACGGTCCATAGTTCGCTATCCATAGCCATGAGTCGCTTCTTCATCATGGCCTTCCACCGAGGATACTCATGACTGTCAAAGGTGGGGCAAGATATATTCCTCAATCCTGTAGTCGACATAGCTAAACTCCAGGTGGTTAAACCGAATCACACAGAACAAGGGAGTACCTTGCTCTGATACCAATTGAAAGTGCTAGTTATCGACTAGAGGGGGGTGAATAGGCGATTTTTATCGAAGTCTTCAAAACGTGGAAGTTTCTAAGACAAACAATAGAAATGACCTAATTGATATGCAGCGGAAGATAAACTACAACAAGCAAACCATAGTCAAGTATGCAATAATGTGAAAGTACAAAGACTAATAGCAGCTTGGTAGTAAGGATCAGGATGGAAGATAGTATGAAGCCAACCAACGATAGTAGTCAAGCAATGAAGTCAAATAGGTACGACAAATAGGCAATGACTTCACGAAGACAAACTCAAAGTAAAGGGAGGGAGAGGATAGAACCAGTCACTTGTTGAAGACACAGGATTTGTTGGACCAGTTCTAGTTGTTGTGACAACTGTACGTCTGGTTAGGGAGGCTGAGATTCAACTCAGAAGACCGCATCTTCACCTTATTACCCTTGAGCTAAGGACACACAGTCCTCGCCCAATCACTCTGGTAAGTCTTCAAGGTAGACTTTTGAACCTTCACAGACTTCGTTCACCAGCGATCCACAATGACTCTTGGATGCTCAGAACGCGACGCCTAACCGGCTGGAGGATACACAGTCCTCAAGTGTAATAAGTCTTCAGGTCACTCAGACAGAAAGACTTCAGTGATGCCTAACACTCTTTGGCTCTGGGTGTTTGGGCTTTGTCCTCGCAAGGATTTCTCTCTCTCAAAGGCTTCGAGGTGGGTTGCTCTCAAACGACAAAAGCCGTGAACTAACTCTGAGCAACCACCAATTTATGGTGTAGGGGGTGGGCTATTTATAGCCACAAGGCAACCTGACCTGATATGTCCGAAATGACCCTGGGTCACTAAGGAACTGACACGTGTTCCAACGGTCAGATTTCAAACACACACGGCAACTTTACTTGGGCTACAAGCAAAGCTGACTCATCCAGCTCTGGATAAGATTTGCTCTCATTGTCTTCGCTCGAAGACATAGGATTTGGGTTGAGCATCACTTCAGTCATTCTGACTTTGTTCACTTGGACCCCACTTAACAGTACGGTGGTTCCTATGACTCAACAAAGAAGAAAATGAAACAACGAAACAACACAGTCGCTCCATAGTCTTCACTCAATGTCTTCTCATGTCATAGTCTTCAATATGAATATCTTCACATACCACCATTGTCGTCAATGTCTTCATACATTTTTAGGGGTCATCTCCGGTAGGTAAACTGAATCAATGAGGGACACTACCTGCGTTATCCTGTAATTCTCACAAATGCATTAGTCCCTCAACCAACTTTGTTGTCAATACTCCAAAACCAACTAGGGGTGGCACTAGATGCACTTACAGATCCTATCTCGGATTGCATGGCTTCAAGCCATTTGTTGGAATCTGGGCCCGCCATCGCTTCTTCATGGTTCGAAGGTTCACCGTTGTCTAACAACATGATTTCCAAGACAGGGTTGCCATACCACTCTGGTGTGGAACGTGTCCTTGTGGACCTACGAAGTTCAGTAGTAACTTGATCCAAAGTACCTTGATCATCATCATTAACTTCCTCTTCAGTTGGTGCTGGCACCACAGGAACATCTTCCTGAGCTGCGCTACTTACCGGTTCAATAGGTAGTACTTCATCAAGTTCCACTTTCCTCCCACTTACTTCTCTCGAGAGAAACTCTTTCTCCAGAAAGGACCCCGTTCTTGGCAACAAAGATCTTTCCTTCGGATCTGAGGTAGAAGGTATACCCAATGGTTTCCTTAGGGTATCCTATGAAGATGCATTTTTCCGACTTGGGTTCGAGCTTTTCAGGTTGAAGTTTCTTGACATAAGCATCGCATCCCCAAACTTTTAGAAACGACAGCTTAGGTTTCTTCCCAAACCATAATTCATACGGTGTCGTCTCAACGGATTTAGACGGTGCCCTATTTAAAGTGAATGTAGCTGTCTCTAGAGCGTATCCCCAAAAGATAGCGGTAAATCGGTAAGAGACATCATAGATCGCACCATATCCAATAAAGTGTGATTACGATGTTCGGACACACCATTACACTGAGGTGTTCCAGGCGGCGTGAGTTGTGAAACGATTCCACATTTCCTTAAGTGCGTACCAAATTCGTGACTTAAATATTCTCCTCCACGATCTGATCGTAAGAACTTTATCTTTCGGTCATGTTGATTATCTACCTCATTTTGAAATTCCTTGAACTTTTCAAAGGTCTCAGACTTGTGTTTCATCAAGTAGACATACCCATATCTACTCAAGTCATCAGTGAGAGTGAGAACATAACGATATCCTCCGCGAGCCTCAACGCTCATTGGACCGCACACATCAGTATGTATGATTTCCAATAAGTTGGTTGCTCGCTCCATTGTTCTGGAGAACGGAGTCTTGGTCATTTTGCCCATGAGGCATGGTTCACATGTGTCAAATGATTCATAATCGAGAGACTCTAAAATTCCATCAGCATGGAGCTTCTTCATGCGCTTGACACCAATGTGACCAAGGCGGCAGTGCCACAAGTATGTGGGACTATCGTTATCAACTTTACATCTTTTGGTATTCACACTTTGAATATGTGTAACATCATGTTCGAGATTCATTAAGAATAAACCATTGACCATCGGGGCATGACCATAAAACATATCTCTCATATAAGTAGAACAACCATTATTCTCGGATTTAAATGAGTAGCCATCTCGTATTAAACGAGATCCAGATACAATTTTCATGCTCAAAGCTGGTACTAATCTCGTAGGTAAATGTAGAGGTAGCGTGCCGACGGCGATCACATCGACCTTGGAACCATTCCCGACGCGCATCGTCACCTCATCCTTCGCCAGTCTCCGCTTATTTCGCAGCTCCTGCTTTGAGTTACAAATATGAGCAACGGCACCGGTATCAAATACCCAGGAGCTACTACGAGCACTGGTAAGGTACACATCAATTACATGTATATCACATATACCTTTGGTGTTGCCGGCCTTCTTGTCCGCTAAGTATTTGGGGCAGTTCCACTTCCAGTGACCACTTCCCTTGCAATAAAGGCACTCAGTCTCAGGCTTGGGTCCATTCTTTGACTTCTTCCCGGCAACTGGCTTACCCGGCGCGGCAACTCCCTTGCCGTCCTTCTTGAAGTTCTTCTTACCCTTGCCTTTCTTGAACTTAGTGGTTTTATTCACCATCAACACTTGGTGTTCCTTTTTGATCTCTACCTCCGCTGATTTCAGCATTGAATATACCTCAGGAATGGTCTTTTCCATCCCCTGTATATTGAAGTTCATCACAAAGCTCTTGTAGCTCGGTGGGAGTGACTGAAGGATTCTGTCAATGATCGCGTCATCCGGGAGATTAACTCCCAGCTGAGTCAAGCGGTTGTGCAACCCAGACATTTTGAGTATGTGCTCACTGACAGAACTATTTTCCTCCATCTTACAACTGAAGAACTTGTCGGAGACTTCATATCTCTCGACCCGGGCATGAGCTTGGAAAACCATTTTCAGCTCTTTGAACATCTCATATGCTCCGTGTTGCTCAAAACGCTTTTGGAGCCCCGGTTCTAAGCTGTAAAGCATGCCGCACTGAACGAGGGAGTAATCATCAGCACGAGACTGCCAAGCGTTCATAACGTCTTGGTTCTCTGGGATGGGTGCTTCACCTAGCGGTGCTTCTAAGACATAATCTTTCTTCACAACTATGAGGATGATCCTCAGGTTCCGGACCCAGTCCGTATAGTTGCTGCCATCATCTTTCAGCTTGGTTTTCTCTAGGAACGCATTGAAGTTGAGGTGGACATGAGCGTTGGCCATTTGATCTACAAGACATTTCTGTAAAGATTTTAGACTAAGTTCATGATAATTAAGTTCATCTAATCAAATTATTTAATGAACTCCCACTCAGATTAGACATCCCTCTAGTCATCTAAGTGATACATGATCCGAATCAACTAGGCTGTGTCCGATCATCACGTGAGACGGACTAGTCATCATCGGTGAACATCTCCATTTTGATCGTATCTTCCATACGACTCATGTTCGACCTTTCGGTCTCTTGTGTTCCGAGGCCATGTTTGTACATGCTAGGCTCGTCAAGTTAACCTAAGTGTTTATGCATGTGTAAATCTGTCTTACACCCGTTGTATGTGAACGTTAAAATCTATCACACCCGATCATCATGTGGTGCTTCGAAACAACGAACTTTCGCAATGGCGCACAGTTAGGGGGGACACTTTCTTGAAATTATTATGAGGGATCATCTTATTTACTACCGTCGTTCTAAGTAAACAAGATGCAAAAACATGATAAACATCACATGCAATCAAATAGTGACATGATATGGCCAATATCATATAGCTCCTTTGATCTCCATCTTCGGGGCTCCATGATCATCTTCGTCACCGGCATGACACCATGATCTCCATCATCATGATCTCCATCATCGTGTCTCCATGAAGTTGCTCGCCAACTATTACTTCTACTACTATGGCTAATGGTTTAGCAATAAAGTAAAGTAATTACATGGCGTTTAATCATTGACACGCAGGTCATACAATAATTAAGACAACTCCTATGGCTCCTGCCGGTTGTCATACTCATCGACATGCAAGTCGTGATTCCTATTACAAGAACATGATCTCATACATCACATATATATCATTCATCACAACTTTTGCCCATATCACATCACAAGGCACATGCTGCAAAAACAAGTTAGACGTCCTCTAATTGTTGTTGCATGTTTTTACGTGGCTGCAATAGGGTTCTAGCAAGAACGCTTTCTTACCTACATGAAAGCCACAACGTGATATGCCAACTTCTATTTACCCTTCATAAGGACCCTTTTCATCGAATCCGCTCCAACTAAAGTGGGAGAGACAGACACCCACTAGCCACCTTATGCAACTAGTCCATGTCAGTCGGTAGAACCTGTCTCACGTAAGCGTATGTGTAAGGTCGGTCCGGGCCGCTTCATCCCATGATGCCGCCGAAGCAAAATAAGACTAGTAGTGGCAAGAAAGTTGACAACATCTACGCCCACAACAAATTGTGTTCTACTCGTGCAAAGAGAACTACGCATAGACCTAGCTCATGATGCCACTGTTGGGGAACGTTGCAGAAAATAAATTTTTTTTCTACGCTTTCACCAAGATCAATCTATGAGTTCATCTAGCAACAAGAGAGAGGAGTACATCTACATACCCTTGTAGATCGCGAGCAGAAGCGTTCAAGAGAACGGGGTTGAGGGAGTCGTACTTGTCGTGATCCAAATCACCGATGATCCTAGTGCTGAACGGACAGCACCTCCATGTTCAACACACATATGATTGGGAAGACGTCTCCTCCTTCTTGATCCAGCAAGGGGGAAGGAGAGGTTGATGAAGATCCAGCAGCACGACGGCGTGGTGGTGGATGCAGCAGCGATCTCGGCAGGGCTTCACCAAGCTTCTACGAGAGGGAGAGGTGTAGCAGGGGGATAGGGAGGCGCCAAGAGCATGGGTGCGGCTGCCCTTCCCCCCCCCCCCTCTTTATATAGGCCCGCTAGGGGGGGCCTAGGAGATGCAATCTCCAAGG
>NC_041389.1:306685844-306723331 GCF_002162155.2 Triticum dicoccoides
GCGCCCCCGACCCCTAGGGTTTCCAACCCTAGGCGCAGGAGGGGCCAAGGGGGGGCGCACCAGCCCACCAGGGGCTGGTTCCCCTCCCACTTCAGCCCATGGGGCCCTCCGGGATAGGTGACCCCACCCGGTGGACCCCCGGGACCCTTCCGGTGGTCCCGGTACAATATCGGTGACCCCCAAAACTTTCCCGATGGCCGAAACTTGACTTCCTATATATAATTCTTTACCTAGGACCATTCCGGAACTCCTCGTAACGTCCAAGATCTCATCCGGGACTCCGAACAACTTTCGGGTTACTGCATACTCATATCTCTACAACCCTAGCGTCACCGAACCTTAAGTGTGTAGACCCTACGGGTTCGGGAGACATGCAGACATGACCGAGACGCCTCTCCGGTCAATAACCAACAGCGGGATCTGGATACCCATGTTGGCTCGCACATGCTCCTCGATGATCTCATCGGATGAACCACGATGTCGAGGATTCAATCAATCCCGTATACAATTCCCTTTGTCAAACGGTACATTACTTGCCCGAGATTCGATCGTCGGTATCCCAATACCTTGTTTAATCTCGTTACCGACAAGTCACTTTACTCTTACCGTAATGCATGATCCCGTGACCAGACACTTGGTCACATTGAGCTCATTATGATGATGCATTACCTAGTGGGCCCAGAGATACCTCTCCGTCATACGGAGTGACAAATCCCAGTCTCGATTCGTGCCAACCCAATAGACACTTTCGGAGATACCCGTAGTGCACCTTTATAGTCACCCAGTTACGTTGTGACGTTTGGCACACCCAAAGCACTCCTACGGTATCCGGGAGTTGCACAATCACATGGTCTAAGGAAATGATACTTGACATTTGGAAAAGCTCTAGCTAAACGAACTACACGATCTTTGAGCTATGCTTAGGTTTGGGTCTTGTCCATCACATCATTCTCCCAATGATGTGATCCCGTTATCAATGACATCCAATGCCCATAGTCGGGAAACCATGACTATCTGTTGATCAACGAGCTAGTCAATTAGAGGCTCACTAGGGACACGTTGTGGTCTATGTATTCACACGTGTATTACGATTTCCGGATAACACAATTATAGCATGAATAATAGACTATTATCAAGAACAAAGAAATAAAATAATAACCATTTTATTATTGCCTCTAGGGCATATTTCCAACAGTCCTTAAGTGTGAGAGCATTAAGGGCGCGGTAGTCGATGCAGAAGCGCCACGTGCCATCCGACTTGCGGACGAGGGGGACCGTCATGGTGAACGACGATGTGGAGATCCGGATGATGCCCGCGGTGAGCATCAGTGTGCACTGCCGCTCCAACTCGTCCTTCTGCAGCTGCGGGTAGCTGTAAGGATGAATGGCCACCGGTGTCGAGCCCAACAGGAGGTTAATATGGTGATCATAAGCCCTGGCTGGCGGAAGGCCCTGTGGCTCGGTGAAGAGGTCGACGTGCTGCTGCAGAAGGTGATCCAACAGTGGGTGCTCGGCCTCGAAGGTAGCCGCGGTCAACTGAAGCTGCGGCACCACCCGTGAGACGCCCCCAACGTCGTCCCACTGGATACAGTGGTCCAGCCGCCAGAAGGTCATCGTCAGAGCGTCGAAGTCCCAAAGGATGGGACCGAGGGTCCGCAGAAAGTCGATGCTAAGGATGAAGTCAAAACAGCCCAAGTCAATGCCCGCACAGGTGATGGAGAAGTGTTCGTCGCCGATGGTGATGGGCATGTTCCGTGCGAGCCCATGACACCGGAGACGATCGCCGTTGGCCACCGTGACCCGAAGTTGCTCCCAGCCCGTTGGCTGAAGCGCTAAGCGACGCATGGTAGCCTCGGGCAGGAAGTTATGGGTGGAGCATGTATCCAGCAAGGCCACCGAGCGCTTGGTGTGGATCATCACCGGCAAAAGCATGGTCCGCTCGTCGTGGATGCCAGCGAGCGCATGGAGAGAGACCATGAGTGTCGTTGTCGGGGCGGCCGCGGGTGTGGCCTCAGCAGCCGCTGGGGGCGGCAGTGTGTCGGCCCCTTCGGCTAGGATGTCCTCCTCGATGTAGTCGGACGTCTCCAAGTAGAAGAGGCGCGGGCAGACATGGCTCTGCGTATAGGGTTCGTCGCAGTTAAAGCAGAGGCCCTGGCGCCGCCGCTCCATCTGCTCCGCCGGAGAGAGCCGACAGAAGGGCCGCATCGCGGCCGGGGTGGTAGTCGTCGGAGCGGCCGGTGGTGGCCGGCCCGGCGCCGGGGGCTGCTGGGCAGCCTGTCGGCCTCCTCGAGCCGGGGCTGCCAGCTGCATGGCCTGGGCACGACACTCGAAGGCGCGGGTGTAGTACATGGCCGTCTGGAGATCCTGAAGTCCGCGAAGCTCCACGTCCACGCGGATGTGATCCGGAAGGCCACCGATGAAGAGGTTGGCCCGCTGATGCGCCGTCATGCCCGACGCGTGGCACGCCAGTGCCTGGAAACGGTCGGCAAAGTCCTGCACCATGGAGGTGAAGGGAAGGCGGCCGAGCTCCGCCAAGTAGCTCCCGCGGACCGGAGGCCCAAAGCAAAGGAGGCAGAGCTCGCGGAAGTGCTCCCAAGGAGGCTTGCCGCCCTCGTCCTGCTCGAGGGTGTAATACCATGTTTGTGCCGCGCCACAGAGGTGGTAGGAGGCGAGCGAGGTACGATCTGATGCGAGGGTGCGCTGCCCGTGAAAGAACTGGTCGCATTGGTTGAGCCAGTTCAGGGGGTCCTCTGTTCCGTCATAGGTGGCAAAGTCAATTTTGGCGAACCCCGGCGGTGTCTGTGCCGGAGTGCCATGTCGAACTGGCTCGTAGGAGCGGAGCAGGGCGGCCGGTGGCGCCTGGTCGGAGTACTCCGGGTAGTGACCTACGGATCCGGATGGCTCACCGAACTGCGGGAACGGGGTTGGCTATTCGGGAGCCGTGGTGTAGACCGGTGATGGCGAAGACCCAACCGCCCACGCTGGTATTGGCGACGGGGAGGGCGGGAACCGGACCTGATGGATTGGCAGGCCGGCCGGCGAGGGCGCCCCCGAGTTGGGCAGGGGTGGCACCAGGGGTTGTAGCGCCTGGGGTGGAGGGTGGGCGGGCGCGACGAGTGCTGCGGGGGTTGTAGTTGGCCACTGCGGCCAGAGAGGGGCCACGACTGGGGGTTGGTGATGATGCAGCAGCAGCGAGGGCGGGCCGCTGGGGTGGCCCGCCTGGAACGGCAGCAGCAGGGGCACGCCGCTTGCGGAAGCACCCTGGGACGGCCACGGCAGCGCGGGGTGGCCGTAGGCGGCGATCGGCAAAGCCGTCGATGGTGTGTCTGGCCCTGTCAGGTACAGATGGAGTCCCTGGACTACCGTCACGAGATCCCGCAACATGGTGGTGACCTACTCCGGCGTGAAGACGGTGGTCGTCGGCGGCGCGGAGGTGACTGGGGTCGGCGGCGTTGGGGAACCCGCGGTGGTGATCGGCCCCGGCAGCGTCGGAGCCCCATCGATGGTCATCGGGGGGGTGGACATCGAGGCGGTGGTGCCGATGGGCAGAGGCGGCGTGGGTGTTGATGAAGACATGATCGAACCGGAGTCTCTGGATACCAAATTGGTAGAACCCAGGGTCCTACCGGTCCTGCTCCTTAGGTTGTAGGGGAATACCGGGGGCTGAGAGGGGCGAGGGCGCGGCGGCCGGCGCACAGGCGCCGTCGCGATGAGGAGGGAGGAAGGCGGCGGCTGAGATAGGGAGGCGGCTAGGGTTAGGTTCAGGCTCCTCTAGGAGCCGGGCAATAGAATTCTTCTTATTGCTTCATTCTCAAAATAGTCTTACAGCTAGTATATACAACCACGATGCTAGAAAATAAGATAACTTATGGGCCAAGCCCCTAACTAAACCTGCCCAGTGGGCCTCCTACGGGCATAAGTCTGCCCGGTCATAACAGAAAGCTTCCTCAAATTAACATAATTATAAGTTTCAGAAAATGATTAAAACAGGTTGACATTACTAAATGTAGATGGACTTTGAGACTATCAATTAATTCCAGAATGAATTTCAGAGACCCTTTCATGGTGTCATGTTAAGAGCAACTCCACTCGTTTAGCCCCCCAGCACAGCGGCCGGCGCTATTTCGGACGTTTTCCCAACGCTTTTTAGGCCCTGGGGGCGATCTAGGTCCCAGCCACGCCCCTAGGTGCCGCCCCCAAGGCGTCATAAATTCAAACTTGTCCATTCCTGCTACCCCAAAAAACACCACAAGTCCGGCGATCAAGTTCGGCGATGACCTTGCCACAGCTCCTCCTCGCCGTAGTCGAGCTCGCCGTCCATGTCGCCGTTGAGGTCCATTGTATCTTCTTGGGCATTGAAACCGGGGGAGGCGGTGACGGCGGCCGAGCCGGTCGTGATGATGTCGTCCATGTCGGCCTCCATCGCGCCGGGTTGCCGAGATGCGACGACGAGGCTTGTGATAAGAGCAGTGCGCCACGGCGCAGAGGTGGCGTCGGGGAGGATGCGTAAACCGGCGACGAGTAGGTGTACTAGGGGTATTGGACGCCGGCGAATGCGGGTGAGGGAGTGCGCCGGGCGGGGTGGCCATGTGGAAAGGTGATGTTGGGGTTGAACCTGCTGTGCGCATCACCGTCGGCGTAGCCAGGCGAGGGCGTGCACCCCCAGGGGTGTGGCGACGGCGAGAAGCCGGCCGGCGACCCGACGCTCTGCTGGCTCCAGGGAGCATGCGGGCCGTGGCCGCCGGGCGGATTCATCATCCCCGCACGAGACACCTCTGCTTGTTCCGCCGGGCGATCTGCCTGCTCCGCCGCCACCCTGTCCCGGGCCTTCTTGGCGTTGGCCCTGTTCCACAGGTCGGCGATGACAGCCCCCCGGCGCTGAACCTCCGCCTTCCAGTCGGCGTTTGACATGCCCGGGGGCTTGGACGGCGGCGCCCTCTACTTTCTCTGCTTCGGCTGGGTGGTGTTGGCATCGGTAGCGGCGCGAGGGGCATGGTACTTCTTCGGTGGCATGGCGGCCGGATGGAGGGGAGAGGGAGGAGAATGGTGGGAGAAAGGGGGAATGGAGGGAAACGAAGGGGGAAAGCAGGGGGATCGACGGGAAAAGGGCCTTCTCTCACCGACACAGCGGACCCACGCGCCTTTTCGCTTCGGCCGGCGCCCCTAGGCGACCCCCGGGGGATTGGGTTCGGCTCGGGTTCGCCGGTTGTTATTTTGGCCCAAACCGGCGATAAACGAGATTTTAGGGGCGCGGCTAGACCGGTTTTGGGGCGCCGGCGCTAAAAAGTGGCCTGACGGGCCTGTTGGAGGCGCGGTTAGAGTTGCTCTAAGTGTGGGAGATTAGTTCCATATGGGAAGTGAAGAAGAGTTTGCACTACATATAAGGAACTCTTTTATACATCCCCGTGGAGCATGAAAAGAGTGGTACACGTGATCTCACGCCTCATACCAAGATCGGCAATTGTTTTATCGCGCGTCTAATAAAATCATTGCCTCCCTATACAAAACTGCTCCCCCGGCTCATGTCTGCGAGGCCAGGGGCCTCCTCCTTCGCATGTCGCTCCTGTGGCTCAGGACATCAGATCTATGTTAGGACGCTTTAGTTGGGTCTCTTAGGATTAGAATTTTGTTCCCTGATGGTGGCGATGTGGTGGTGATGGCGGCGGCTCAAGAATAAGGTTTTCTCAATTCCTAGTCTACCCCTTCAGTGGCCACAGGAGGGTGGAGTATCGCCTAGTGGCTCTTTGTCCTCCGGCTCCTTCTCCGACCGGTGTTGTTCGGCCAGCTTCGACGTGGTCGGTGTGAGGTCTCCTAGGATCTATTGGGCTGGATCTGGGGTGGTCGTCCAGCCCTCTTTCACCTTCTTCTTTGGAACAGCGATCTATGATTTAGATCGATGTCATCGGTGCCTTCTAGCTTCGACACGGACTTCCGAACAGTTATGTTAACAATGTTTTTCTAGCTTCAATGGTGTTTGAGAGGTCCAAAGGCGGGCATCAAGCTTCGCTCAAAGCCGTGCTGCCGGCAAGTGCATGAGGAGGAGGAGGGTGTGTAAGGTTAGGCTTTCGAGGGTTTATATCAACTTTAATATATTGCCTTTGGCCTTTTTAAAAAAGAGAAGGAAAGAAATGTTCATGCTGTTTATGAAACTTTACAGGAATGCTAAAGACTCGAATACGTACATGCTTGCGTTTTTTTCATACAGGATTTTATTTACTACTCCCTCTGTAAACTAATATAAGAGTCTTATATTAGTTTACAGAGGGAGTATTTTACTTGTACGCCGCTAGGTTAGGTTGTTTTCGATCCAGATAGATATGCTGCTCTTCGATGGGCCTCTCGCGGTTCAAGTGGATGCACGTGATGCACGTACTGCTGCAACGTATGTACTCCATGTAGATGTAGTCACGCAGATTGGAAGGGAGAGGCGTACGTCGTACCCGCAACAGATCCATTAAGGTACTGTACAATAACAGCCCGAGCTCTGAGCATTTAAACCCGCGGTCCGGCCGGGAACATTGAAGACCATCATGATCATATGCACAGTTCAAGTTGCTTCTTTACTTGCTTCCACCAGGTAATTCCCCCCTCCTGGATTGATTGATTAACTGGTCACTCACAAGATGTGAACCCTCCCCAGCTATACCACTCCAGCATAATGAAGGCTGCAGGCTTCAGCCTGCAGCGATGGCGAAACGGGTTTGTGCGCCTTGCCCTTGCCCTCCAGCATCATGTATGGAGTACTTCATTGAATAGCATGTACACTACGCACGTAGTAGATCTTACTACACCGTATTGTTGGTGAGAACGGATGTGGTTTTTGGATATTGTGTTTGGGTTGTTTGTTGGCGGGGTTCAGGCCCTGCACTGCATTGCGGTAAAATGTGTGAAGTTGCACATAAAATTCTGTCACTACCAGTAGCAGTAGTATACATGGACACTCTCTGTTCCTGAATATATATAGGACGTTTTGACAGTTTAACCAATAATGTACACTCTCTGTTCCTGAACATAAGACGTTTCGGCAGTTCAGTTTACGCTGCCAAAACGTTTTATATTTAGAAACATAGGTAGTACATCAATCCTCTCTGCCAGAGTAATCTAATTGCTCAGGAATTTGTGTCTGTAGATTGTAGTGTTAGCCATCGGGTATCTGCGCCATAGACTTGGGAGTACATATTTTTGTGTCCGACGTACTGCACCATATACAAGTGACTTTGCTGTCTACAGAGTTAGAAAGAAGTCTGTGTGAAGAAGAAGAAGAAGAAGAAGAAGAAAACCTACAGGCTGAACCGAGCACTTATTGCTATAGTTATTTGGGCTGGCATGTGGGCCCAACTCAGCATTGAATGACAAGATAACCACATGTTATAGGAGTGCCATAGCTTTCAATATTAAGCTGCTGCTACTAAAACATGGCAGGGCATTCTTCTCATGCGCATGCAACGTAATGCAAACGGCGCGATTGAATTGATGAACAAAATCAGAGTATATGTTTGGTTGCATTGCATGTGAATGTGGTAGGGTCAAGACGCATGGCATGCCATGGCACGTCATGCATCACACAGGCTTTGCGTGTGTGAGAGTGAGAGCAGCTCGACCAGGAGAGGAGGGGAGGACCGGAGGAGGATGCAAAGCGCCAGGCGATGGAAGTGTCGTATCGAGTGGCGTGGTGGAGGAGGGCAGCAGCATGATGAGCCTTGAATTGGGCGCACCTGATACATCAATCCAAGTTCCCACCATTGGTCTCCTCCTCCTCCTGGGCTTTACGTGCTTGCATGCGTGCGTGCTGTAGCTTAGACGAGATCGATGTAATCATCCATCATCCCCGAGTCCACTCACTCACTCACTTGCAGCAACATGCATGTAATGATTAGTGTGCATCGGTGCCCTTGCCCTGGGTAACCAACCAAACATTGTGTGGTAGTGAGAGACAGGTGGATCTAGGAGACATGTTGAGAAAAGCGTGTGCACAGCCCACAGGAGAGAACGGCCACGCCCAACATCCGTATCCAAAGGAATCTCCACCCCTAATCACACTACTACTCGTCCTGGGTTTTGCATTTATATGATCTGATACTACCTAGGGCGTACTAATTAAATGCCACGGTTGTAGTACTACTGCGAAAGAAACACGAAATCATCACACTATCATGGTACTACTAGTAAGTATACTGTGCTTGAGGAAGGAAATCGATCATCATTTGGTACTTAATATATGCGAAACGGAACACCTTTTCCAGGTAGTAAGTATTAGTATCCATCACTCAACTCTTTTTTTTTGGAAAAATTTCGATCTATTCAGCTTCAATCAATCATAACAGTACAACGAATACCAGAAATAATAAACATTACATCTAAATCCGTAGACCACCTAGCAACGACTACAATCAGTGAAGCAAGCCGAAGGCACGCCGCCGTCATCGCCCCTCCATCGCCGGAGCCGGGCACAACTTGTTGTAGTAGACAGTCGGGAAGTCGTCGTGCAAAGGCCCCGTAGAACCAGCCCACCAGAACAGCAACCGCCGCAGATGAAGAATAACGTAAATCAGCAGGATCCAACCAGATGACGAGATCCGAGCAAATCCACCAAAGATAGATCCGTCGGAAACACACCTTCACACGCCCACCAGCGACGCTAGACGCACCGCCGGAACGGGGGCTAGGCGGGAAGACCTTTATTTCATCTTCAGGAAGCCGCCGCCGTCTCTCTTCCTGAGTAGGACAAAAACCCTAACAAGAAAAAACTAAAAACGGAGCCCTCTCGCTGGCCCTTGCCAAGATTCACCGCGCTCCCATGGCACTAGGGCCACCGGAGAGGAGACGGACCTGCGGCGGCGCTGACGGGAGGCCAAAACCCTAGCGCGCTTCACTCCACCGTTGATGTTGTTCCATCACTCAACTGTTGAAACGGCTTCTTTTCCAATCAAGGGCTCACTAATCCGCCATCGCCGCTACTCCTACTCATTAGCCAAGATAGCAACTGTAGAAACATTCAGCCGTCCTGTCCGAATCCCATCAGGCCTACAGTCGCGTTACTGAAACGACTGGGACCCGTCTGGAAAAGGGTGGTCGAAATCATCCAGCATAGCCCTTCGGCCCAAAATGAGATGTTGAGGAGCCCAAACCTTTTTGCTAGAAAAACCACCGCTCGTGAGGCGTGGCATGGCTGGCAAGACTCGCACAACAATGGTGCCAGTACAAATACTACGTGCTAGTTGGAACCCTACCTACCTGGCTCGACGGCACCCAATCAACTTCGCCCCGGCAAAATCACGAGCAAACAGCCGCCGCCTTGTTTTCACTTCACGTAGCACCCGTGTCACCGGGAAGGAGCTATGGACGGAACGGGATAGTAAACGCGGCGAAACAAACGCCCGTGGGACACTTCCATTCAAGCCACCTGCAGGCTGCCATCACGTACATAACCCAGGACATAAGCACCACGTACGCCATACATGCGTACGCACAGTGCGGTGGCAGCAAATGGAATTACCACGATGAAACCAAAACCCCGAGAGGCCTAGTAGATAGAGTAAACAAACAAGAGAAGCGACATGGGCATTTAACTGGATTAGTAATCACCAAATCTTGCGGTACACGGCCATCACTCCAGCGCCGTACCGACCCCGACCCCGACCCACATGGCGCCGCATTCAGCAGCACGCCTGCCAAGCCGATCTAAGCAAACAAACCAGCCATCGATCCCACGGTGCCCTTGTACCGCCGCCCATCATTCAACTCGCAACCTGGTACTACGTACCGTGCATGGATCGATCAGAGTACTCTACTGCATTAATCCCCACAAAGCTTATGAATCTGGGCTCGGGGCGGGAGACCTGCAAATAACTCTGCATTCAAGACACCACGCCGTATCACCACCACCAATCATGGGCTACCAGCTATTCTCTTGTTCCACAGTGCGGCTAAGCTTCAGCGCCCATGGTTTTTTGCACGTACAGAGTTCCGGCAGAGGTCAGGGCATAAACAGACGGATACAAAGGCGATTACCGTAGAGTTTTGTACTGGATATCAAAGGAAGCATCCACTACCTCTTGCCACAGGCAAGCTAGTTAGAGCCTAGATACGGAGAAACAAAGATACGGTTGGCGATTTCTTTCCCAGACAAGTGGTTAGCCTCCGATAAGGTGGGCGCCGAGCTCGCCAAGGTCGCCGTCATCGTCTTGCAGGCGAACGGCGTCCAGCTTCTGCCTCAGGACCGTGATAGCGTTCATAATCAGCTCATAGGCTGTGATGGCCCCCGTTGTCTCCACAGTGAACACAAAGCTGTCCTCCTTGGCATTGATCTCTACCAATCCTGGCTTCCCCATGGCCTCTGCTTTCTTGATCACCTCATCGTCATATGTGTATGCCTCTGGGTCCACAATCGTCACCTGACAGTCACACAGAAGTAGGGATGCCCAAAAACAATGATATTATTACCAACAGACAGCTCCATGGCTTAATTTGCACTTACAGATATGAAAAGAAAATACAACCCCGTCTACCAACATAATAATTTGAAAATATCATAAACAGGTAGCCATTTGATAACATTTACCGTTTTATGTAAATAAAAATCAGTCAATCTGACAGACAACGACATTTACTGTTTTGATCATTCTTTTAGACTGAGCTATGCTGGAAAGGTGTTCGAAGAGAATATAACTAAATGTTTGCAAGGCACAGAGTGACAGAAGTTCCTCAAGATATGCTTAACTAAAAGGCATGTACCGCAAGTCCCAAGGCCTTTGCCCCAAGCATGACGTTGTTTATTGAGAAAAACAAGACCCGTTAAGGGAACGAGGAGGTCAGGTGGAATGAACCCTTAAAAGGCCAATTCAGGAGTTGACAAAGTGTAAATTCACTTCCAACACATGGGTATTATTATAAATAATCTAAACAATTTATTAGAAATGATAGTATGTGATGATGCCAATTTTTTGGCTATTTATCGTCATATGAGATATGCACCAATTGTAGCAGGTATCAGGCATGTATTTGTTCTAGGTTTGCATTTAAGCTTCCAGGGGACTATCTACTTACACGGACACATAGCATTTATGCTTTACATTTATGATTGCCAGGTGTAGGGCCTCAAGTACATATAGATTGAGTGCTTCTTTGGATTGAAGAAATTTCACAGGATTCAGGTCACGAAATTCCTATGCTCCTCGTTCCATAGGAATCTCAACAAGAGCTCAGACCTCATTTTATTTTTCCTTTGAGAAGTCCAATGCACTTACCCAGGTGTAGGGCCTCAAGTACATATAGATTGAGTGCTTCTTTGAATTGAAGAAATTTCATAGGATTCAGGTCACAAAATTCCTATGCTCCTCGTTCCATAGGAATCTCAACAAGAGCTCAGACCTCATTATTTTTCCTTTGAGAAGTCCAATGCACTTACCCTCATCTCTCCCTACCCTCTCTCCTCAATCGTCTAAAATTCATGTGTTGTTTCCTGTGCACCATCCAAAGGCACCTATTGCAGACATTGCTGTGTTTTGTAATGCTATAGGATTTCACGTTATGTGACATCCAAATCCTGTGTTTTTCCTATTCCTACGTTTTCAAAATCCTGCAATCCAAAAAGGCCCTGAAAGAAGCTTCGGTTCAAAGGAGAAGTGGATGAAACACATAGGAATAGGAAATTTTCCTATGGTGGCACTATTCAAGCCTTTGGTTCAAAGGCATGTAGCAAAGGAAAATTTGAGGAAATTTTCCTTTGTTCTCAGTTTCAGAGGAAAAACGGAGGAATTTCACAAAGCATTTGGACATCTTTTTCAAATTCCTACGCACGAAGAACGAGACTGAGATCCTTAGTGACATAACACGCTAATTATTTAGTGGCTGCAAACGGTGCATGTGATTTGGATGGTGATGGGATAGTTCTCCCCGACAAGGAAATGCTAGACGTAAACTTTAGTTAGTAGAGCTCTGAGAGTTTAGGAATGTCTTTTAACAATCATTAACATGGTTTGCATATGTGCTGACTTGCCGTAATTTTGTGCTCTCGCACTTTGGAGAAGCAATTGAGTTTGAGCAGACAATCTTTTTGGGGTTTCTTCTGGTTGATGACTCACGAGAAGTGCCTACCCAAGAGTTCAGTAAACAGGAAAGTGCAATTTGCGGTATGTCCATCAGGAATGGAAACATCAATTCGGTAACAGGAAACAGAGTTTTACAATCACATGTTACTAGTAAATATATTGAGAGAACAATTATTGCTCTGAGTAGTCCATTTTAATACTCCCTCCGATCCATATTAATTGTCGCTCACTTGTACAAAGAGTTTTACAATCACATGTTACTAGTAAATATATTGAGAGAACAATTATTGCTCTGAGTAGTCCATTTTAATATTGAGAGAACAATTATTCCTACCCAAGAGTTGTACTAAGTGAGCGACAATTAATATGGATCAGAGGGAGTGTATTTCAGTAATATCTAGTAGAATTTGTTGTTAAAATCACTACTATGAAGCATCAGTGCTATGTGTATTGATATGTCAAGTTGTCAACCAGACCAAAAAATAAAGTCAATCAGGTATTTGACAGTAATTTAATTCCCACGGACAGAAAAATAGATAGCAGATATAAGTACACAAGCACCGAATAGAAACACATGCACCACTTATGATAGCAGGTGCTATGTACTCCCTCCGTCCGGAAATACTTGTCCTAAAAATGGATGTATCTAGACTTACTTTAGTTATAGATACATCCATTTGATCCATTTCGAGGACAAGTATTTTCGGACGGAGGGAGTAACAATGAAGTGCCTACACCACTGTAGTGACACATTACAGCATCGGCAAATATTGACGGCTATCTAACGTAATGCATGGAGACTGCATAACATCATAGTTATGGTTTTGAATGATTTGACTAATACTGCAAGATGTCTGGTGAATCTAGGAATAGTTTGTCCACAGGCCCGTGTGTGCGCCCCCCGCGCGCGCACACACTCACACACAAAGAATCTAGCAATAGTTTATCATAAAAAACTAGACTTCGTGTATTCGTTGATGATGTTAATATGTTATTGAAACGAGTGATGGAGAAGCACTAGTAGAGAACAAGCTGACCTGTTGGGTGACAGGATCAATGTCAAATACTTTTGTAGGGCTGCTCTCCACCCAGCTTTGTTTTTCCTCAAGTGTAAGTGTCTCCATGAGTTCTTGGTTAATACGTATGTCAGGCTCATACATGAAGGTCACAGTAGCAGCTGGAGACCATTTGGCATGGTCCTTTCCAATTCCCTTCCTGGCAATTGCTCGAAGACGCAGCTCTTGCCCACGGCGCAGCTTTACAATTAATATGCCCCTGAAATAAGATATTCATTATTTAAAGCTCACAAGAGAAAACTTAAGGGCAGTGTTCAAACATTTATTATCAAGAGGACCAAGATATGTAAAGAAAAGATGCCACGGAATCCATTAGACCAAAAGTTAACACATATAATAAGGTAGCTTAATTTTATTGTGACAGCACCAGAACATATCAATAGTGCATGCTCTGTGCATGTAGGAGAAGATTTAGTGTTACTAATCCTTTGGACCTTAGTTAATGTACATATCCATCTAACGTATAGAATAACAAAATAATTAGGCAAACATAGTTGATAAGCAGAGTATGCTTGCATTTAGAAACACATAAAAGATCTTGGTCCCTTATTTATAGTTCTAGCATTAACCGGTCTGGGTAAGACTAATGCTTTCCCCTTGAACTCCCTGCACGTACAGCGCATAACAGAAAAGAAGGCAGATTTGATGAGTTGTAGGGGCGGACCCACTTCCACCGATTTCTTGCAGGAAGGTTCCATCTCCTTCGGCCTCTTCCTCTCCCCGTGTAAGCCGCCGCCACCAACCCCATAGTCCACTTGTATAGTCTACTCTCTGTGGAAGGTGGTTGGTAATTAGGGTTTTATGGGGAAGAGAAATTGTTGTTTGCGAGGTCTTGAGAAGGTGGATCTACTGCATCATGTAAAGCTTCCTTTGGCTCACAGGATCCTAAAAACACAGGAAATGATTATGAATGCTTGTGTAAACCAGAGGATTGGAAAACATAGGAATTTTGCAGACTTGGAGCTCCTTTGGCTTACAGGATTCTAAATACGCAGGAAAGGAGAAAAAACTCAGGAATTGGATAGGAATACATGTGTAAAACAGAGTATTGGAAAACGTAGGAATTTGCAGACTTCAGCCTCTCAACTGGATTCTAAAGACGCAGAGAAGGAAAAAACACAGGAATTGGATAGGAATACATGTGCAAACAGAGGATTGGAAAACATAGGACTTTTGCAGAGTTAGGGTCTCTTTGATTCTTAGGATTTTGACAACGTAGGAATTGGAAAAGTATAGGATTGGAGTGGCATACCCACTTGAATCCTATAGGATTAGCAATGAGTGTTTGACTGCACAGGAAAAACAAAGGAATTGTAAAAAGAGGTTGGAGTGGATGTTAGATTTCCTATGAAATGTAGTACAAAAGATTCCATAGGAAAAATTCTTATGGGATTCAATCCTATGAATCAAAGGAGCAACATAGAAAAAAATCCTAAGGATTTCAATCCTTCAGAAATCCTATAAAATTCCTTTGAATCAAAGGAGCCCTTAGATGTTTGGTTCACAGGAATCCTAATAAACAGAGTCAGATCAAAGTCAAACCACATGGAAAGGTTTTTTATTTCGTAGGGAGCAGAGTAACCAAGCCCAAGGAATTATCCTATCAATTCTGATAAGCCAAGCCCTTGGCAATAAAGGAAATGAATCTAAATGTAAGGCCTTTCTTTGGCTTCTGAGAAGTTGGACATCTGTTTTATTTCAACAAGATCCCCAAGTAAGGCAATAGTCTCGGATCAGTGTCTGATAGATAGACAGCCAAATGTCATAATCAAACTATTAAGGGGTACAAAGTCTTATCCCCCTCCTAAATATGCCACTGACGGTAAGCCTGGTATACATATAAGTGTAGCCTAGCCGTTTGTAGTGCTTACTCCACATAACATTAGTGTGTACAATTAACATGAAGATCAACTAATAACCAAATACTCAGTTTTACTTCCATTCATGACGTTCCATTATGATGGAATAACAGAAAAGGGGAAAGAAGATTGTAACACAAAAAAAGGCTCTTTTCTTTAAAACTGCTTACAAAGGAAAATGATTTGGTTAACTTATGAAGGAAAGAACATGAGACATACACAGTAGTATTTCCAACATAACAATCTGCATGTGATATGGAAAATTGAATCATTTGCAGTGTTGTCCCACATGATTAGTGTGTATAATTAATATGCAAGATCAACTAATAACCAAAATGCTCAGTACTTCCCTTCATAATGCCCCATTATGATGGAATGAAAGAAGAGGGAAAAGAAGAATATACAAAAAAAGGCACCTTTCTTTTCTTTAGCTAACTGCTTACAGATGAAAATGAATTGGTTAACTTATTGTAGAAGAGAAGGAAAGATACATGTGACATACAGAGTGGTACTTAAACCTGGGGGCGGTTTTCGTAAAACCGGGTGTATTGGTTCAGTTTAATCATGTGGGCTTCTTTGGTTTGGACGCTAATAGGTTGTATCTGCTAACAGTTTGGTTTGGTTCAGTTTCGTGTGAATAATAGGTGGGTGTGGTCAGGTATGGGCTTAAACCATTCAATTTCCAACCAGGCTCAACCCATGATTCCAAACCGGTTCCGAGGTTGGTTCGAACTACGTAGGTCTGCTCGACAACTCACACTTTCCCCGTTCCTGTAGCCGCCGCCGCCACCTCTCGTCGTCCCGGCGTCCCCGCCCCCCGCGATGCTGAGCCGCAATGCCGCATCCAAGGAGAGTCGTCCAGCAGCGCCGGCGGCGTCAACACCCTCGTGGGAGCAGCTGAAGATCATGCTCAGCTCTCAGAAGCACGACGGCGGTCACACGCATGCACGACCCGCCGCACTGACGACAACGGGCGGCGCCGGCGCATGAGGTGTATCGCTCTGCTCACCACTGCCCTGCTCAACCACTCCATTACAAGCTGTTCACGAAGGCAGAGAGCTGGAAGCAGCACCAGGCCATTTTCCATGAACATAGGAGGCACCATGGTATGGAACTGTTGTTTACCCATTGGCTAAAACCATGGTTTCAGCCATCGGTTCAGTTCAGTTTAGTGAGGACGTGGTTCAGTTTGGTTTGGGTTTAAATAAAAATTAGAGAGGATTAGTTAGGTTCGGTTTGCCCAAATTGATCATGCGGGTTCAGTTAAGGTTTAGTTCAGTTCCCCGACCATTCTCAGATTTAGTGGTACTCCCAAGTCCCAATAACACTAGGGTACGAGTAATAATATAACCTCATGGCAAAAGGCGCACACAACTTAGGCTCTACTGTGTAGCATTGTTTTTAAGGCGTCCTGCCTTGGACGCTTAGGCGATAAGGCGCCCTGGCAGCGCCTTACAAATATGCCTGCCTTAGGCGCTTAGGCGTCGCCTAGGCGCTAGAGCGGGTGGTGCTCGCCTTAGGTCGCCTTACCGCCTTAAAAACAATGCTGTGTAGCCATCAAGCTCGTTTGTTTATGTTATTGAAAAGTAAAAGGAAATTGCATGGTAGCTTCTTTTCTGTCTCTTTTACAACCTCTTTTGCTCCCTCCTTTTTCTAAAAGTGATATCAATGTCTAAAGTAAATAATTTCTCTGCACAAAGGATGCACAATAACGACCATGTAGTATGTATATAACCCAGAAAGGTATCTAGACAAGCATAGAATGTGCATATCCAACAAGGATAAACAATTTATAAGTTTCACTGGACACGAATTTTCGGAGGCTTCAACAAAAGCACTGAACATGACAATCGAAACAAGAGGTCAACGTATTTTATGCTACCTGAACTACATACCATGAAAGATCGAGAACCTGATGTTGCAGTACATTTATATCTTCTCAGTGATTTCGACAGAAATACAGAATGTGATATAACAGAGCATCCATGTGTACTAAATGTCTAACTAACAAAGTGTTCAAAGAAGTTTACACAACCAATAAAGCTATTGAACTCTCTACATAAACGATCTATTCAAATGTTAGATTACATGACATTACCAATACTTCCACACAAAGAAAACGTCTAATGGATTAGTATGACAAATTTCCAAATTTCAAGTTAGCGAGAATATGCCATCTTCAGAATTCAGAGATAACAACGTTATTACTAGGAAATGCTGGTTTAGTTCAGATATAGTTGAAGGATACAAAAATAAGTGTTCATTGGAATCAACAATACAAGATTGCTTTGGCTAAATAAATATATGTCTTTGTCTTAATGCTGATCACACTTGAAGATGTTGTACAAAGATACAAATATAGTTTCACTTGAGTCATTGCAATTTTAAGGTAGTGAAAGCATGCGGTAGTGTAAGTGAGGACGACTAGCATTTTGGCATAGATAAAGTAAAATGCTGGCGCTTTGGCCTCCTACCAACTGAACCTATAAGCAACTGTAGCACACGCAGAGCTTTTAATCTGAAACTGAGACCTGGTTGAGCATGATTCAATTACATGCGATGTTAGACTGCTAGTACCAGAATGCTGATTTAAAATACAAGAATGAACACAGAGACAATGTCGTGAAAGTGTAATTGTGACCTTTCGATACAAATTAACCATCAAATTGAAACATTTACAGATATGATGATGAGCATGAGGTACTTCAAATAGTGCAGTGACGAGATTAAACTTTCACTGCACTATTTGAAGTACCTCATGCAATATGGTCTCCGGTAGCATCGAGCTCGTAGACCTCGACGTTGCCGAGACAGAGACAGATAGCTGAATTTAGGAATTCATCATACAGATAAGCTGCTAGTAGAATGGCTAACTAGGGTTAGTTGGGTTCTGTGATCAGGCAGAGGTCGTCATTTCATCAATACTTGGGGGTTTAAGAAATACAGTACTAAAGAATAAAGATTAACACAATGGGGCGAACGGAGAGCGCGACTTGCCTGTGATCACCAGCAGCATCGGGCTCGTAGGCGTCGACGTTACCGAGGGCCTGCTGGTACTCCCTTTGCTGGTCGACAGGGCAGACCTTGGGGTCGGTGGAGCGGAGGTCCTTGGTGGAGGTGACCTCGAGCGTCTGGCCGGAGTCGGTGGCGCGGGCGGCGAGGTGGAACTCGACGGAGCAGTACTCGCAGGAGCCGTCTCCGTCACAGGCGTCGCAGTCGCGGGAGAAGCGCATGGACATGGCGGCGGAGGAGGTGAGCGGGATGAGGCCGAGGCGGTGCGCGATGAACTCGTCGTTGAGGACGGAGGAGTTGCTCTCGATCTCGACGAGGTCGATGGCGACGGTGGGGACCTCGGCGATCATGACGCGGCGGAGGGCGTTGGCCATGCTCGCGTCGGTGTCCTTGAGCTCGAACTTGGCGTACTCGTCCTTGAGCTCGCGGATCCGCACGCGCGGGAAGCGCTGGTACGAGGCGCCCGCCGCCGAGCGCTCCATTCCGCTTGGCCGCCGGAGATGGGGTGGGTCGCCGCCGCAAGGGTTTTGTTTGGGTCGTGCGGCAGATTTGGGGGAAACGGAGCAAGCGGAGGAGGGGAGTGTGGAGGACGGGGTTTTGTCCGTCTTTGCCCTTGATTTCGCTCACACCCCGTTTGGTGGTCACATTAAGATTCGTGCCGGACCACACCGTCCATTTTCTTTTCACCACAGTTTCTTCATCTCTTCTCTACCTAAAATAATAAAAGAGCTATTGCTTATATTCTTCGTCCAAGAAAATACCCCGAAGTTACTATAAATTACTCACTATGTCACCCATAAGTGAGAAAAAGAGTTTCATTCTGGCTCCACCCGTCTCGCCTTTGGTTTGCGACACCCTCATTTATCATAGTTATACCCGCCTAGTCGGAGCCTACGTCTTCCACCCCGTAGACACATGTTCGATCCTTGCTCCCCGCTCCTCTTTCTTTTCTTTTGGCTACACCACCTCATCCTTGGTTAATAAGAAACAACCCCCTTACATAACACACTCGTACATATATGTATATGCTCCCTTGACCCGTTTTTTCTCTCTGTTTAACTTGTTTAACTTTTTTTGCAGATTCAAAAATTTCAAAAATATCATAATTTTCAAACCCTAACTTCAATCTAACATATCATATATGAAAAATTCTCAAAAGATGTGTACATTTCAAATATGTTATTATCTTGCATGTTAATTATTTTTAAAATTAGATGATTCCCCACGCGTTGCGGCGGGAAGATTTGCGTATAGTTTTGTAGATATTTTTTACTATGGAATATCGAATCATTGAAGTCTGCAATTTACTTATGTTAAGGAAGATTTAATGATTTAAATTGTACATATTTCTTTAAGGGATGAACTCGACTAATATCCACAGAGATCACCAAAATGATACAATGATGGGTTCCAAACAAAAATTAGTTGGTTAACATTGGAAAAAATGCAACGGAATTTGCATTCATATTTGATCCAAGTGGAAAAGCTTTGTTTGTTCATCATCAATTTTAAATCTAGATAATGGAAGACATGGCACTTGTACATTCCTGGTAGATGAAAATCATAACTCATCTATCTATACAGTTAATTAAAGTGGCATGTCAGATAAAGGAAGGCACAATGAGAGGCAAAATAATTAGTTGAACCTAGTTGGCACCCCAATGGGTAGATCTAAAAAGCCAATGCAATCTCCATCTATTCTACCGGTGGAGTTGAATTGAAACTGAAATTCCATTATTAGATGTAACTAAGGTCAAGTCTTGAAAACTAGGCCAATTCAACAAAGCCCTATGCAATGCTCCAAGTAGTATATGACATAGCATCGTAGGAATAGGATGATAATCTACATCAAATCAAAAGAATAGAGGGACAATAGGAATAGGAGGGATAATCTACATCAAGTTGGAGCATTGTCCCTCTACATCTATTTGTTCCAGTCTGTATTACTGCCATGTCAAATCAATAGACAAGGAAAATAGCTTATTGACCATGTCCGCCGGCGCTAGTGATTTTCCAGCCTGATGTTGGCGGTGTGGCCGGGCGAGGTTGTGGTGTGGCAGCAGTGAGATGCCGCGGGCGTGCGGTGGCGCCATCTAGGCGCGGCAGCAGGGTAGGGCGAAGTTGTGGCGGGGCAGCAGGGAGGCGTCGTGGGCATGCTGCGGCGCCGTCGTGGCCGAGTGAAGCTGAAGCGGGGAAACATGGAGGAGTTGCGGGCGTGCGCAGGACACATCCAGGCGTGTCATCGTGGCCAGACGAAGCTGAAGTGGGGGCACCAAGGAGGCATTGCAGGCATACGGCAGCGTCGTTTAGGTGAGACCTCAAGCTCCATCATGGCGTGGTGATGAGATTACCCATATGGGAGCTCGATTTGGGCACTAGCGGCTTGATTAAGAATAAGAAAATGTGATGTGTAGATCAAACAACCCTCCTAGATGCATCTGGCCTTTTAACTACCTCTTCTGCCAGAAAATGGAAGAGAACGAATATTCATACATGTACAGAACCACCGCTTGTCGCCGCCGCTAGGATGCCTACAAACGTTGTAGATCTTCGTCGTCTTGCTCCCTTCACGACCACAGACTCCTCTCGCCTACCAACAGGAAGGACTCATCCGCTTCGCTCCTTGCAAAAATTGAGGGCGACTCGTTATCTTCAAAATCATCTCGCAATTGGGATGGGAATTCTGGAGGAGAAGCCAATAAAAGTATGAGACGCCTCGTGGTGCTGGTGCGTGGTGATAGTGGACACTGAGATCTATGGAATAAAAAGAGGGAGAGGCGGAGGCAAGATGAGTACGTATCGTTGAGGGAGTTTCGGACTAGGGGGTGTCCGGATAGTCGAACTATCATCATCGCCCGGACTTCAAGACTATGAAGATACAAGATTGAAGACTTCGTCCCGTGTCCGGATGGGACTTTCCTTGGCGTGGAAGGCAAGCTTGGCGATACGGATATGTAGATTTCCTACCTTTGTAACCGACTCAGTGTAACCCTAGCCCCCTCCAGTGTCTATATAAACTGGATGGCTTTAGTTCATAGAAAAAAGGACAATCATACCATAGGCTAGCTTCTAGGGTTTAGCCTCCTTGATCTCGTGGTGGATCCACTCTTGTAACACACATCATCAATATTAATCAAGCAGGACGTAGGGTTTTACCTCCATCAAGAGGGCCCGAACCTGGGTAAAACATCGTGTTTCTTGTCTCCTATTACCATCCGCCTAGACGCACAGTTCGGGACCCCCTACCCGAGATCCGCCGGTTTTGACACCGACATTGGTGCTTTCATTGAGAGTTCCTCTGTGTCATCACCGATAGGCTCGATGGCTTCTTCAATCATCATCAACGAGGCAGTCCAGGGTGAGACCTTCCTCCCCGGACAAATCTTCGTATTCGGCGGCTTTGCACTGCGGGCCAATTCGCTTGGCCAACTGGAGCAGATCGAAAGCTACGCCCCTGGCCGTCAGGTCAGATTTGGAAGTTTGAACTTCACGACTGACATCCGCGGGGACTTGATCCTCGATGGATTCGAGCCACAGCCGAGCGTGCCGCACTGTCACAGCGAGCGTGATTTAGCTCTGCAGTCGGACAGTACCCTGGAGGCCGCACTCGAAACCGCTCCGATCTTCAATCCGGAGCCGGCTGCATAGATCGAGGACGGATGCCTAGACATCGCCTCGGGGGCTGCAACCTCTATGGCGATAGAGCCGAATACTGACTTTGTCCCTCATAAAGCTCGTGACTCCGAGGTGCCGGACTCCTCGCCGGACTCCAAACCCCCCGCGCCCTCCCCGATCGAATCTGATTGGGCGCCGATCATGGAATTCACCGCAGCGGACATCTTTCAACACTCACCTTTCGGCGACATCTTGAGTTCGCTAAAGTATCTCTTGTTATCAGGAGAGCCCTGGTCGGACTACGGTCAGGAATGTTGGGATGCGGACGACGAAGAAATTCAAAGCCCACCCACCACCCACTTGGTAGCCGTTGTCGACGATCTAACCGACATGCTAGACGACGACTCCGAAGACATCGACGGTATGGACGACGATGCCGGAGACAACCAAGAACCAGTGCCCCAGCTCACAACGTATACATGGTGGATACACCAAAAGGAAGCGACAATGAGGAAAAACGGAACGTGGCGAAGGACAACTCCCCCAACAAACAAACAAAGCGGCGACGCAAGCACCGCCCGAAGACCGGCATCGACAAAAACGGCACTCATACGGACCCGGTCCTAGAGCAGGTCGAAGCAGTGGACGACGCACATGTCAACAAGCAGCCAGCCGGACATGAACTGGACAAGCAACCCATCCCCGGCGAAGATGATCTCACATCACCAGAGCATATGAATCTTCATAAAAGGCTCGTCGCCACTGCAAGAAGTTTGAAGAAGCAAAAGCGGAAGCTCAAAACAGCGGAGGATGCACTCAGAATGAGATGGAGCAAAGTACTCAACATCGCAGATAAATATGGCACTAGTCACCAGACAAAGAGCTACCCGAAGCGCAAGCTGTTGCCCGAATTTGACGAGGAGGCCTTAGAGCCCCCGCAGTCAAAAAAGAAAGAAGCCGCCTGGCCGGATAGACGACCAGATGACAGGCCAAGAGCAACAAGGGGCGCCGCACACAAGCCGGCACACGATCAGCATAAAGATACTCGGAGAAAGGATAACCCGGCCAGGTCTATCTATGGGCCAAAAAAGAAGACTCCAGGAAGTAACACAACCAGCCGAGCATTTGAAGACAACGGGACACCCAAATACAGGGGCGCCGCACACCCACTATGTTTTACCGACGAGGTACTAGAACATGGATTTCCAGCGGGATTCAAACCCGTAAACATAGAGGCATACGACGGAACAACAGACCCCGGCGTCTGGATTGAGGATTATATCCTACACATACATATGGCAAGAGGAGACGATCTCCATGCCATAAAATACCTACCCCTCAAGCTCAAAGGGTCGGGTCGGCATTGGCTTAAAAGCCTCCCAGAAAATACGATTGGAAGTTGGGAAGAGCTTGAGGATGCGTTTCGAGCAAATTTTCAGGGGACTTATGTCCGGCCTCCGGATGCAAACGATTTAAGTCACATAACTCAACAGCCCGGAGAGTCAGCATGCAAATTCTGGAACAGGTTCCTCACTAAAAAGAACCAAATAGTCGACTGTCCGGACGCTGAAGCCTTAGCAGCCTTTAAACACAACGTCCAAGACGAATGGCTCGCCAGACACCTCGGCCAGGAAAAACCAAGAACAATGGCCGCACTAACAAGCCTCATGACACGCTTTTACGCAGGGGAAGACAGCTAGCTGGCTAGATGCAGCACCAGCGACCCGAGTACATCCGAAATCAGGGATGGAAATGGGAAATCACGACGCAGAAAAGATCAGCGCCGAAATAAGGAAAATGGCCCAAATAGTATGGCGGTCAACGCCAGATTCAAAAGCTCTCGGCCTAACAACAAAACACTGCCCTTAAAGGATAACAGTGATGAGCTATCCAACCTAAACAAGATTCTGGATAGACTATGTCAAATACATGGTACCTCCGGGAAGCCTGCAAACCATACCCACAGAGATTGTTGGGTCTTCAAGCAGTCCGGCCGACTTAACGCCGAACACAAGGGGCTCGGCACACCAAGTGAAAGTGACGAAACCCAAAAGCAGCACTCCGGAAAACAAAAGACTTTCCCACTAGAAGTCAAAACAGTGAACTCACTTCATGTGATAACACACAGCGCGGCACCTGCCATACCAGGACACCGTCTGCATAATGGGGATAGAACCTACCAAAATTCGCTATAGCAGCACTTCCTTCAAAGGAGTGACGCCAGGCCTTTTTTAGCCAATTATACAGGCTTTGTACCACTAGAGGTTGTGTTCGGTTCATCCGACAACCCCCGTCGCGAAAAGCTCACTCCCCATCGCCCCATTTAGCAGTAGCCCTTAAGCACTACTGGGGCGTACAACTTTCGCCCGCTTTAATGCAATACCACATTACGCGTCTCTTACGCTTAAAAATGCCCGGTCCACATGGCATAATCTCAAAACTCCAGGTGTCTCTCGACCACGGAGAATGTGCGGCTGCCTCGACAGCCACACATTAATCCGACCTTGCAGGTCAAAGCCCCTAAAAACAGGTCATTTAGACCTCGGACATGGTTAGACGAGTCCGGCGTAACTTAACAAGGGGCTTCCCAGCCGCATACCCCTTTTTTTAGGGGGGCGCGCGCATAAATGATGAAAGCCAATAAAGCTCAACTTTCTTCATCTTCCAAATTATACTTTATTTTAATACAATTTTTGCATGATATTTCTTAGAAACTAAGTCCTTCTCTTTTACAGATGAAGCACGTGCTACACCCGTCCAGGATACAGCACAATGGAGACACAGACGCAGACGTGTAGTAGGGACCCGTTGCAAGGATTCTTTTCAGATTAAGACCCTGCGTAAACCTTTCTTACTGTCTCTTGTTGATACACATCCCCCGGTTTCCTACCAGAGCCGAGGAGGAGGCTGGCGTTTTGGCATCGGCCGCGTCGGAAGTTCCCGCCTGTACCTGGACACTAGGGGCTTAGGGCTTTGTTCTGCCCGATATCATAAAGACCGAACACCTCAGGGAGTGTTCGGCGTCTCGAGTTAGGCCTTATATGCATCAGCTCCGAATCATGTCTTTGGTCAAATGTTGGGTTTGCCCGGCTCCTGTGTTTTGCTGCCTTACGTTCCGTATCATCGGCTAACGCGGCACCAGGAGAACTACTGCGATTGTGCCCCGGTTCGGCCGGGAGAGCACCTCAGTAGAGAAAGCCGAAAACTGACTGTCATAATATAGCGAGAGACTGGTCAACCACTCGATCGACCATTGGAATGTTTAGAATTCCTCCGCTTTGACGAAGGACCGCTTCCCGGTCAGGCACATACGTGCCCCGAGTTCGGAGTAGCGCGGTGCCATCAGGGGCTATATAGTAGCCCCACATTCGAGCTCCTATGGCTAAGTGAAAGTGATAAAGCATTATAGTCCGGTTGCCTAGTTTGCTTGCTATCACCTCCTTAAAAGGACCAAGACGTTGGATTAAGTGTGAAAAAGCATTTTTCTTTTTGCAAACACCCCCGCACCATGTGCGTGGGGGCTGAAGCCAAAGACTGCCATCTTTCAGATTATACATACATATACGGCCGCACAGGAGATAGTTCAATACTTGAACACACAAGTATAAAAAGTCATTGCATTATAAACATGATCTTAGAAATCATACATGTCATTCAAACATAACATCTTTCGAGCACTGCGACTCTATTATACGAGCGCCCTGCAGGACTTCCTCAAAGTAATGCTCGGTGGGGAATCGGCTTTTGTCCGAACCCCGGGATGCAATAGCGGTGGCATCCATCTCCGCCCAGTATGTTTTACCACGGGCGAGAGCCATCCGTGCACCTTCTATGCATGCCGACCGCTTCATCGCCTTAATATGCGGCACTGCCCCAAGGAATTGCTGCAACAAACCAAAATAACTCTTCGGCTTGGGCATTTTCGGCCACAGATGAGCGACCACATTCGTGATGGCTAGTCCGGACAATCTATTCAGCTCAGCCCGCTCAACTAGCCGATCACTCAATGGAAATGGATGCTCCGGACTATGGAATTGAGACCAGAAAAGCTCTTCCATTTCATGATCCTCCTGGCTTCGAAAGTGTACGACTGCGTCCGCCGCACTCGCCGCCAAGTCCAAATAAGGATCTTCCGCACCGTACAATCGGCCCAGCTGAGCATACTTCGGATCCGTGAACTTCCTACGCAGCATAAAGGGCTTTCCAGCCACAATGTCTCCGACCTGACGCAGTTCCTCCTTCATAGCCCGCATCGCACTACGGGCATCCTTGGCTTCGGCATCGGCCTTCTTCAGGTCCTCTTGCTTCGCTCGGCGTTCTCCTTCAAGAACCTCCAGGCGGTCGGTAGCAACTTTTAATTTCATGGCCATTCCGGCCATCTCCTCCCTGCTTCGGCAGTGAGCAGCCTTCTCGGCTTCTAGCTCTTCCGCTGCCTTCAAGGCAGCCGCCTCGCTTTTTCTGGCTTGCTCCTTGGCCCGAGCAAGTTCTGCTCGAAGGTCTCCACAGCAGCAGCACCATCTGCATCAAGCATACAACTTGTAAGGAATGGGCATCAGCTCCCTTACTAAGTGACCGCGGAGCAACCACATACCTTGTGACTCATCAAGTCATTTATTAACCAGCGAGATGTCCGCATCTGCAGCGTCGAGTTGCTTCTTCAGCTTGGCGAATCCATCAGACCGGCTGGCCATCGAACGTTCTGCCACCTGCATAGGAAAGGCGACAATTAATAACTGAGATTATGATCCTAGGCACGCTGTCGTTTTCGACAGCATACCAAGTCTCAGGGGCTACTATCTATACAGGGCGCACTTTATGTGCAAAACTATCAACAGGTATGTCATTTTTTGCGTACCTCAAATCCCGTCAGTAAACTTCCGACGGCCTCATACAACCCGCTTTCGGCGAACGAGATCCTCTCAATCACATTACCCATTAAATGTGCGGTGATCTTCTGAGATGGATGCCCTCTTAAGCAAATCCTGCAGCTCCACCGGCCGTACTCCAATGGGTGCCGAACTCTCCGGCCCCGCCGGACTCGGGGAGACCCTCCGCGACGACACCTCAGGGTCGTCCACCCCGCGCGATGGGGCGGCAGATGGAGGCGTTTCGCTCTCCATCATTTCCGGACGAAGGTCTCCCGAAGATGAGCTGTGCTGAGATGGGCTGAGATCCGAACTACAAGGTGAAGACTTCGGTTACCCTTAGAAATTAAACAGGGATGTCCACTATTACAAAATTACCCCTTTTACTTACGGCTCACTAGAGGGCTGATTCCTCCGAGGAGACAGTTCGGCTGGGGCTCTGCCCGGCCCAGGACCTTCCAATACAGATTTCTTTCCCCGCTTTGAGGCCTTGGCCCCCGGGTCTTCGGAAGTGGTCCTCTTCTCCCCCTGGAAGGAGGAACTCTCGATTCCTCCTTTACTAAAAGCCTCCGTGGCAGAGGTGGTAGATCCCCTGTGCCCTTCCTCGCCCTCCTCCGAAGGTGCAACCTCTAACATTTTGATTAACACGGGATCATGCATGGTCTTAGGGAGGGGGGCCGGACACCGTATCAGTTTTGCTTGCGCTATCCACTCCTGTCCAAGGGATAGCTGGTTAAAAGGCGAACCCACAGTAAATAAATGGACAACGTGTCCGGACACGGGGCTGCTTACTTGAGAATCCGGGCGATTGCAGCTTAGGCCAGCATCCTCGGTCAATTCCGGACGCGTCTCTTGCGATCCGAAGAACAGTTTCTACATCTCCACGGGTGTCAAACCCATGAAGTGTTGAAGAGCTCGTGGCCCCTCCAGATTAAATTCCCACAGGCGGAGGGGGCGACGTTTGCAGGGCAGTAGGCGCCGGATCAACATAACCTGTACCGCTGCGACCAGATCGATCTCCCTTTCTTGGAGGCCTCGAATCCGGTCCTGCAACAGGGGTACGTATTTGGACGGCCCCCAGTCATGCCCCTTGTTGACCCATGACGTCAGCTGCTGTGGAGGGCCCGAGCGAAAGACGGGCGGCGGCCTCTGCCTGCTGCCCCTGGGAGCGGTGATATAGAACCACTCCTATTGCCACAAGCCGAACTCCTCCTGAAAAGAGCCCTTGGGCCATGGAGCTTCGGCCCTCTTGCTTATAACCGCCCCGCCGCACTCTGCCTGACGCCCCTCAATCATCTTCGGCTCCACGTTGAAGGTTTTGAGCCACAAGCCGAAGTGAGGGGTAGTGCGAAGGAAGGCTTCGCAGACGACAATAAAGGATGAGATGTGGAGGATGGACTCCGGAGCCAAGTCGTGGAATTCCAGCCCATAGTAAAACATGAGCCCCCTCACGAAGGGATCCGTCGGGAAGCCTAAACCCCGACGAAGGTGAGACACGAACACGACGCTCTCGCCAGGCTCGGGAGTTGGGATAACTTGCCCTCGGGCAGGCAGCCTATGCGAAATCTCGTAGGTTAAGTACCTGGCATCTCTCAGCTTTAGCACGTCCTCCTCCATGACGGAGGAGGTCATCCACTGGCCTCGTAGGTCAGGACCGGACATTGTCGAAGATCGAAGGTGCCCGAATTTGGAGCCCTGGGTGTTGGAACTCGGGGAGAGGGGCGGATTCGATAGAGGATTGAATAAAAAGAACGGGCCTTGGTCTCATTATAGAGAGGAAGAATACCAAGAGTCGTCCCCGTGACCGTTTGGAACCCGCCTTCGATGGAGGGGGCGTGGCAACGGGCGCGGTTGGGTTACCCACGTCCGTATTGATGGGAATCCCGGAATAAGGGGAACACGATCTCTGCGTCGGCAAGACGTGCCAAGGAAACCGCTTCGCTAAACGCGCTGAGGTGGAACAATAAAAACAATTTGAGTAAAGGCTTGGTAGTGGTGCGACGTCACGCCACAGAATACGTCAGCAGATTGATCTTGTGTAATATTATTCTCTCTACGGTGGTATGTGGGATTTATTTTTGCAGAGCCGGACACTATCCTGGTGTTCACAATCTTCTATAAATTATTCGGAGGAGGAACCCGCCTTGCAATGCCGAAGACAATATGCGCGCCAGACTCGTCGTCATTGAAGCCTGGTTCAGGGGCTACTGAGGGAGTTCCGGACTAGGGGGTGTCCGGATAGCCGAACTATCATCATCGTCCGGAGTCCAAGACTATGAAGATACAAGATTGAAGACTTCGTCCCGTGTCCGGATGGGACTTTCGTTGGCGTGGAAGGCAAGCTTGGCGATACGGATATGTAGATTTCCTACCTTTGTAACCGACTCTGTGTAACCCTAGCCCCCTCCGGTGTCTATATAAACCGGATGGCTTTAGTCCATAGAAAAAAGGATAATCATACTATAGGCTAGCTTCTAGGGTTTAGCCTCCTTGATCTCGTGGTAGATCCACTCTTGTAACACACATCATCAATATTAATCAAGCAGGACGTAGGGTTTTACCTCCATCAAGAGGGCCCGAACCTGGGTAAAACATCGTGTCCCTTGTCTCCTGTTACCATCCGCCTAGACGCACAGTTCGGGACCCCCTACCCGAGATCCGCCGGTTTTGACACCGACAACCGTGGTGACTATTGGAGGAAGCCGAAGGGAAACAGTCATACTAAAACAAAGGAAACTGAACAAACCATGTAGACATGTAGTCCAGCGTGAAAACTGTGTTGGACGCAACAAACATGATTTGTGGATGACGTGGCCTCATGAAGCCAATAAAATCAGGTAACGCAGACAGGTGGCTGACCCGCTAATGTGGATAGGCTGCATGTAAAGAGAAATACCATAAGGGGGTGAACTATTTAGGTATTGTAGATTACGTTTAGGATGCATTATAGTTTGATGCTCTCACAAAAGCTATTATTTGCTACATGTAAGTGCATCTAGTGCCACCCCTAGTTGGTTTTGGAGTATTGATGACAAACCTGGTTGAGGGACTAATGTGTTTGTGAGAATTGCAGGATAATATAGGTAGTAGTCCCTCATTGATTCGGTTTACCTATCGGAGATGAGCCGTAAAAATGTGTGAAGACATTGAAGACAATGGTGGTCTGTGAAGCTAATCACGTTGAAGACTATGACATGAGAAGACAATGTCTGAAGACTATGGAGCACGAAGACTTAGTTGTTTCGTTGTTTCTTTTCTTCTTTGTTGAGTCATAGGAACCACCGCACTGTTAAGTGGGGTCCAAGTGAACAAAGTCAGAGTGACTAAAGTGATGCTCAACCAAATCCTATGTCTTCAAGCGAAGACAATGAGAGCAAATCTTATCCAGAGTCGGATGAGTCAGCTTTACTTGTAGCCCAAATCAAGCTGCCGCGTGTGTTTGAAATCTGACCGTTGTGACATGTGTCAGTTCCTTAGTGACCCAGGGTCATTTCGGATAAATCAGGTCGGTTTGCCCAGTGGCTATAAATAACCCACCCCCTACACCATAAATTGGCGGCTGCTCAAAGTTAGATACGGCTTTTGTCATTTGAGAGCAACCCACCTCCGAAGCTTTTGAGAGAGAATCCTTGCGAGGAAAAGGCCCAAACCACCCAGAGCCCAAAGAGTGTTTGGTATCACTTAAGTCTTTCTGTCCGCGTGATCTGAAGACTTATTTCACTTGAGGACAGTGAATCCTCCAACCGATTAGGCGTCATGTTCTGAGCATCCAAGAGTCATTGTGGATTGCCGGTGAACGAAGTCTGTGAAGGTTTGAGAGTCTACCTTGAAGACTTACTAGAGTGATTGGGCGGGGACTAAGAGTCCTTAGCTCAAGGTGAATAAGGTGAAGACGCGGTCTTCTGAGTTGAATCTTAGCCTCCCTAACCAGACGTACAGTTGTCACAGCACCTGGAACTGGTCGAACAAACCCCTGCCCTTCTGAAGTCACTGGTTCTATTTCTCATTTCTCTTTACTTACAGTTTGTCTTCGTGAAGTCATTGTCTGCTTGCATAATCTGTTTGACTTCACTGTGTGACTACTTGTCTTGATTGGCTTCATACTATCTTCCACCCTGATCTTTACTACCTAGCTGCTAATAGTCTTCGTGCTTTCACTTCATTGAATAGTTGACTATGGCTTGTCTAGTGTAGTCTACCTTCCGCTGCATTCGAATAGTGTTGTTTTCTACTGTTTGTCTTCGAAACTGCCATGTTTTGAAGACTTTCATAAAAATCGCCTATTCACCCCCCTCTAGTCGATAACTAACCCTTTCAATTGGTATCAGAGCAAGGTACTCCCTTGTTCTGTGTGATTCGGTTTAACCACCTGGAGTTTTAGCTATGTCGACTGCAGGGATAATCAAGGTCTCCGCTGCGTGCCCCATCTTTGATGGCACTGAATATCCCTACTGGAAGAATAGGATGCGCATGCATCTAGAAGCCATTCATGTCGATCTGTGGTATGTCGTCAAGAATGGCGTTCCCAAGACTGGTGAAGGTGTCACCCCTGCTGATGTCAAGAAGTTCATTCAACTGGACTCTACAGCCAAGAACATCATCTGTGGTCATCTGACCAAAGGGCAGTATGGCCGTGTGAGCGCTCTGGAAACGTCGAAGCTAGTCTGGGACTGGCTCTTCAAGGTCAATGAAGGCATCTCAACTCAGCGTGATCAACGAATCAGTACTCTTCGCAACCTCTTCAATCGCTTCAAAAGACACGACAATGAGAACATCCAGCTCACATTTGATCATCTCACTGATATCACAAATGAGCTCCGTGCACTCGGTACAACTGACATTACGAAGCATGAAATAGTGAAGACACTACTGTGATCTCTTGATAGCTCATTTGACACCTTAGCCCTGATGATACAAGAACGTCCTGACTTCAAGACACTCGATCCATCGGACATACTTGAGAGGCTCAACACACATGAGTACCAGCTATCTGAGAAACGAGATATCTATGGCCCCAACTATGGTTGAACTCGCGCTTTGAAGGCAAAGGCAGCCGTTTCCTCATTTGGAGAAGAATCTGACTGCAGTTCTGGTGATCCTGAAGACATTGGAAAGGAGCTTGCTATGCTTGTGAAGAAGTTCCAGAAATTCGCTAGGAAGAAAAGCTTCAGAAAGTCTTCACGATCCAGCTCAAGGGATGATGAAGCTTCCACCCATTACAGCAAGAAAAGAACCTGTCACAAGTGCAAGAAACCTGGCCACTACATCTCTGAATGTCCACAGTGGGACAATGAGAAGAAGAAGAAGAAGAGCAAAGAATATGATTCTGATGACAAGAAGAAGAAGAAATCCTCAAAGTCTTCTTCCAAATCTTCCTCCAAGTCTTCATCACACAAGAAGAGCTCATCAGGCAAGGCACATGCTTTTGTTGGCAAGGAAATGGATTCAGAGGAGGAGTCTGCTTCTGAGGAGGCGGTGGTGGAGTCTGAGGAGGAGTCCGACTCTGGTGTCGCAAGTCTGGCTCTAGCTACAACTTACGTTGCCAAGTCCATCTTCAACATTGAAGACAATGGCTCCGTCACCAACGCTGATGACGAGAATGACTCGACTCCCGCCTTCTGCTTCATGGCATGTGGTGCCAAGGTAAACTCTCGCGATGATTACTTTCAAACATCAAGTGAAGATGACTCTGATGGTGAATCCAAACCTAGCTACAAAAAACTTGCTAAAATTGCAACTGAACAACAGAAAGCTATGGAACATATTAAAAAACTGTTAGACAAAAGCGATGACCTGTTGGACGTGGAAATGACTAAGACTCAGTCCTTAATTGAAGACATAAAAAATCTTCATGTTAAATACCAGGAACTTGAAGGTCGACATGAAACACTCTCAACATATCATGAAAAGCTCTCCTATGATTATCTTCAAAGGAAGCAGGAACTTGATAAATTGAGATCGGATCATGAAGATCTTCAAAAGGAAAACGAGTCACTCCATGCTCAACAGATTAGTTCTGCCCAGGAAGGATTTGAACCACCATGTATAAAATGCATTGAGCGAGATAACGTTGCCTCTGTTGCTGAATGTTCCACTGCTACTACTGTTGAGATATCTTCAACTGCTGATGTGGTAACTAACCCCTCTGTTGAGGATACCACTACTATTGCTGATGAGAATGCCAGCTTGAAGACATTGCTTGAGACAGGGATGTACAAAAGCCTCAAAGGGCATCAGACATTATGTGATGTCCTCAAAAAGCAGATTCTGAACCGAAACCCTAGAAAAGAGGGTGTTGGGTTTGAGAGAAAAATGAATGTTGATGGGTCGTACTGGAAGCCTGAGCAGTACCCCAAAACCACCTGGGTTGCTGCAAAGGATCCTTCAGTGGATCCATCCACCTTATCTGGCTTCACTTGTGCTAACCCTATTATCATTGATGAATCCTTTGATGCAAACTATAAATTGTTTAAGAATCAGAATGGCGAAGTGTTTGCCAGGTATATTGGTACTAACTGCAGGAATGGGCCACCTATGAAGAAGATATGGGTACCAAAAGTTGTCTTAAGAATCTTCCCATGAATGTCATCATGACACCACCTGTGAAGAAGACAAACCCCATACCAAAGGCTTCATATGTTCCAAAAGCTTCATACAGACCGAGGACTCATCTGAGTCACCCTAACGTCAATGTTTTGCAGGAAAATCATACTCAAACCCGTGACTATGAGCGTGTTTCATTAAACCGCTATGTACATAGAACCAAGAACTTTTCTGCTTATTCATATGAGTATTATTCACCCCCTGCAAGGCTATTTACTAGGGCTCTGAAGCCAAAGTTCTCAGATGCTGCACTTAGACTCATTGCTTCTAAGCCACCCCTGAACATGTGGGTGGTTAAGAAAACTTAACTCTCTTTTGCAGGGAAAGGTCTCCAGCCGGAAATCAAAGGTGTCCAAAGCTAATGTTGGAGACCTTTAAAATCTTGTAGGGCGCAAGATAAAATGCCCAAATGGTCTTACTATGTATTTCACTCCAGATTTCCTTGACACTCATCCAATTTATCCTAACCAAGACCTGAATTTTCATGTTCCACTTGTTCGTCAAATGTTTCTGCTTCACAACTCGCTTGGTGAAGCCTATCCCCCAAACTGCACTGTAGGCTACGACACCTCAAGCTTCAGAATGGATTATGGACAGTGGATGCACTAATCACATGACTGGTGATCAAAGTCTTTGATGGATTCAACACTATGTCCATCAGATAAGAGCCACATCACATTTGCCGACACTGGTAAAAGCAAGGTATTGGGTCTAGGTAGAGTTGCAATATCAAGGGATCAGCACATGGATAAAGTGATGCTTGTTGAATCCCTTGGTTTCAACTTAATGTCTGTCTCAATGCTTTGTGACTTAAACATGATTGTGCTATTTGGATAATATCGTTGCCTTGTATTGATGGAATCTGACAAGTCTCTAGTCTTTGAAGGATATCGAAAAGATGATCTGTATGGACCACAGATGGCCATATGTCTTCTAGCAAAAGCTTCAGAATGCTGGCTTTGGTATTGAAGGCTAGGGCATGCTGGCATGAGGAACTTTCACACTCTCGCGAAGAAGAAGCATGTTGTGGGCATCGAAGGCGTCAAGTTCAAGAAGGATCATCTGTGCGGCGCCTGTGAAGCCGGAAAGATGACAAGAGCCATGCATTCCTCGAAGACAATCATGACTACGTCTCAACCCTCCGAGCTGCTGCACATGGACTTATTTGGCCCTATTCACTACTCTACTCTCAATGCTACTGCTTGCCTCTATGGTTTCGTCATTGTTGATGATTATTCTTGATATACTTGGGTGCATGTAATCCTCTACAAGACAGAAGTGCAGGATGTCTTCAGACGCTTTGCCAACCGTGCCATGACGAACTATGGCGTCAAGATCAAGCACATCAGAAGCGACAAGGACACTGAGTTCAAGAACACCGGCCTCGACCTGTACTTGGATACTATGGGTATCACTCATGAGTTCTCTGCTCCTTACACACCTCAGCAGAATGGCATAGTGGAGCGCAAGAACATAACTCTTATTGAGATGGCCCGAACGATGCTTGATGAGTACAAGACTCCACGGAAGTTCTAGCCTGAAGCCATTGACACTGCATGCCACGTCATCAACCGTGTTTATCTTCACAAGCTTTTGAAGAAAACCTCCTATGAGCTCCTAACTAGTAAGAAGCCAAACGTAAGTTACCTCAGAGTATTTGGTGCTAAGTGCTGGATCAAGGATCCACATCACACTTCCAAATTTGCACCGAAAGCACATGAAGGTTTTATGCTTGGTTACGGAAAGGATTCACACTCCTACAGAGTCTTCAACCTCTTTCACTATAAAGTGGTTGAAACTGTGGATGTGCGGTTCGATGAGACTAACGGCTCGCAAAGAGATCACCTGCCAAATGTGCTAGATGAATTATCCCCTAGCAAGTCAATCAAGCAAATGGGAACTGGAGAAATCATACCCTCTGAGAATCAGACTGAAGAAGAACTGATCGTTTCTGCATCCACTCAACCTGAAGACAATGCTCAACCTGAAGACAATTCCCCAAATGATGACATTGATCGGAATGAACAAAATCTTCGTCCTGCCCATCCTCGTGTTGCAAATGAAGTGCAGATTGAGAAGATGATCGATAGCCTCAATGCACCTGGTCCACTCACTCATTCAATAGCTACACAAAGAGCAACACAACTTACCAATTTCTATGGACATTTTGCATTCGTCTCAATCTCAGAACCCAAGAAAGTCACCGAAGCCTTCATGGAACCTGAATGGATTCAAGCTATGCAAGAAGCTTCAACAGTTTGAGCTGAATAATGTGTGGGAACCGGTCAAGCGTCCTGATCCTCGGAAGCACAATATCATTGGCACCAAATGGATATATCGCAACAAGCAAGATGAGCATGGTCAAGTGGTCAGAAACAAAGCTCATCTCATTGCACAAGGTTACACCCAAGTGGAAGGAATTGACTTTGATGAAACATTTGCTCCCGTGGCAAGGCTTGAAGCCATTCGCATACTGCTTGCCTATGCAAATCATCACAACATCCTTCTGTATCAAATGGATATGAAGAGTGCTTTTCTCAATGGAAAGATAGAAGAAGAAGTATATGTTGCACAACCTCCTGGCTTTGAAGATCCAAAATATCCTGATATGGTATACAAGCTCAACAAGGCACTGCATGGCCTCAAACAAGCCCCTCGTGCTTGGTATGACACGCTCAAAGACTTCCTAAAGAGCAAAGGCTTCAAACCTGGTTCACTAGATCCTACTCTCTTCACGAAGAGATATGATGGTGAACTGTTTGTGTGCCAAATCTATGTGGATGACATTATCTTTGGCTGCACCGACAAGAAATACAGTGATGAGTTTGGTCACATGATGCAAGAGCAATATCAGATGTCCATGATGGGTGAACTGAAGTTCTTTTTGGGTCTCCAAATCCGTCAGCAACGCAACGACATCTTCATCTCTCAAGAAAAATATCTCAAAGATTGCCTGAAGAAATTTGGAATGCAAGACTGCAAATGATACACGACGCCAATGCCAACCAAAAGTCATCTGGGTCCTGACGCCAATGGTAAAGAGTTCGATCAAAAGGTATATTGCTCCATGATTGGTTCTTTGCTTTATTTATGTGCATCTAGGCCAGATATAATGCTTAGTGTTTGCATGTGTGCCCGATTCCAAGCGGCACCAAAGGAATCGCATCACTTAGCTGTGAAGCGAATTCTTCGATATTTGGCTTACACCCCAACACTAGGATTATGGTATCCAAAGGGCTCAGAGTTTGATCTAGTTGGATTCTCAGATGCTTATTATGCTGGTGACAAGGTTGATCGCAAGTCCACATCAGGCACATGTCACTTTCTGTGACGATCACTTGTCTGTTGGTCTTCAAAGAAGTAGAACTGTGTATCTCTCTCCACTGCTGAATCCGAATACATTGCTGCTGGATCTTGTTGTGCTCAGCTTCTCTGGATGAAGCAAACTCTCAAGGACTATGGTATACACCTGAAGAATGTGCCTCTCTACTGCGACAATGAGAGTGCCATCAAGATTGCCAACAACCCGGTTCAGCACTCGAAGACAAAGCACATTGAGATTCGTCATCACTTTCTCAGAGATCATGTCATGAAGGAAGATATTGATATCATACACGTCAACACCAAAGAGCAATTAGCTGATATCTTCACAAAGCCCTTGGATGAGAAAAGGTTTTGCAAATTGCAGTGTGAGCTAAATATCTTGGAATCCTCAAATGTCTTGTGAACTGGACACACATCCTAACACTTATGCATTTTGATGACTAAGATGTGCAACACACAAAGTAACGTATATCTTCAATCAATGAAGACATACACTCTAAGTGTGAATACATTAATGCAGAATTTGACTTTGGAGCGCCATGATAATTGTGCGCCGTGTCTGGGTCTAATACTTCCTATACGGTGGGTAACGCCACCATCAAACTTTTGTTTGAAGTGTTTCTCTTGGCGTTATGTTTGCAAAGTCTTCATATTTGATCTATCTTCATCCCTGGCTTATATTCAAGTTTATCTTCATTTGGTTGATTTGGCCTTATACTAGTTTTATATATATAGGGTGGGTCTATTCTAATAACACCCCTTAAGACCTTATTCTACACACCGAATCGCTTATTCTGCTAACACCTTCCGAACTGCGCACACCAAAAAAAACTAACCTTATCCCTCCCACGGTGCTACCCACCCCACTCATCTCTCCCCCGTGCTCCTCCATCCCATGACCTGCCCCAACCACTCCTCTCTCCCCCGTGCTCCTCCATCCCGTGGCGTCGCCGCCTCCCTCCCCGCGCCCCTGCTGCAGCGCCGCCGCCTCCCTCCCCGCGCCCCCACTGCACCACCGATGTCGCCCTCGCGCCCCCACGTTGCCGTCTCCCCAGCGCCCTCGCGACCCGCGCGCCTCCGCGC
>NC_041389.1:306723775-306726546 GCF_002162155.2 Triticum dicoccoides
AACTCCCCTCGTCCTCGCCCCCCGAGCAGCAACATGGATCCGGTGGGCCGGCGCACACCCTTCCCTCCACCAGCCCGAGCGCCCCGCTGGCGTGCCTCCAGCACTGGCTCTACACGGCGCAGCAGTCCACTCCTCCCCACGCCGCCCACACCCTCCCATCTACCGGATCAGGTCGTGGCTCCCCCTCGTGCTCCTATCTTCCTCCCCTCCGGTAGCTCCACTCCAGCCCCAGCGGAACCACTCCTCTGGCTCAAAGATCCATGGAGGTGAAGCCTCGATGGTGCTCACGTCTGCGAAAGCAGTGCGCTCAGGTGGACACATATATTTTTGTTTCTGCTCATCGATGGCTCCCCGTGCAGTCCGGCGACCATGGACGTGCAGCTCGCAGGCATGAGATGTGGTTCAGTGCTCCTGTGGGTGTAGTTCATGAGCGCACCGGCGACGACGGCAGCAACGCAGTGCACTCTAGTAGTTGACGTGGTGCACTCTAGTGGCCGTTCTGGTACAGCTCAATGGCTGGCGAGGTGAGGTTTGCTTTTCCTCTGCGTGTGGTTAATCTGAGCACGAGCTTCATCGCCTCGGTGCTTTTATCGTGCAGCTTGGTGACGCGACAGGTGCAGTTAGCTAAGCAGACACTCTTCTCCAAGCGAGAAGAGGAGGGGGATCTTGGTTCCTGTCCACGTGCAGTTCAGGCGATGCGCCCGTGCGGTGCGGAGCATGCATGTAGTCCGTCGGCCATGCGTGTAGTATAGGTCGCATAGTGGTGTAGTTTCGTCATTGAACCCGTGTTGTAGTTTTAGGTCGCATAGTGGCGTGTGTGATGCAGTTTTGCATCTCCTCTCGGGTGGACACATAGCTGCACCCCAGATCACCCAGTACTGCAACACCTTCCTGCCTTTACTTATTCTTTGTAGGAAAGAAAGTGGTGCATTTCGGTTGGATGTCCCGTTGGAGTTTGACCTTGTGCCATATCAGATTATATTATGCAGTGCGGTGCTTTGGTACAGTATATACTTGTATGGCTGTGTAAAAAATATATGAATTTGTGTGTTGTGCATTCTCATGTTATTTTTTTACTTCGAGAAAACATGATGTGGTCCATTATGTGGTGGTTGGTAGTTTACTTTGTAAGAAGGGAGAAAAAGAAATTCACGTAAGAGGTTCACTTCTTTCTCGAATGAAGATTATTTTTGTGGGACGATCGAAAAATATGGATTTGAGGTTCACTAGCAAAAATTAATGTGGTTTCATTTCTGAGGGTGTTACAGTGCATTTTTAATAGTGGTGTGGTTTCACTTGCACCCAAGATGATGATTGTTTTTGTGGGATGATCGAAAAATATGGATTTGAGGTTCACTAGCAAAAATTAGTGTGGTTCACTTCTGACTTCTGAGAGTGTTAAAGTGCATTTTTAGTAGTGGTGTGGTTCACTTGCACCCGAGAGGAAGCGCAAAAAACTAAATCATTAGGGAAACCATAAAAATAGTAATGGGGTTCACTTTGATATATGTCGAGGTTCACTTACCCTCGTCTCTGCGCTATCGTTCATAAAAAAATGTTAAAACAAAGACAACAAAAACTCGGATGAGAAAAATTACATCCGAAAAAAGAAATTATGCAGCTCGCTTACCAGTACGATGCAGTGCAGTTTTCATTCTGAAGCAGTGGGGTCGGCCGTATGATGTTGTTCATCACGTAAGTGCAAAAAAATTTGTTATGAAAGCGAAAAAAAGTAATGAGGTTCACTTCTTGATAGTGTTGTGGTTTATTTATACCCGATATGAAGTGCACTCTACTTTCTCGTTCTTGAAAAAATTACGTTTGAATAAAAGAACACCATGCAGTTCTTTTACCCGTGTGATGCAGTGCGGTTTTTCATCCGATGAAGTGCGGTTTTCTGTCAGATAAAATATCCACGTCGATTTGGGTGTCGCGAAAAAATAGAGTGTCCGCATTTCGGTAAATTCGAAAGTCCTCTTAAACCGTAAGAAATTAGAGAGAATGTTCTACATGAAAGAGTTGCGTATCATCGATATCTTTCCAACGGCGTATCGTTTGAATCATTCCGACCAGCGTTTTGCAAAAAATTCGCGAAAAACGGCCACTTCCACTCGTCGTCCGCCGCACGATTTTCAAAATTAACTTAAAACCGTAAGGAATCTCAAAAATATTTCAACATATGAATGTTGCACCTCGTTCGTAGTTTTCCAACGGCGTATCACACGCCTCGTTTCGACAAACGGTTCAAAAACTGGAGCGAAAACAGTACCAAAAATTTAAAAAAAATTGAAAAACAGAGTTTCGCGATTTAGTAAATTTGAAACTGCTCTTAAACCGTAATGAATTAGAGAAAGATTTATATATGAAAAAGATGTGCCTCAACGATATCTATCCAACGGCGTATGATTTGCTTCATTCCGACAAGCGGTTTAGAAAAAAACGCAAAAAACACTCGCTGCCACTCGTCATCCGCCGCACTATTTTCAAAACTGCTCTTAAACCGTGTGGAATCTCGGAAAGTGTTCAACATGTAGAAGTTGCGCCTAATCCATAGCTTTTCAACGGTATATTACATGCCTCATTCCGATAAACGGTTAAAAAATTAGAGCGAAAACAGTACCGAAAAAATAACACGTGCAGTTTCTTCCGACAAGAAGTTCAGTAGTCTCTATTGCAGTGCTCGTCGTCAAAATGATGCAGTGTGCTTCTGTTGAGCGTGCAGTGCCGAAGTGGTGTGCAGAATAGTTATTCTACTAATATTAGCAGAATAG
>NC_041389.1:306726970-306728151 GCF_002162155.2 Triticum dicoccoides
GCATCCTACTACCGGGTGTAGTTACACCCATTTCTTATATACTCCCTCCGTTCCAAAATATAGCGCGCCCACGCTTTTCGAGGTTCAACTTTGACCATAAATTTAACCCACGAGACCGACTGCGGCGGGATCAAAAATTATATAATTAAAAACTTTTTTTGAATACGAATTCATTGGTATAATTTTTTCGCCCGCCGCAGTCGGTCTTGTTCATTAAATTAATGATCAAAGTTGAAGCACGGAAACCGAGGACGCGCTATATTTTGGAACGGAGGGAGTACTACCATGTCGTAGTATATACTCTACATTATTATTTTTAGTATGTTCGCATACTATATCTAAGATACTTCAAAGTGAGTTCAATGAAAAAATTGCAAATGAGCCCATAGTTTTATTGTTTTTGTGAAATACGTACATATTTGTATGTGAAACGGAGTATGCATAAAATATGATACATACTACCAAAAAAGTAGTATATATACTACCTATACATTCTTATATACTACATACTACGCGTACATACTCTCCGATATGATAGATACTACTTATGTTTCATACGTTTTAGGTAGTATCTATCATATCGGAGAGTATGTACACGTAGTATGTAGTATATAAGAATGTTTAGGTAGTATATATACTACTTTTTTGATAGTATGTATCATATTTTGCGCATACTCTATTTCACGTATAAATATGTATGTATTTCACAAATACAATAAAATTATGGCCTCACGTGCAATTTTTTCATACAAATCACTTGGGAGTATCTTAGATATAGTATATGAACATACTAAAAATAATAAAATAGAATATATACTACCACATGATAGTATATGAGAAACGGGTGTAGCTACACCCGGTAGTAGGACAAATGTTTCCTACAAGCAGTGGTAGTTACCACCACTTCCATTTTGTATGTTGTATGTAGTATTTGTCAAAATTGAAAATATGTACATGTAGTATGTAGTATATAACAATGATTAGGTAGTATATATACTAATTTTTAGGTAGTATATACCATGTTTTGAGTATGCTGTTTTTTACGTACAAATATGTACGTATTTCACAAATATAACAAAAACTGTGGGCTTATATGCAATTTTTTCATATAACTTGCTTTGAAATATCTTAGATATAATATACGAATATATTTAAAATGATAAAATAGTATATATAGTACC
>NC_041389.1:306729001-306738518 GCF_002162155.2 Triticum dicoccoides
TGTTATTTCCTCTACAACATTACTTATAGCTATGGTTTTGTGCTGAATTTTTTGATCTAAGTGAATGTGATCGGACCCTAACCTATCTATGCTTCTACCTCAACTCTATCTATCCAAATCATATGCATTCTATTGAAAATTGTCAATTGTCTTCATTGAACCTTGTCAGCTGAAGTCAATCTGACAAACATTTATATCTGTTTTTAATGCTCTATCTTTATTGCCTGAAATCCGAAGAATTCGGAACGACCGCCCCGACAATTCAGGCGTGCGTGGGAACATGGAACAACTACCAAGGTGTTGCATGCTTGCCACGTGCCCTTCAGATGCGAATCGCCAGGGGCACGTGCGTAATTGCGCTGTGCCGTCTCTTTCCTTATAAATACCCGTCTCATCTCGGTCAAAAATTCTTCTTCCACCTCGCCACCTCCCGAAAACCCTAGCACCACCGCTAGCTCTCGACGACGCCGGCGACGAAGCGCTTAGCTGCCGCGACTTCTCCAATGCTGTCCTCATGCCGGCCACGGACCTTGTCCTCTCCACCGTTGTTGTAGGTGTCCTCCGTCGCCAAGTTAGGGCATGGAAGATCGAGCTGCTCGGCCTCCAACTTCGCTCCGTCTAGCAGTTCCTCGTGTGGTAATTAAAATTTGCTTTTTTACCATCTTTTCGATCTGATAGATTCATCCTTTTTTACCAAAAGTAGTTTCTAGATCTCCAAAGTTGAATCTATCTCTTTCTGCATCTCATACTATGCCTAGTATATTCACTTATGCTTCTCTACAAGTTAGATTCCTCACCTGTACTTATTCTTGGATTCATACAAATCTGGAACCAACTCTCATCAAATAAGTGAATGTCTTCGCGTTATGAGGTCAATGTCTTCAAACTGATTTATCTTCAAAATCTTCTGAGAATGCATACGACCGCTTCCCCTTCCCTCACACCTCTAATGCTGTCACAGGTACATGTCTGTGGGAGAATCCCTTGGTTCTCATAGTCTGCATTCATTTGCAAAGTTCTTACAGAGTCATATAAATTCTCCCGAAGCAAGTTCTTGTCTGACTAGCCATAAGAAGCCTTTGCAAGTTCTAAAGCCTTTCAGGTAAAGCTTCATGGCTGCTGAGAAACCAGCAAGAAAGGGTGGCAGAAAGCGTCATGGGAACACTTCAAAGGATTTGCCTCCAGATTTGCACGAGCTGTACAAAACAGACCCAGAGGAAACCTATACAGGACGCAAGAATCGAATCCAATGGATTCAAAGATACTGGGCTGAGGAATGGTTCAAGTATCGATTCATCACAGAAGAATATGCAGAAAAGAATGCCATCAAGCGACCCTAGGGAGATATACTGTACAAGAATCTTCAACCCAGGTCCCAAACTGAAGCTATTGAGCGAGGCTTCTATCCGTGCATGGTTCACGGACCGCAGCCAGAGAATGCTGACCCCTCTTCTCTGTTGTGGTGCCGTGAAGACCATCTATTCAAGCGCAACTACCAGTTTGCAAAAGACTCTGCTGTGAAGAATAAGAAGGCATTTGGACTTGACTTCAACCCAGGTCCGTCCTCTCCACGGGAAGATGGCACCCGTGAAGCCAATGAAAACAGGATCGGCCCCTTCTATAACTTCGAAGGCCTCCTGTCGCACATTGTCGTTCAAGGTGCAAACGTAGATCATTCTGGTGATGATGCTGACTCTGAAGATGCACCAGCTCCTCCTCCTAAACCGCAGAAGCAGAAGAAAGCTAAGTCTTCCAAACCAACCGCTACACCAAAAGCTTCTCGAGTGAAGCCATTGGCAACTGCCCCTCCTGCTCCAAGTAACACCTCTGAAGATCAATCTCGTGTCTCCGAACGGACCGAGAAGCCTCAGAAGAGAACTGCTCAGAGGACAAGTCAAGCACTGACACCAGCTGCCATTCTAAGGAACGAATCTAAAGCTATTGATCTGTCGTCTGATGACGAGTTTGGTGAGGATGCTCTTGAACAGCTGATACAGAGCAAGCAAGAGGCGAAGATCTTAAATGATCTGCCCCTCTTCGACGTAACCATCCTGGACAACTTCATTGATGAATGGTTTGACAACCCAGATCTCAGCTTTGATGATCTTCAGCTTCCGATTGGCATCAACGTTGATTTCCAAGGTGCCATTGCTCCTGAGCTGGCTCTAGCTCAGAAGATTGTCGAACTCAAAAACAAAAGTGATTTTGAAAAGGAACAGTTCAAGAAGCATGTGGCAAAGCTCAGTGTGTCTGATATTCAGAAGTTCAAACTGATGCTAAATGACCTCAAGGAGGCGTTTCGCAAGAAGCATGAAGAAGCCAAAGGCTCAAGAGAACGCATGAAGAATCTTGCTTCCAAGTGTGTTCAAGCTTACAATGAAGCTGAAAAGCGCAAGGCTCTTGGGCGTCCAGGCATTGACCCCAAGACGGCTGCCAAGAAGAAGTCTGTTGTGGCCTCAACTGAAGCTCCACGGCGGGAAGAACCTCGCATTGTCTTCCCTGCCAGCATGACAGGCTCGAAGCCTAAGGTCCCCAAAGCAGCTTCAGAATAGAAGAAAACCAGGGCAGCTGAAGCCGAAGCCAGAAAGTGAAAAACCAAGAACACCACTGATGATGCACCACCCCTCAAGAAGAGGAAGACCAAGAAGAGAGATCGGGCTGCTCCCAACGAGCCCCTTGTTGTCGAGCCCATTGCTTTTGCTCCCCCTCCATATGAAAATCAAGAGCGCCAGTTGATTGTTCATGAGCCTGCTTCCACAGAGGCTCCTGAAGCTCAAGAAGTTCCAATCGTTGACCCCATCGCGACGGAAGACATTGGTCCTCAAGACAATGTAGAAGATGATGAAGTCCTTCCTCAGATCCAGCGCCCCATGGTATCATCGCCTGTTCACACGAACAACAAACCCATCAGCATTGGTTGTCCTTTGACACCAATCTCACAGGATGCCTCATGGGCTGATCGCCCCAACCAGCAACCCCAGTTCAAGACTCACCAAGTACACCCCGTCCTTCACCAACGCAAGCCCCCAGCCCAATTGTCAATGACGATAATTACATGGAGACCACACTATCACCGAAAGCGTCGCTCGTGTTTCAACGGCTTCGCAAAGGCCAGAGGCCATCGGTCTCCATGACGACCATGAAGAGGATTCCCACCAGTCCAGTTCAGTGGCACGTCAAGTGTTCCCTGAAGATAATCCTTCTGTGACGGTTCCTACGTCTGAAGCTAATGCTTCTAAAGAGATTCCGGCTGCAGCAACTGATGAAAGACAAGAAGAACGTGTTGCCACACCCCCCATCAATTAAGAAGAAGATATTCTCGAGGAGAATGTGTCCATGCCCGACCCTCTAGCTACTCAAGTGGAGGTTGAAAATCCTGAGGCGGCCACCAACAACACTACTGACGCCAACGACGAGGTCATGGCTGAAGATAATGTGGCGCCTGCAGTCAATGTTGTGAATGAAGCCAATGCTGTACCTGAAACCAATGTGCGGCCTGACGCCTCTGCTAATGCCTCTGCTCCTGTACCGCCACCAAGGCCACACACTATTGAGCATGCATTCTATCAAGGCGAACTTGTTCCTGTCAGATGGCCCATTCTAATTCCTCCACCTGCTCCCGGTCCCCAATTTGATTATCATGTGGAGCACATGCCTCAGGTTCAGAAGCCAAAGCCAAGGTTGCCAAGGTTTCCAGTACTACATCTGCACCAGGATCATTCAATGTAAATGGCTTCATTGCACAGAACACCTTCTTTGGCAGTGCCAAGAACCCATATTCCAAGCCAAGAATATCATCTGATCAGTTCTAGGGCTATCAACAATGAAGCTATTACTCCTGCATTCTATACAACCAAGAGCGCATATTCCCTCATATGCGACTGGATTCCGAAGCCATTGCTGGCCTGGCCTGCTTAGAAGAAGCACTTGACTGTTTTCGAGATGCAGGCCTGCTGCAGTTTGTCACTGATAAGGAGCATTGGAATGAAGAGCTTCTGCTCTAGTTCTATGCAACTCTCCACATTCGCGGCTTCAACAGGGATCCGAAGACATGGGTCCTTGAGTGGATGACATGCAATGTCCATCATGAAGCCAAAGCCTTTGACCTCATTGAGCTTACCGGCCTGTCCACTCCAGGTGAACTCTATGAACCTGGTTGTCAGCTTCACCGTGATGCATTGGAGAGCATCTTTCAGAAGCCAGAGCCCAACATTAGCCAAATGCTGAGCATGATAAAGCCACTGCCACAGGATGCCGAATATCCCAAGGAATTCTTTGTTGAAGACCTAAAATATCTGCCCCGCACCATCTATCACATCATTAGGCGAACTCTATGGCCCATCAAAGGGCATTCCTCTTCAGCAAGGCTTGAAGGTGCAATGAAGACATTGGTCTTCTACATTCTCAATGGCAAAAGCTTCAATGCTCAGGATTTCTTCATTCGACAGTTTGCTGCATCTGGCTCTGACATCTTTGGTCTGAAATTTTATGCTCCTTGGGTTATGCGACTAATCAAGCTTCACTCTGCTGTTGACTATCAGCCCTCTGCATGCAACCATCTTATATTCCTGCCAGAGGTTGATATGTCAGTCGAAGCCATCTACCAAGAGTGTGCCAAGGAGGCTATATATCTTCACAATGTCGATCGTCAGAGTTTCACTCAGCATGTTGAAGGTGTTCAAGCTACTTCTCGTGTCTATCCATTGGTCGGCAACACTCGTCGTGCACGTACTGAAGCCACAGAAAGCACCATTGCTCCAAGGACTCGAAAGCGATCTCGTGTGCTCAATGACCGAGAGCTTCTAGTGGCCTTGCATCAGAAACACGACAAGCATCACTATTGGCTGTAACGACAAATGCAAAGCCTCTTGGTGGATGTAAACCGCATTCACAACCTTGCCACCAAGAACGCCTTTGTTACTCATGAAACCTGTTGGAGGACTTGGAAGGGTTTGACATTGCTTAGTGCTGAAGCTGATCTTCAAGACGATGGCTTCACCGAGAGATTCAAGTTTGAATCCACTCCTCCAACTGTCCTGTGTCGAACTCCATCTCTTGAAGACTCAGATTACTCTTCCTCCGCAGCCCCGGTAAATGCAAGAGTTATTGATGAAGCTGATGATGCTACTTCTCCACCTCCAACATCAGTGCGTATCGACACTGCACCAAGTTCTTCTGCACCACCAAACCTCAACGACGACCCTGTTGCTTCACCTACTCCTCATGGGAACGAGTAGCGACTATGTCTTCAAACCTTTTTGGTCCTTACTAACAAAAGGGGGATAAGCATAGGTTGATAGTCTTCAAGCGGGTCCATATGGGTGGTCACTATATTTTTGCCTAGTGTTTACAACTCTCGCTTTGATACATTTGGTTCTTTGAGTTGTAACACTAAAACTCAATGGTTGTCTGCTACTTTTTACTGCTATTCTGTGATGCGATGATAAATTCCACATGTGCGATGATAAATCCCGCATGAAGTCATTTCGCAGACATCCATCTTTCATTATGCATGTCATTATTCCTGTATATATATTCATGCATGATGTATTGTCATCATATGGTAAGGAGGATCTCCACAAGTACAACCTGCCATGTGCATTTGCAGTCCAACGCAAAACATTTATATGCACATATTCAGGGGGAGCCTGTTGCCACTTATGAAGACAATGCCTTAATCCTTTACAATTTCACATACTTTTATCCTCATTGAAAACTTCAACCAGTTTGTCATCAATCACAAAAAAGGGGAAGATTGTAAGTGCATTTAGTTCCAACCCTAGTTGGTTTTGGAGTATTGACGACAAACCTGGTTGATGGACTAATGTGTTTGTGAGAATTGCAGGATAACACAGGTAGTAGTCCCTCATTGATTCGGTTTACCTACCGGAGATGACCCCTAAAAATTTGTGAAGACATTGAGACAATGGTGGTCTGTGAAGCTAATCACATTGAAGACTATGACATGAGAAGACAATGTCTGAAGACTATGGAGCGCGAAGACTTAGCTGTTTCGTTGTTTCTTTTCTTCTTTGTTGAGTCATAGGAACCACCGCACTGTTAAGTGGGGTCCAAGTGAACAAAGTCAGAGTGACTGAAGTGATGCTCAACCAAATCGTATGTCTTCGAGCGAAGACAATGAGAGCAAATTTTATCCAGAGTCGGATAAGTCAGCTTTACTTGTAGCCCAAGTCAAGCTGCCGCGTGTGTTTGAAATCTGATTGTTGTGACACGTGTTAGTTCCTTAGTGACCCAGGGTCATTTCAGACAAATCAGGTCGGGTTGCCCAGTGACTATAAATAGCCCACCCCCTACACCATAAATTGGCGGCTGCTCAAAGTTAGATACGACTTTTGTCGTTTGAGAGCAACCCACCTCCAAAACTTTTGTGAGAGAATCCTTGCGAGGACAAAGCCCAAACCACCCAGAGCCCAAATAGTGTTTGGCATCACTTAAGTCTTCCTGTCTGCGTGATCTGAAGACTTATTTCACTTGAGGACTGTGAATCCTCCAGCCGGTTAGGCGTCACGTTCTAAGCATCCAAGAGTCATTATGGATTGCCGGTGAACAAAGTCTGCGAAGGTTTGGGAGTCTACCTTGAAGACTTACCAGAGTGATTGGGCGGGGACTGAGAGTCCTTAGCTCAAGGTGAATAAGGTGAAGACGCGGTCTTCTGAGTTGAATCTTAGCCTCCCTAACCAGACGTACAGTTGTCACAACAACTGGAACTGGTCAAACAAACCCATGTCCTTCTGAAGTCTTCTCACTTCTCTTTACTTACAGTTTGTCTTCGCGAAGTCATTGTCTGCTTGCATAATCTGTTTGACTTCACTATGTGACTACTTGTCTTGATTGGCTTCATACTATCTTCCACCCCGATCTTTACTACCTAGCTGCTAATAGTCTTCGTGCTTTCACTTCATTGAATAGTTGACTATGGCTTGTCTAGTGTAGTCTACCTTCCGCTGCATATGAATAGTGTTGTTTCTACTGTTTGTCTTTGAAACTGCCATGTTTTGAAGACTTTCATAGAAATCGCCTATTCACCCCCCTCTAGTCGATAACTAGCCCTTTCACTACACCACATGGGTGTTGGTTCCTACCAGCTACCATATGATAAAGATAACAACGGATACACAAATCATCCTCTCTATTTGCATACAGTGCATAATAACCAATCGCTATATGATGTTGTACAGTAAATAACTGATACGAGCTTTATGTAAATCAGTGGCATAATGTTGATTACCATATTGTTTGAAATTGTGTTCATATTTTTTAAAGAATACCATTAAAGATTGATTGTTTGTTGTGGAGCCATTTAATATATTTGCAACCAAATTAATTCTTGACTTGAATTACAGTTGCAAACACATATATGGGCAAGAAAAAAAAATAATGCTCTTATGAACATGCTATCATTCAGTACTAAAATGTACTTTGCTATTTTCATTCTAATGCAACATTTGCTTGCTGGTCATGGCTGAGGAGGAACGATAACAAAGACGTAAAGAGATGATGGCAATTAGTTAGATATTTTTGTTCTCTAATAAATTGAGAACACCTTGAGTATACTTTAAAAATTATCTCGCCTTTATGTTTTTGTGCAACACCATTTATCTTATCGTTTTTCATGTGCATCATAAAAAAATTCAAGGGATTTGCTTATGTCGGCAGGTGTGTATGAGTTTTTTTTTCTTCTGTTATTACAACGAATGGGCATGTTTGCTAGTTATTATAAGAATAAGACTAGCACATATGCTCCAACGGGAGATAAAAAACCAAATGTCCCTGACCCAATAAATATGGTAGAAATGGGTGTATAGCTAGTTCCACTACCGCCTCGTACTCGTAGTAAACCCATCCACTGTCGTTGGTGTGCTTCATAGAGCACACATCGTTTGTGGACACGATTTGGTCCTACCGCCAAATGTTGGACATAGCAAAGGGCATTAGCGAGTGGATAGCGAATAAAAAGTCAGGTACACCTTCCATGGTCTGTGAGGGCTAGGGTTCGAATTCTGCCATTGCCACGAGATCTCGAGCTACAAGGGGGGTTACAGGAGGAGAAGGAGTCTTGTTCCTCAACAAGCTGACGGCTCACGCAATACACGCCCTGCTACTAGTCATTTGCTCCATCGCCACCCACTCACTCGATTACATAGGTATAAGTACTAACGCCCCACCTTGGACCATTCTGGCCAAGCTAACCAAGCTGGTAGACGAGGTTGTCGTTTCGATCGGCATGTAGTTTGAACGTGAGCTTGGAGCTTCTCTTGATCGCTCACAATCCCACCTCCCTTAGAGACGGCTTGACCCCAAGTCGGTGCTCGAGGGAACTTCTACCGCAATGTGACCTTGTCCTCCCAGGTGGCCATCTCCACTGACAAATCAATCCATTTGATGAGTCTTGGACTAGCGAGTCTGCACCTCAGCGGACAACGCGCTGCTGAAGAATCTATTCCGAGAACTGAAATTGCACATCAAGAGCAAGTAACAAGGGTAGTACCTGACAGTCTGGAGCAAGGACCTTGCGCAATAATGAAATGTGGAAAACTGGATGGACTCGACTCACTGGCGACATATCCAGTCTTTAGGCTACTTCACCCACGCGTTCCACAATCTCAAAGGGGCCATGGAATTTGAAAGCAAGCTTGTGATTTGCACGGGGAGCAACCAAAGACTGCGGGTAGGGATAAAGTTTTAGAAATACATAATCGCCTAACTAACAATTACAACCGCATTACAAGGAAAGAGCTTTACTTGACTTACCTCAAAGCTTGTTAGAAGGCCTTGGACAACGTCGTTCAGTCTAGATTGGACGGACCGAACACCCTGCATAACCGCACTCATAAGAGTGTGGTGACCGTCAATGCTGACGGAGTTGTCCACCAGCTCCTCCAGCACGTCTGGACAACCAGCCGCCGCCCGTGTAAAGGTGTTCGGTGCTGACATTTGCCCCGGCCCCTTCCCTGCTGGGAGGAGCCTATGCCGTCGAGGGCTTTGGGGGCTCTGGAGCGGTCGACGAATGGGGTCGGGACGGTCTAGACTCCTTCCCTACGTCAGCCAGGAGGGACGGTCCCTTTTGGTCTTCGGTGACCGAGGTGTTAACCTCGGCCATCACGGCGTCGACCTCTCCCTCTGTGTTCGGAGGAGAGGAGTCCTTCGGGACTGCACCTCCTCAACCTCTTTAGGGACCAGAGGGGGAGCGGAGTGCGCCATGGACCCACTGTCCGCCCGTTCGATGGTGGAGATGTCCCCTCCGAAGTCTGCTCGGTGGGGCGCTCATGTCGGGGACTGCAATTCAGAAGGGTTAGCCTTCAATTGAAACGAATTGCTGAAAAGAGGATAGCTAAAAAAACAAACACCTTAACTACTGGCTGGGGGCTTGACCCCGAGTCCCTCTTTCGGGAGCTCTTTGGACGCCTCAAACTCCTTATCGGAATTCGAGATGTCGGGCAGGACCATCTTAGGCCGGCATTGTCTCTTCGGAGCCGGAGAAGGTAGTGAAAGTGCG
>NC_041389.1:306738969-306749606 GCF_002162155.2 Triticum dicoccoides
ATAGGTGATTTTACAAATTCATCATTGAGGAAATTCAAGGTGAGGAATTTCCTAAGCAATGACACATTAGCAGCGGAATAAGTACTCAAGTACAAGCATAACAGAGCAATAACATAGTCATCATGATGAAATGAAAACAAGCACAGAGTACATGTAGCGTGAAAACAGGATAAGCAGGCTGAAGACAAAGTGACTGAAGAAATAGGGTTGAGGAAATAGAGAAAGTCTTCAATGAAAGTCTTCAAACAATAATGATCAGGTTCATCAACACATGAATGAGGAAATGAAAGAGTTTAGGAGATAGAACCAGTAGCTTGGTGAAGACAATGATTTGGTAGACCAGTTCCAACTGCTGTGACAGTTGCACGTCTGGTTGGAGCGGCTGGGTATTTAAACCTGAGGACACACAGTCCTCACCGTATTCTCCTTGAGCTAAAGTCACACAGACCTCGCCCGATCACTCGTGGTAAGTCTTCATGTGACTTCCAAACCTTCATAGACTTGGTCACTCGGTAATCCACAATTTCCTCTTGGACACTCTAGACCATGACACCTAACCGTCTGGAGGATGCACAATCCTCAAAGGTAACAAGCATCGGTTCCACACAGGAACAATCTCTTCAGTGATGCTCAATCACTTTGAGTAACGCCCCGAATCCGATGCGCCAGGTGTCTTCTAGTCATTCTTCATTGTTGCCATGTCATTTGCTTGCGTGTTGCATTTTGCCATGTCATCATCTGCATTTCTTCTGCATGTTTTTCAAAACTTGCATCCGTTCGGGTCCTCCCAGTTCTCTCTGTTGTCCGTTCTGAGCCCCGACACTCTCGCACGTGCCTGCGGCACCTCCGAAATATTATTTTATAAGTGGCATAAAAATGTTGTTGGAATGGGATGAAAGTTGGCGTGCTGTCTTATTATAGAGTAGGTAGACCGCCTATCAAATTTCGTCACATTCGGAGTCCGTTTGATAGCCCAACCGTCATCCGTAGCGGCACCATTGCCGGTTTATTCGTTGGACGTTTTCATTCTTCGAAAACCCTTCCCGGGCTGCACTCCTTCCCTCTCATCTCAGCCCAACCTCCTCTTCACAGCCCACAAGGCCCAACCTACCCCTCCTCGCAGCCGGTGCCTTCCGATCGAGATCGGAGGGCTCCAAAACAACCCCAAACCCTCAACCCTAGACCCTTTTCCTATTTAAGCAGCTCTCCCTCGTCCAAAAATGGGCTAAAACCACCTACCCCCTCCTTTCCCCACAGCCGCCACCATCTCCCACCTCGTTTTCCATGCCCGACCACCCCTCCGCAGCCACTTGGTGCCGCCTGAGCGGCCAGCGCCGCCGCAGCCGCCGCCCTCCACCACTACCGTGGCGGCACGTTCCCCCCAGCCTCTCTCCCGCAATGCCAGCCCGCCAGGCACGCAGGGAGCCCGCCCCGGGCAGGGATGGGCCTGAGCTGTCCCGCGCGCTCCCGCGCCTCCAGCCCCGCGACCCATCATCGCCGAGATGCCTTCGCGCCGATCCGCCGCCCGTCGCCGGACCGGTCACCGGAGGACCACGCTGCCGCCTCAGACCCCGTGAACCCCGCCGTCGACTCGCTGTGCTCCGCCAGCTGCCGTCCCAGGTCGCTGACCCGCGCCGCCCTGCGGCCTCCTCACCGCCCGCCGGCTCCGAACCTCGCCGCCGACACTGCTTGAGTTCTCCCCAGGCCTCCCTCGCGCCAGATCTACCGGCCCTGCCGCGGGTCCGGTCCGTGCGACCCGGATCCCGCCGTCCTCGACCTGTGCCCGCTCGCCATCGCTGGAGGTGCTCGCGCCTCCGCCCAGAGCTCCTCCGCCTCCTTTGTCCGCGCCGGACATGTCCGTAGGAGCCCAGACATGTTCGTCCAGTCCCCCTCTCCCCTCGAGGTCTAATTTTCGCCCAAGTCCTTTTTTTCTGAAAACATCATGTGTGCATGTTTGTCATGATGTGACTTCATGCATGTTGCCTCGTTTTGCATGTACGATATATCAAAATGTTCATTGTGAGATGCTCTTCATTTGGTTCCATTGTGGCATGCTTGTTTGAGTTCATTTTGATGCCTTAATCTTCGTTGCAAAACTGCTAAGTAATATAAGCTGCTGGAATCTGCTGATTGATAACATTATTTGTGCATCTTGTGAGTGCCACAACTTTGTCCCTGTTGATCCTATGATGATGATCTTGATATGCACATGTTCTTATCTTCATGCTATATATGTTGGTGTACTTTGAGTTCATGGTAGGGTGCATCTTGATATATTAATCCCTGTTGCAAAAGTGCATGTTGCTGTTAACTACTAAAAACTGATGTAACTTGCTGATTTGTCATTTTTGTTGCATTTTGTGTGTGCATCCTATGAGCATGAGGTCTACATGTTTTAGGAGCATATTTATGCCATCTTTATAGCGGTGCAATCCATGTATTTTCGTTTGCTCTGTAGTGAGTGCATCAAGCTTGTGAAGTGGGCTACTTGCTGTTAACTTTATGCCAATGCTGAATCTGTCATATCATGTTGCCATGTTTGCTTGATGCTACCAATTAATACATGCATATTTTGAAGATGCTTAGTTGACATGTTTTATTGTATATATTATGCTATATCATGCCATGCCTCTTTATGCCCTATATATGTCCTGTAGTATATGTTTCATTACCATGAACATGCTTATATAATGTTCCAGATTTCTGTTAACTTAATGATGCTATGTTGTGAGCTTGTTATTGAGTGATCCGTGCCCATTCCGGAGATTCTCCAATTACATGTTTTTAAGTATGCTATGAGTACTTTGCTTACCTGCCAAGTTTGCTAATTTTGGATGTCATATGCCTGTGTTCCATGCTTGCAAACATGCCATCATAATGTTTCTATTTTACACTTGCTGAAACTGTTTCAACTTTCAATCTTGTCATGTTGGTTCCCACTAATCCATTAGCCATATGTTTATGATGCCATAATGTTATTTGCTCCTTTTATGTTTAATTTGATGCCATGCCCTTGGTTGCTATGTTTACTTGTTGTAGCTTGTCTCTTTCTTGCTCTCAAGTTGCTATCATATTAACTCTGCTCATGCATATGCTATTGTGCTATAAAGTTGCATTTTGCATTGATCATATTAGTTTAATCTTGATGCCTATGAACTTGAACCTTTAATGATATTTGAAGTATGTTATATGTACATGAAGTACATGTCAAGTTTGTGCTCATAAGATTTCTGTAGCATGTTGTTTTGATGTTTGCAAAGTGCCTACTTGCTGTTTTGGGCAGATTGTTGTTATAACTTGTTTGGAGTGTATGTGTTGCACCGTTGCTCCATTTTGAGCATGCTCTATATGAAACTTGCTTATAATTGCATGTAGTTTCATCTTATCATGTTGCATCCATGTTTTGAGAGTGTTTGCTTGATGTTTGAATGCATTTTGCATCAATGCCATGTTTGACTTGTTTCGCTCATATCTTCTAGGCCGTAGCTCCGAACTAAATGAACTTTATATGTAACTTGACTAGAATTTCATGTTGATCATCATGGTGCATTTTAACTTGCTGTTTAACAACTTGAAGATAAGGTTTATTCAGATCTGAACCAATTTCGAAATTTGCATATGAGGACTTACCAGATTTGTTATATGTTGTTTCCGGCCTCATTTAAACTTGCTTTGATGTGTTGCTCTTGTATGCATCATCTATTGACATGAGTAGCATCATATAGAATTTGTCATGCATCATGCTTGATTGAGCATCTTGTCATGTTTATGTGTTGTGTGTTTACCATGTGGTTTGCTTCTTTCCGGTTGTGCTTCTTCTCAATAGTTCCTGTTTCGTTGCGATCGTGAGGATTCGTTTGTCTACGCTTGGTTCATCTTCGTTCGTTCGTTTTCTCCATGGACTCGTTCTTCTTCCTAGCGGGATTTCAGGCAAGATGACCGTCACCCTAGATCTCACTACTATCATTGCTATGCTAGTTGCTTCGTTCTATCACTATGCTGCGCTACCTATCACTTGTTCATCAAGCCTCCCAAATTGCCACGTCAACCTCTAACCTTTTCACCCTTCCTAGCAAACTGTTGCTTGGCTATGTTACTGCTTTGCTCAGCCCCTCTTATAGCATTGTTAGTTGCAGGTGAAGTCGAAGATTGCTCCATGATGGACAGGGTGATGTTGGGATATCACAATATCTCTTATTTAATTAATGCATCTATATATTTGGTAAAGGGTGGAAGGCTCGGCCTTGTGCCTGGTGTTTTGTTCCACTCTTGCTGCCTTAGTTTCCGTCATACCGGTGTTATGTTCCTTGATTTTGCGTTCCTTACGCGGCCGGGTGTATGGGAACCCCGTGACAGTTCGCTTTGAATAAAACTCCTCCAACAAGGCCCAACATTGATTTTCCATTTGCCTAACAACCTATAACTTTCCCTTGGGGTTGCAAACCCAAGGGTCATCTTTATTTTAAACCCCCCGGGTCAGTGCTCCTCTGAGTGTTGGTCCAAACTAGAGCCCTTTGCAGCGCCCCCTATGGGAAACTTGAGGTCTGGTTTTAGTTGTACGGATTGCTCATCCGTTGTGCCCCGAGAACGAGATATGTGCAACTCCTATCGGGATTTGTCGACACAGTCGGGTGGTCTTGCTGGTCTTGTTTTACCATTGTCAAAATGTCTTGTAACCAGGATTCCGAGACTAATCGGGTCTTCCTAGGAGTAGGAATATCCTTCGTTGGTCGTGAGAGCTTATAATGGGCTAAGTTGGGACACCCCTGCAGGGTTTAAACTTTCGAAAGCCGTGCCCGCGGTTATGTGGCAGATGGGAATTTGTTAATGTCCGGTTGTAGAGAACTTGACACCAGATTCGAATTAAAACGCATCAACCGCGTGTGTAGCCGTGATGGTCTCTTTTCGAGTGGATCGAGAAGTGAACACGGTTTGTGTTATGTTTGAACGCAAGTAGTTTCAGGATCACCCCTTGATCACTTCTAGCTTCTCGACCATTCCGTTTGCTTCTCTTCTCGCTCTTATTTGCGTATGTTAGCCACCATATATGCTTAGACGCTGCTGCAACCTCACCACTTATCCTTTCCATACCCAGTTAAGCTTTGCTAGTCTTGATACCCATGGTAATGGGATTGCTGAGTCCCCGTGGCTCACAGATTACTACAACAACAATTGCAGGTACATGTTATGCGATGATCATGAAGTGAGAGCGATGCTTTCTTGTCTTGAGTTCTTCTGCTTCGTCGTTTAGGGGATAGGTTCCAGGTCGGCAGCCTGGGCTAGCAGGGTAGATGTCGTTTGAGTTTTTGTTTGTGTTTCATCCATAGTCGGATGCCGCCCTTTGTATGATGATGTTGTATTCGTGTGGCATTGTATGCCTCTTGTATGTATCCCCAACTATTATGTCATGGTTTGATGTATTGATATCCACCTTGCAAAAGCGTCTCCAATATGTGCTTCTATCCTTGGTGGGACCTTCGAGTTCCTTTAGGATAGGGTCGCATATTGGGCGTGACAAGTTGGTATCAAAGCCTCAACCGACCATAGGAGCCCCCTTGATTGATGTAGTTGGCCGTTGTCGAGTCTAGAAGAAAAATATTTTTGAGTCTAGTTGTATCAGAGAGTAGGAATTCTTTTTACTCCTCAGCCCCTTTGTCGCTCTGGTGAGGAATCTTGACGTAGGTGTTTTGAGTTACTCCTCTTCCCCTTCAAATTTTTCTTTAGGATCACGCGGTTGGTTTTTTCGAGCGTTGGTTCTCAGCTCTTTTTATCCGGTCCATTTCTCGTCAAGTTGACTCGAGCCTCTTCATCTTTGCCAAGTTCAATCCTCACTTGTTTTCTTTTTCCCACCCACCCACCCTATTTCTTCCCAGAGTCCCTAATCGAGTATCCATCCTACTCGTGCGAAGTCTCAGTATTCTTTTCTCAATTATTTCAACTCTTCAATTTATTCGTCGGTTCCCCCTTCCAAGTTGCCTATGTTTTTCCCGCCCTCCCACCCTTTTTCTTCGCCGAGTTTGAGTCTCTTTCGAGCATCAATTTCATTCGTGCGTAACCTCTTCAGTCTTTCGTAAATTGTTTCAACTGGTGAATTCTCGTCTTGTTTGTCATTCTTCAACTCTTTTTCTTTCCGGTGGATTCAATTCAAGATTTTTTTGGGTTGTTCATATTCTTTTCCTTGGATCAAGTGTTTTCCCTGCTTGTTCGCCTCTCGCCAGTTTATCCTTCCGGAGTGCTCAAGACATCTCAGGAGATTTGTCTGTGTTTGAATTAATTCGAGGTTATCACCTCATTCAAATATTTCAATTGTTCCGGTGCATCATCTATCTCTTCAACAATCCTTTCCAATGGTGTTTTCTTTCAGTGGGCCCTAACCCACAGGTCTTTTCCCAGGATCTTACCTGACTCTTCTAATTATTCTGGAGCCATTCCTAATTCCTTTCAAAATGTGACGTAAGAATGGATTCCATCGGTCACATGCCTTCTCCAAGATCAATTTCAAATTCTTTTCATCTTTGGTTCAACCCTTCCTCTTTTTCATTCTCCCAGAGTATCTCAGTAATTTTGGTGCTGTTTCTCGTCGTCATTTGAAGATCGAAGAAGAGTTTTCCTCTAAATCTTGCCCGTCCTCTCGAAGATTCATGGTTCTAGCTTCATATTATCCTCTCGAATTATTCCATTTGTCAGATATTCTTTTCTTACCCATCCGGAGTATGTCAGAAGTTATTTTCCCGTTTCTTTTCACCGGAGGCCATCGTTCCAGAAAAATTCTCCGTCCTCACATTTCAGCTATCGTTATCCAATTATCCTGGTGCATCAGTCCAATATACTTTAATCAGCTTGTTATCTCTTCATTCTTTTGCATCTAAATCCCCTCAAGCATATTTGTTCTTCTAATTCTTCCCGATGATTCGTTCTCTTTCATCAGTCATTTTCAAATTCTTACGGTGGTTCATTCAAGATTCTTTTTGTTTGATTATCATATTAATTCATTCATTCTTTCCAATCCTACCGGTGGTTCATGAAGACTTTCTCGAGTTTTGTGCTATACCCCTCTTAATCCTTTTCAACAAGAATAAGTAGTATGCAAAATTTGGTTATCATCAATTAAATTTGATGAAGGAAAAGCATAAAATAAATCTTATTCTTATTTCATCCAAGCGAGTAATCCCTTCCTTAGAAGTTTGTTCATGATGAATAATTTCACGGTTCGAAGTGTTTTCATCTATTCTTTTCTGGAGTTTGAATTTTTCCTCAGCCATTTTGTCAAAACCTCCATCTAAATCACCGCAAGGCTCTAATGTTATTCTTTCATCCTTCATTCGATCTCATCATCCTTTTGTCACCAGAGTTCTTCATGGGGGTTCTTCATAATTTAATTCATTCTTCAAGAGTTCATCAAGATTCTTGTTGGAGGAGTTCTAGTATCTGTTATTCTTGCGTCTCGAAGTGCAAATAATACTCCGTTTTCTTCTGAAGTGGAGTTTTGCATTCCTTCGTTCTTCTCAGCTATTCAGACATTTGGTTGTGGTATAATTTCACCTCAAGTTTTGAGATGTTTTTGATAAGTCCACTGTCGGTGTCAAAACCAGCGGATCTCGGGTAGGGGGTCCCGACCTGTGCATCTAAGGCTAATGGTAACAGGAGGCAGCGGACACGATGTTTTACCCAGGTTCGGGCCCTCTCGATGGAGGTAATACCCTACTTCCTGCTTGATTGATCTTGATGATATGAGTATTACAAGAGTTGATCTACCACGAGATCGTAGAGGCTAAACCCTATAAGCTAGCCTATGATTATGATTGTTGTTGTCCTACAGACTAAACCCTCCGGTTTATATAGACACCAGAGGGGGCTAGGGTTACACAGAGTCGGTTACAGAGAAGGAGATCTACATATCCGAATTGCCAAGCTTGCCTTCCACGCAAAGGAGAGTCTCATCCGGACACGAGACGAAGTCTTCAATCTTGTATCTTCATAGTCCAACAGTCCGGCCAAAGTATATAGTCCGGTTGTCCGAGGACCCCTCAATCCAGGACTCCCTCAGTAGCCCCTGAACCAGGCTTCAATGACGATGAGTCCGGCACGCAGATTGTCTTTGGCATTGCAAGGCGGGTTCCTTCTCCGAATACTCCATAGAAGATTTTAAACACAAGAATCGTGTCCGGCTGTGCAAGAAAAATTCCACACACCACCGTAGAGAGTATAATATTCCACAAATCTAATCTGCTGACAGCTTTTTATAGCATGACATCACACCATGGTCCGGTCATTATTCGAACCGTTTTTCACAACCAGCCACCACACGTGCTGCGAGGCGGTTTTATTGGCACGTCTTGTCGAAGCAGAGATCGTGTCCCCCTTATCACGTGTCAGGACCCCGACTCAATGCCACATAGATCTAGCATGTAACACTTCATATCACTTTGCGGCCTCACGCACGGTATTCCCACGGGTGTCGCCTTACCTTTACCCAGGACCGTTTGCGCCTTTTGGCACACGTATATGACAGTGTCGCTAGCATCCATATGATAAGGAGCCCGGGCTGACATGGCTAGTCGTAAACCCAAAGTGGCACAAACTTACAGGGACAGGCATCCATGACCCAGCATCGAACGTGTCGGTCATCAGCGAGTGAATCCAGGCTGTAGCACTGGGCTAGCAGGACTCCGGTGAACCGGGCTGTAGCGGGCTAACAGGACTCCGGTATTCATCGCGTGACATTTCCCCGAAGGGACAGACACAGGAACGAAGAAGGACACATGCCGGCCAGCCTAAGTGTTCCGGAGCAGTAGCAAGCTACCATGGCTCGGTGGAAACACTAGGAGGCATTTCCCGGTAAGAGAGGCTACTAAAGATAAACAACTAGATAGTCAGATCCCACACATACCAAGCATTTCAATAACATACACACAATATGCTCGATATGTGCAATACAACATGGCATCACAAAATGACTCTACGACTCAAGTAGTCTATTCAATAGGCTCCGAGGAGTGAGACATTACATACATGGGTCTCATGACCCAACAATCAGAGCATACAAGTCAAAGCACAAGCGGAAGCTATCATGTCTGAGTACAGACATCTATAAATGAAAAAGGCTGAGAAGCCTGACTATCTACCAGATCCTGCCGAGGGCACAAGATCGTAGCTGAGGTAACAAGCTAAACGTTGAAGTCCAAGCGGAACTAATAGTGAGACTGAAGTCTCTCTGCAAAAACATAAAATAGGCAAACGTAAGTACAAATGTACCCAGCAAGACTTACATCAGAACTAACTACATATGCATCATTATCAACAAAGGGGATGGTGGGGTTTAACTGCAGCAAGCCAGCTTTGTCTCGGTGGCTATCCTAAACTACGACTGCAATGTAACTCTTTTGAGGTGGCGCACACGAGTCCACATATTCACCATATCAATACACCACTATGGATCCGCTCCCGTCTCCCTACGAGAACGCCATCCATAGCACTCACGCTTATCTTGCGCATTTTAAAGTATCCACTTTCACTTGTCTATGAACTGATATAAGCAACCCAGAAGTCCTTTACCGCGGACACGGCTATTCGAATAGATGATGTTAACCCTGCAGGGGTGTACTTCTTCATACATGTTTCCACCACTTAGCGTCTGCACACGACATGTGCTCGGCAGACTTCAAGCGAAAGCCGACGTGGGTGTAGACCACGACCTACCTAAACACTCAAGTCTCTAGTCCAGGTTTATCGCCTATTCGGGTTCCATCCATGAGGAGATCCGGCCGAAGTTTCGCTCACAGCCCCAAACGATGTGAACAGGGTTCCCGAGATACCAAACGGGCATCCGGTACACCGTGCCACGTACCTACCGCATCACAGCCCACCCCTACGGTCAGCGCTGTCCACGGCCTCCAGTAAGCTACAAACACCAGAAACTACTTGCAACTCCTGGACAGAGGACTAGGGTGAATAAGAAGTCGAGCGGGGTCATATTTCAGGGCCCAATGTATGGTAGTAGCTGAATCATGGATCACAAACACAGAACTCAGTTCCTGAGGACGGCTTCAATGAGACAACCCACCATGTACTCCTACATGGCCTCTCACCGCTACCTTTACCAAATCGTGTTCACACACCTAGCTCACACACACTAGGACATGTTCACACGCCTCTGATTCATCCCCGATGAATCAGACCTGACTCAACTCTAAGCAGTAGCAGGCATGACAAACAAGCATGAATGAGTAGGCACATCAGGGCTCAAACAACTCCTACTCATGCTAGTGGGTTTCATCTATTTACTGTGGCAATGACAGGTCATGCAAAGGATAAAGGGGTTCATCTACCGCAGCAAGTAACAGATGAATCGGTGTTGTCCTAATGCAGTAAAAGAGAGCAGGAGCGAGAGAGTAGGATTGTATCGGAATGAACAAGGGGGTTTTGCTTGCCTGGCACTTCTGAAGATAACATTGAGTCTTCATCAGTGTCAACGATCACATCATCGGTATCACGTCTATCGAGAGGGGACAAATACCGGCAACACAGAAGGGAACACAATCAATGCAATGCACAATATGATGCATGATCATGACATGGCAAAATGAATGTGTTTTGGGCTAATGCAACTAGCAACAGATTAAATGAAGTTGGTTTGA
>NC_041389.1:306751199-306759144 GCF_002162155.2 Triticum dicoccoides
GCTGGGCCAGCGGGAGGAGCTGGCCAGCTGGGCCGGCTACAGGTAAGTGGCCCAGGTAGGCTTCTGTTCTTTTTATTTTTTTCTTCTGTTTTGTTTATTTAATTTATTTTGCCACTGTTTTGAATTTAAAATAATTCAAACAATGCCAAAAACTCCTCTGAATATTTTATATTGCTAAATGGACTTTTCCAAAAGCTTATAAAATATATCAGGGGTATTTGAAATTATATTCTAATTATATGAATATAATTCAAATTCAAATAGCTAATGAATTAAATCCAAAGTCCCAAAAATAATTCCTTAAAAATGTTCAATATTTTGGTTGGGACCAGAACCCTTACCAAAAATTATTAAACATTTAAGAAGAGCATTTTGGAGCAATGAATGAGATTTCTAGGGTTTTTGCCCCTCTTTTATTTAAGTTTTTGAGGCTTCCAAAATTCCTCAGTTCAAGTTTCGAAAATTTAAACATGATGCACACATGAGCTAGCCTAGAGCACTACCAGCAGCTAGGGATGTGACAACTCACCCCCACTAAACAAGAATCTCGTCTCGAGATTCAAGCGTAGGGTAAGATGAAGGGGAAACGCAAACTAGTATAATCTTCACGATCCAGGTTGCACTTCAAATGAACGTTGATTTGAACACCATCTTTGTCTTGATGTCTTGTTCTGAGAACTCTAGCTAATCATGACAACGAGAGGAAAGGAAAGACCCTAAAAGAATCGTTCTTCTCGAAGGTCGAACAACTCAGGATTAACTCACGGAATGGGACATAGCAACATCTCTCGAGCTGAGAGACGAAGCATACCTCTGGAGGGATGGAGTGGAGCAGGTGACGAGGTTCACTAGGTAGACAACAATTCCAGACTTAAGAATGTGGCGATCGGTTGTCAACATAGCGAGGAGTTGAATTGCCATGATACCACGACGAAACATCCTGGAGGAGGGTGATTCGTAGATTATTATCTTGAGTGGCAAAAGGAATTACTTTTGATTCAGAGATCATTGAAACTCTTCATACCAGCCTAAGGCAATTCACAACGATCGTTTGGAGAGGGTCGGTAGAATGGCATACTCGGACTTGGACGATGTGGATTACCTTGTTGAAGACAACGTAATGGATGAACTTGCTTACTACCGGAGATGGAAGAGACCCATGGTAGAATGGCACATTGGCGGTGCAAGATAGGAACAAAATGCAAATGCTGGGAATGATTCTGGTAACTGGGGAAGAACCCAACAACAGAGAGTGAATTCACTGTTTGAATAGGTCATAGAATTGCCGAGGAAACTGAGAGCAACCCAGTTAGTGCCGATGATAACACGTAGCGCTTGTGCGTGCTCTCAAGAACTTGAGCATTTCCACATTCATCAAGGTTTTACCAACATCCGTGTCAAGGATCCTGGCAACACAACATACCACCATGATGAACAACGATGGGCGATGCAGATGCATAGGAAGATAACATCAACTCAGATTTCACCCTAGCGAGGCCAAGGAACAAAATCTGGATGATCGACCGAGAGACATTTAGCACTCCGCTTCTAATGTTCTCCTTGACGTGCTAGTGTAACCCATTCATAGATATGGTTTGATAACTAGAACATCAAGTAAAGGTCGGACTTCGGGAGCAATAGAATCCATAAGGAACAGTTACGGAGGTAAATCCTAGGAAATCCTTATGCGGAGGTGGCCAACTTCTTCAATCAAGATACTACAATAATAGATCTTCCGGCTGGGTGTGTTGGCCACGACATCCACTTTACCGGTTATCGAGGGACCAATATTATAGTTCTTGGGAAATGTTCCAAACCATCATATCTGCCTGAGATTCAGATCTGGTTGGTGTCAGGATATTCCGGACTCATCGAGTCTAGGAAGAAAAACGAAAGTTTGCAACACAAATCGACGAGATGACGTTGCGAGATTCTCGGGAGATGAACTATGATAGCAAGCTCCAAAACATGAGCTGGTTCTGCTACAAACATGTGAACATGTTGTCCCAGACAAGCATGCCCACATGGTAGTCTTACAATAAAACACTACCGAGTTCTGGTTGGGAACCATCAGCGAGGATATCGAAGTTCTTTCATAAGTCCGGATTAGCTCTTATGAAGATACTCCTTCTCCTTGAACAAATCAGTCAGTGGCTTGGTGTGCTAGGATACACATATGGAATGAAGGTTGTAAGTCTCCAGACCACAGAATACTTCGCACGTGTGCATGACTGACTTGCGATGATTCCAGAGGAAGCAACATTGACTTTCTCGAGTCCACAGCGGCAACTTGCATCAAATGCACATGAACTAGAGGAAGTCACTTCTCACATCCGAGCATATGCTTCATGAGCTAGCATGAACAAATGCTTCAAAAGTTTCCAACACTAACTTATTGTCCAACAAAATCATGGAGGAGATAAGGATGTTGTCAATGGGCTCAACAACTATTCATCTGGGTTTCCTTTTGAAAGGAATTCCATAGTTAAGTGAACACGGTGATAGCATTGGTCAGACCAAAGATGTAATGGTGTATGCTCGAGGGATCAACCACGAATAAGACAACATTACGAGCATCGTTGGTACTGATTTGATTTGACGATAGCCCACACTCAAATCAAAGGATTGATAAGACAATAGGTCCAGCAACTGATCACAAGGACCAATCGATGAAGATATCATCTTTCTTCAACACACACTACACAAGAATATCCCTTTGGAACGAACTAAGTCAGACAAGCTTTTATCTTCCAACTCTCCAAGTTGTTGTCTAGCTTAACCAACTAGCTCAGGGATATCTAACACCGATTCTTGGAGAGAAGGTGGTTCATAAGAAACCAACTTGATCACGAGCTCAACATAACGGTCAGGTGACGACCTGGTAATACTTCCAAGAAGATATTTGGAAAGTCACGAACCACCGGTATGTTACTAAGCTCGAGAACAATCTTGCTTTTGAGGGCAAGACGATATGATCAAATGAGTGAGGACTTGACAAGATCCTAACTCATCAATCGAAGGGTGCACCGAGATAAGGACTAGGTAGCACGATCAGTCTTAGAAGGATGATTCGAAAACCAACACGCTAAGAATGAAATTATTATCCTTTAACTACCAAGCAACGAGGTTGCTGGGAGTATTGATTTCACACACCATGATTCATTTGTCGGCATTCCGGTGACAATAACACAGGAACCGAGGAATGAACAATGATGGCAAGAAGTATCACTGTACCAAGAGTTCATAGGATGGTGTGCAATTCCTATAACAATCTCGATATAAAATATGTAATACTCCAAGGTAGAGCAGAACAAAAGCTGGAGTAGCAATTTGATCTGCGGAATACAACTACTTTGACCCAATCCTAGATATGGATGAGATACTGGAGTTTGTTTCTCCAAGTCATTCCGAACTAGATCGGCTTGACGGACCACAAGAATAACGAGCATCGGTGAACACGAATGCACGACATCAACTTGACTATCAACTGATAGACGAGGGTCAGAAGACAACTAAAGAGGGACAACTCAAAGGAACATACGATTTTATGAGTTGTGGATGCATGGTTTAGCATGTCGAACGAATTCCACATATTTCTTCCGGATAACCCATGCAGAAAGGTAGAACTGGCAGAGTCACAATGTAGAATCGAGAACCCATCGAGAGCACTCTGATTGTGATCTTTCGATCAGCGAGGAACATCTTCCATAAGCGGTTCATAGTATTTGGAAGAAAGGAATACCACGAACATCGAGGACTAATGCAAAGGTTGCTAATATCCTAAAGGCACTAGCAATTACTATCAACATGAAGTAGGTAGAGTGAATCTCGGTTTCAAGAACCCAGGAATAGAATACCTACTAACTATGTGGCATCACGGGATGCTTTCGAGAATAAAAGCCAGAATCATCACACTGGGACACAAATCGTGGCTAAATTACTAGATGATCCCCTAAGACACCTAGGGTCATAATAATAGCTCCAACATATATGTCAAGGCAATAAATTACCTCAACTCAACAATTTGGTGATTAACCTGGCCTAAAAGGCATTGAAACCAGAGGAAAAGGATTTGCAAATGCATCAGACTACTTAGAAACCTGGGATGACTCGGACAGCATAACGGCTGTAAATGCTCAGAAAGATTTGAGACATTCACAAAAATGATGGCATAACCACTCAGAAGCACAATATCAAGGTCTCGAGATCAACAGTTAACGTACGGAAGTAGTAGAAACTGAACTCAAGCTTAAATCCAACAATCTTATAAGTCTACGGATTAGTAACACGTGATCCTGATAGAAAGAAGAGATAGCCTAGTTCTTAATCCCCGTAGGAAAGATAAGATGACTCAGATCAGAAGGGCATAAAGTATAAGGAGTAAAAAGAGCCTTACGTTCCATCCCACAATCAATTCCCTTATATAACTAAAGAATTTCTAGACTCAACTTCGACCAGTTTGGCTCGGTAATCCTACAGGCAGTCAAGCTCTGATACCAACGCTGTCAGGACCCCGACTCGATGTCACATCGATCTAGCCGGTAACACCTCATATCACTTTGCGGCCTCACGCACGGTATCCCCACGGGTGTCGCCTTACCTTTGCCCGGGACCGTTTGCGCCTTTTGGCTCACGTATATGATGGTGTCGCTAGCATCCATATGATAAGGAGCCCGGGCTGACATGACTAGTCGTAAACCCAAAGTGGCACAGACTTACAGGGACAGGCATTCATGACCCAGCTTCGAACGTGTCGGTCATCAGCAAGTGGGTCCGGGCTGTAGCACTGGGCTAGCAGGACTCCGGTAAACCGGGCTGTAGCGGGCTAACAGGACTCCGGTACTCAAAGCGTGACATTTCCCCGAAGGGACAGACACAGGAACGAAGAAGGACACATGCTGGCCAGCCTAAGTGTTCCAGAGCAGTAGCAAGCTACCATGGCTCAGCGGTAACACCAGGAGACATTTCCCGGTAAGAGAGGCTACTAAAGATAAACAACTAGATAGTCAGATCCCACACATACCAAGCATTTCAAAACATACACACAATATGCTCGACATGTGCAAATACAACATGGCATCACAACATGACTCTATGACTCAAGTATTTAATCAATAGGCTCCGAGGAGCGAGATATTACAAACATGGGTCTCATGACCCAACACTCAGAGCATACAAATCAAAGCACAAGCGGAAGCTATCATGTCTGGGTACAGACATCTATAAATGAAAAAGGCTGAGAAGCCTGACTATCTACCAGATCCTGCCGAGGGCACAAGATCGTAGCTGAGGTAACAAGCTAAACGTCGAAGTCCACGCGGAACTACTAGTGAGACTGAAGTCTCTCTGCACAAAACATAAAATAGGCAAACGTGAGTACAAATGTACCCAGCAAGACTTACATCAGAACTAACTACATATGCATCATTATCAACAAGGGGATGGTGGGGTTTAACTGCAGCAAGCCAGCTTTGACTCGGTGGCTATCCTAAACTACGACTGCAAGCGACTCTTTTGAGGTGGCGCACACGAGTCCACATATTCACCATATCAATACACCACTATGGATCCGCTCCCGTCTCCCTACGAGAACGCCATCCATAGCACTCACGCTTATCTTGCGCATTTTAAAGTATCCACTTTCACTTGTCTATGAACTGATATAAGCAATCCAGAAGTCCTTTTCCGCGGACACGGCTATTCGAATAGATGATGTTACCCTGCAGGGGTGTACTTCTTCATACATGTTTCCACCACTTAGCGTCTGCACACGACATGTGCTCGGCAGACTTCAAGCGAAAGCCGACGTGGGTGTAGACCACGACCTACCTAAACACTCAAGTCTCTAGTCCAGGTTTATCGCCTATTCGGGTTCCATCCATGAGGAGATCCGGCCGAAGTTTCGCTCACAGCCCCAAACGATGTGAACAGGGTTCCCGAGATACCAAACGGGCATCCGGTACACCGTGCCACGTACCTACCGCATCACAGCCCACCCCTACGGTCAGCGCTGTCCACGGCCTCCAGTAAGCTACAAACACCAGAAACTACTTGCAACTCCTGGACAGAGGACTAGGGTGAATAAGAAGTCGAGCGGGGTCATATTTCAGGGCCCAATGTATGGTAGTAGCTGAATCATGGATCACAAACACAGAACTCAGTTCCTGAGGACGGCTTCAATGAGACAACCCACCATGTACTCCTACATGGCCTCTCACCGCTACCTTTACCAAATCGTGTTCACACACCTAGCTCACACACAGTAGGACATGTTCACACGCCTCTGATTCATCCCCGATGAATCAGACCTGACTCAACTCTAAGTAGTAGCAGGCATGACAAACAAGCATGAATGAGTAGGCACATCAGGGCTCAAACAACTCCTACTCATGCTAGTGGGTTTCATCTATTTACTGTGGCAATGACAGGTCATGCAAAGGATAAAGGGGTTCAGCTACCGCAGCAAGTAACAGATGAATCGGTGTTGTCCTAATGCAGTAAAAGAGAGCAGGAGCGAGAGAGTAGGATTGTATCAGAATGAACAAGGGGGTTTTGCTTGCCTGGCACTTCTGAAGATAGCATTGAGTCTTCATCAGTGTCAACGATCACATCATCGGTATCACGTCTATCGAGAGGGGACAAATACCGGCAACACAGAAGGGAACACAATCAATGCAATGCACAATATGATGCATGATCATGACATGGCAAAATGAATGTGTTTTGGGCTAATGCATCTAGCAACAAGTTAAATGGGGTTGGTTTGAATACAAGATTCAAATTCAAACTCCATATGTGATTATTTAAATGCCATTTAATTGATTTGTGCTAAACAGCATCTATAAGTTGTTCTAACATGCATGAAAATGGTACAGATGGATTCCTTGAATTTTTCTGATAATTTTTCATATATAATTTATTTAATTTGGAGTTACGGTTAATTTTCTATGAATTTTAAGTTTATACAATTTTCTGGATTTTCTGATTTATTTTAAATCCAGAAAATCATTTAATGCGTCAGCATGACATCACCTTGACGTCATCAGGTCAACGGGGCAGATTCAGGTCAAACCTGACCAGTGGGGTCCACTGGTCAGTGACACAACTAATTAACCAAGTTAATTAGCCTTAAGTTAATTCTAACTAAACTATTTGTGGGGCCGGGGCCCACTGGTCAGCGACTAATCAGCTAACTAACCTAGGTTAATTAGTGTTAAACTAATACTAACTAAAATGTCAGGGGGGGGGGGTGGCCCACACGTCAGTGACACACGGGGAAGGTCAAACCTGGGTCAACTCGCCGGAGTTGACCCGCGACTCGTCGCCGGCGGAGCCAGAGACGGCGGAGGGGTGCGGGTTTCCTCCTCCGGCGACCAAATGGCCGGCGGAGAGCGTCTACGTGACGCGGGCGCTCGTCCGCGTCGAGTAGTGGCAGCGGCTGGGCCTAAGATGGCCGGAGTCGTCACCGGCGTCGAGCGTGGCGGTCGCCGGAGCTCGGGCAAGCTCGGGGTTGACGCTACAGTGGCCGGGGAGGCTCGTGCGGGGCACCTACGTGTTCCAGGCAGCGCGGGGAGGAAGCTGAGCACGACAGCCGGGCCACTAGGTGGCCGGAGGCACGTCGGCGGCGATCACAGACGGCGGCGGGTTTCGGTCATCAAGGGGGCGACGGCTACGGCAACCAAACGAAGAGGGAAAGAGGGGGAAACGGTGGCGGAGCTCACAGGGGTTGCGACGGTGGCCTCGGGGAGCTCGGGGAGGCGTCGGAGGCGGCGAATCGCCAGCGGTGAGCTTCGGTGGCCGGCGACGGAATGGCGATGGTGGCGGCGTTGCAGGGCTTCCGGAGGGCCGTGGGTCGGTGGAGAGGGAAGAGGGGGTCGAGGCGGAGCCTCTGGGCTAGTCGGGGGAGCGAGGGAGGCCCGGTGGCCGTGGTTATGGCGAGCGGCGG
>NC_041389.1:306759644-306817826 GCF_002162155.2 Triticum dicoccoides
TTTTTTCTTCTGTTTTGTTTATTTAATTTATTTTGCCACTGTTTTGAATTTAAAATAATTCAAACAATGCCAAAAACTCCTCTGAATATTTTATATTGCTAAATGGACTTTTCCAAAAGCTTATAAAATATATCAGGGGTATTTGAAATTATATTCTAATTATATGAATATAATTCAAATTCAAATAGCTAATGAATTAAATCCAAAGTCCCAAAAATAATTCCTTAAAAATGTTCAATATTTTGGTTGGGACCAGAACCCTTACCAAAAATTATTAAACATTTAAGAAGAGCATTTTGGAGCAATGAATGAGATTTCTAGGGTTTTTGCCCCTCTTTTATTTAAGTTTTTGAGGCTTCCAAAATTCCTCAGTTCAAGTTTCGAAAATTTAAACATGATGCACACATGAGCTAGCCTAGAGCACTACCAGCAGCTAGGGATGTGACATCACGGGATTCTCATCAATACAGGTGTGGGTAACCCAACCGTGTTTGTTTAATATGACTCCTCGATTTTAGGTAAGTCCCAAACGGTCACGCAGGGGACGCTTGATATTCGTCCTCTTTATAAAGGGGCCAAGGTCTGTCCTTTTCTTCCCATGCTTGATCCTTCCCCTCCCAAACCTCGAGTTCCAACACCCAAGGCTTAAGCCAAGCACTTCGGACCTTCAACCATGTCTGGATCCAACCTTCAAGGCCGGTGGATGGACTCCTCCGTCACAGAGGAGGACGTCCAGAAACTTAGGGAGGCCAGGTATCCGCACGGGCTACCTGCTCAAGGGCAGGTCGTCCCCACTCCCGAACCCAACGGGAGTGTTGTTTTTATCTCCCACTTTTTCCGAGGGCTAGGTTTTAGCGTTGATCCCTTCGTGAGAGGGCTCATGTTCTACTACGGACTAGATTTCCACGATCTAGCTTCGGATTCCGTCCTTCACATCTCGTCATTTATCGTCATGTGTGAAGCCTTCCTCCGCATCACCCCCCACTTCGGCCTATGGCTCAAGACCTTCAATGTGAGGCCGAGGTTGATCGACGGGCGTCACGCGGAGTGCGGAGGCGCTATAATAAGCAAAGGCACCGACGCCCCATGGCCAAAGGGTTCTTTCGTGGAAACTTCTGATTTATGGCAGCGGGAGTGGTTTTACATCACCACTCCCCGAGGTACAAAGCGGGTTGCTGCTCCAGCGTTCCGCTCGGGCCCTCCGCCGCAACTGGCGTCATGGGTCAATGAGGGGCTGGACTGGGGGCCGATTAACGACGTGCTGACATTGCAAAGCCGCATCTGAGACCTTCTCAAGAGGGATGTCAGTCTTGTCATGATAATGCAAGTGATGCTGGTCCATCGAGTCCTGCCTTGCCAACGTCGTCCTCTCCATATGTGGGAGTTCAACCCAGAAGGACCGCTAACCGTTCAACAATTCTTCGGCATGACGCTCAAAGAGTTGTATGAGTCATTCTTCGGATCATGAATAAAGTGTCCGGACACCACTAAGGATGCAGGTCTCAATTGCAATCGTCCGGATACCCAGGTAGGTACTTCTGTTTCCGAACACACCATCTTTTATGTTTATTATAACATCATTCTAAAAAATTGCTCTCTGCCAGGACTGGCCAAGGAAGGCGGAGAGGATTAGGTGTCCGGCCCCTCTTCCCGAAGGCTCACCGAATCCTTGTTGACCAAGATGCTTGAGCGCGCGCCGTATCAGGCACCATCAGGAGAAGACGAGGGGAGGAATAGAGAAGCCACAGGTGGGACTCACATTCTACACATCCAAATCGGAGGAGTAAGTGCCTCCACGAAGGAGGATAATCGGGGAGGGGAATATAAAATCCCCTCTCCTCAAGGTATGAAAAGGGCCGCCTCTGAAGACTTGGAAACGGAGGCTTCCAAACGAGGGAAGAAACCCTCGCCAAGGGGCCCTGCCCCAGGGGGCGTCCTTACCGCGCAGCACCCGCAAGGGGGCCACCCTCCATCGAGCCTTAAGTAAAAGAGTACTTTGGTAAACATATCCCGTTTTGTCTCTGAGGATAATAACCGAAACATATTTGTTGCAGTCCGTCTCGTAGCCCTTCTCCACAGTGTTCATATTCAAGGGATCTTCCTCCGAAGATGATGGAGAGCGAAACGCCTCCCCCTGCCTCCCCATCACATGGGGCGGACGACCCTGAGGTGTCGTCACGGAGGATTTCTCCCGATCCGCCGAGGCCGGAAGTTGACACTTTGGCTGCCCATGGTTCGGGCTATTCGGCTCCCAAGGAGAACGATAGGAGGAGTCCGGGATTGTCGGGCATGCAGCCGGACACACTGATGGGTCTGCTGGGGCGAGCAGCCATCTCAGAGACACATCATACCTTAATGGGTACGGTGATTGAGAGGATTTCATCCGCAAAAAGCGGATTGAATGAAGCCTTTACAAGCCTGCTGAGCGGCTTCGAGGTACGCAAAATAATATATGTATTTCTAACGGCACTGGACATACTAGGTGTGCTCTGTATAGATAGTAGCCCCTGAGACTCTGGTCGCCGCCTAGAGGTGGCAAACAGAGGATCGCAATCCTAGGTAATAATCGCGCTGCTTTGTATGTGCAGGCGGCTGATTGTCCGGAGGCTGACCGGACTGCTGATTTTGCCGAATTGAAGCGGCATCTGGACGTGGCGGATGCCGACATCGCGCTTGTTAACAAGCGGCTTGACGAGGCCCAGGGTATGTATGTTCGGCATGTCAGTAAATTGTAAGAGGAGCATTATGCTAGTATCTTATAATATATTGTGACTACACATGGGGCTGCTGCCGTAGAAACCGTTCGGGCGGAGCTTGCCCGAGGCAAGGAACAAGCTCGAAGAAGTGATGCGGCCGCCCTGAAGGCCGTCGAAGAATTAAGAGCCGAACAGGCTGCTCATCGTCGGAGAGAAGAAAAGATAGCCCAGATGGCTACTGAGCTGAAAGATGTTGCTAACCGCCGTGAGCTTCTTGAAAAGGAAAATCAAGCAAAAGTGGCTGACCTGAAGAAGGCCCTAGAGGCAGCCAAGGAAACGCGCTCTGAAATGAGAGGGATAAGGGAGGAGCTTCATGAAGCCGGAGACATCGTGGCTGGGAAGCCCTATTTGTTGCGGATGAAATTCGGAGATCCAAAGTATGCCCCTCTGGATCAGTTGTGGAGTGCTGTGGACGCATATGCGGACCTGGCAAAGAGTGCTACTGATGCGACTGAGTTTTTCAAAGATCAGAAAGAGCATAAGGCTGAAAGGTTATTCTGGTCACAATTCAGTGCCCCGACACGTACGCTGCCGTTGAATGAAAGGATGGCCGCCTGGGCCGAACTCCACAGGTTGTCCGGACTTGCTATGAGGTCTGTCGTCGATCATCTTTGGCCACGTGGACCAAGGCCAGACAACTATTTTGGATTGGTGCAACAATTCCTTGGTGCTGTGTCGCATATCGATGCTGTGAAGAGGTCGGTGTGCATAGAGGTTACGCGGATGGCTCTTGCCCGTGTTAAAACATACTGGGCTGGGATGGAAACCACCGCTATTGCGACCCGGGGTGCAGCAGAAGGCCAGGACCCGGCCGAGCACTATTTTGAAGAAGTATTAGAAGGCGCCCGTTTAATAGAGGCTCAGTGCTCGAAGAGTGCCATGTTTGAATGACATGTATCTCGATTGTGAAGACAATGCTATTTTGATTATAAAGGCTGTGTTTATACTTTTGCCCGAAAGTATTATAATGCCTCCTGTGTGGCCGTTTATGTATGTATATAACCTGAAAGTTTGCAGTCGTCGGCTTCAGCCCCCATGCATATAATGCGGGGGTGTTCGAGAAAACACGTAGTCACACTTGATCCAACGTATTGGTCCATTAAGGAGGTGATAGCACGGCGAACCAGGGAATCAGACTATATAGCTTTAACACTTTCACTTAGCCATAGGAGTTTGACAGTGGGGCTACTATATAGCCCCTGGTACTTTTGCGTTCATCTGGATATGGTGCGCGTATGTACGTGACCGGGAAACCGGTCCTTCGTTAATGCGGAGGAATCGTGAAGATTCCGCTGGGTCATCGAGTGGTTGACCAGTCTCGTGCTGTATCATGACAGTCAGTTTTCGGCTTTGTCTACTGAGGTGCTCATCCAGATGAACCAGGGCACAACCGCAGTAGTTCTCCCAGTGCCGCCTTAGCCAATAGAGCGGAACGTAAGGTAGCAAAACATGGGAGCCGGGCAAACCCAACATTTGACCAAAGACATGATTCGGAGCTGATGCATATAAGGTCAAACTCGCGACGCTGAACACTCCCGAAGGTATTCGGACTTGATGATGTGTACTGGGCTGAATAACACCCTTGATAATAAGCCCTGAGTTTCCAGGTATGAGCAATAGTCTGGTGTGACAAAAATGCCGAAAACGCCAGTATCCCTCCCGGTTGTATAAAGTTTCCAGAGGGGAAGAAGCAACAAGAGACATTAAAAAGGTTTACACAGGGTCTTAATCTAAAAAGAAACCTTTGAGCGGGGCCCTGCTGCACGTCTGTGCCTTTATCTCCGTTGTGTCGTATCCTGGAAGGGTGTAGCACGATGATCATCTGTAAAAAGAAAAAATCCAGGCGAAAGACTTCGTGCGAGGAGTTCGTTAATCTGAATGAACCATGAAAATGCAATATATTATTGTATTGATAGGGTCGAGCCAAACTAAGGGCTCTTTTTGTGGGCAGCCCCTAGCATCTTTTATGGGGAAATCCCTACTGGGATGTTACATTGGGTGGAGCGCCGGACTCGTCTAACCGTGTCCGTGGTCTTGACAACCGACCATTTATCCTGGTTGGAGGGACCGCTCAGTGTTTGGCTGCTAGAGCCGCCACGTATTCTTCCGCGCGTAAGGAACGCTCTGTATTTTCGCTAACTGTGATGACGCCGCGTGGACCGGGCATCTTAAGTTTAAGGTAGGCGTAATGCAGTACTGTATTAAAATGAGCAAAGGCCGTTCTTCTGAGTAGTGCGTGATAGCCGCTTCGGAATGGAGCGATGTCGATGGTTAGTTCCTCGCTTCTGAAGTTGTCGGGGGAACCAAATACAACCTCTAGTACTAGAGAGCCTGTACAGTGGGCCTCGACGCCTGGTATCACTCCTTTAAAGGTAGTGTTGCTTAGGCTGATTCTTGAAGGGTTTATCCCCATTTTGCAGACAGTGTCCTGATATATCAGGTTTAGACTACCGCCGCCATCCATAAGGACTCGTGTGAGATGGTATCCGTCAATTATTGGGTCGAGTACCAAGGTAGCCGATCCTCCATGCTGGATACTAGTCCAATGGTCCCTGCGATCAAAGGTGATTGGGCAGGCCGACCAGGGATTAAATTTGGGGGCGACGGGCTCCACAGCGTATACGTCTCGGAGTGCGCGTTTGCGCCTACTCTTTGGAATGTGAGTTGCATAAATTATATTCACTGTTTTGACTTCTGGTGGGACTGTCCTCCAGTGTTCGGCTGGCGAGGCTCATCCTCGTCTTCACTTGGCGTCTCCCTCCCCTTTTGTTCGGCATTCAGCTTGCCGGCCTGCTTGAAAACCCAACACTCTCTGTGGGTGTGGTTTGCAGGTTTTTCGGGGGTGCCATGAATCTGACATAATTTGTCTAGAATCTTGTTTAGGCTGGACGGTCCATCTCTGCTGCCTTTAAATGGCTTCTTCCGTTGACCGGGTCGAGAGCCCTTGAATCTGGCGTTGACCGTCGTGTTCTCTGGGCTGTCATCATCGTTTCGACGCTTGTTTTTGTTGCGTCACGGTTTCCTGTTGCCATCCCTGACTTCGGATGTGCCCGGGTCACTGGTGCCGCTATGGGCCAGCCAGCTGTCCTCGCCCACGCAAAAGTGGGTCATGAGGCTTGTTAAGGCTGCCATTGTCCTCGGCTTTTCTTGGCCGAGGTGTCTGGCAAGCCATTCATCCCGGATACTGTGTTTGAAGGCCGCTAGGGCTTCGGCGTCCGGGCAATCGACTATTTGATTCTTCTTAGTAAGAAATCTGTTCTAGAGTTTTCGGGCTGACTCTCCGGGCTGTTGAATTATGTGACTTAGGTCGTCTGCGTCCGGAGGCCGAACATAGGTTCCTTGAAAATTGGCCCTAAAAGCATCCTCAAGTTCTTCCCAACTTCCAATTGAGTTTTCAGGAAGGCTTTTCAACCAGTGCCGAGCTGGTCCTTTCAATTTGAGGGGTAGGTATTTAATGGCGTGGAGATCGTCTCCGCGAGCCATATGGATATGAAGGATAGAGTCCTCGATCCAAACCCCAGGGTCTGTAGTTCCGTTGTATGCCTCTATATTCACGGGCTTAAATCCTTCCGGAAATTCATGGTCCAGCACCTCATCGGTGAAGCACAGGGGGTGTGCATCACCCCTGTATTTGGACGTGTCATGGCATGATGTCGACGGTTGTTGTGTTCGGTTCTGATTCCTAGCTGGTGTTCGATCAATGTGATCATTTCGGTAGCTCTGATCCTGTGCCGAAGCGCGCTTCCTAGATCCATAGATGGATCTAGCCATACCGGACTTTTTGTCCAGGAGCTCACGTAAATCGTGTGCTAACTTGTGTGCGGCATCATTAGCCATCTTGTCACGACCACGGGGCGATCGGTCCGGCTGATCGGTCGTTTCCGGCTGAATGGGCTCTATGGCCTTGTCGTCGAATTTGGGCAACAGCTTGCGCTTTGGATAGCTCTTTGTGTGACGATCGCCACCGTATTTGTCTTCTATGTTGAGCACTTTGTTCCACCTGCGGTTGAGCGTATCCTGCGCGGCCTTGAGCCTTTGCTTCTGCTTTTTAGGCTCCTCGTGGTGGCAATAAGCCTTCTGTGGAGGTTCTCTTGTTCCAAGAGTTTTTCTGGGATGATGAGTGCATCATCGTATGGGCTGTTCTCCTCTTCGGAGACAGGTTGTTGAATTTTACCCTCGGGATCGGCGTTATCTGACGTCGGCTCCGGACTATTTTCACCATCCCCTGGCTCACCCTGCTCCATCGGTGGGTCCATGGGGTCGTCGTTTCCTTTGGAATCAACCCGGGTATTATTATTTCTTGCGCTGTTGTCGCTGTTTTTACTGTGGCGGGATTTAGAGCGGCGTCTATGGCGCCGCTTTGGTGGCTTACCAAGGGGAGTATCCTTCGTTGCATCGTCACCATCGCCTTCTTTTGGTGTGTCCACCATATATATATCGTATGATGAGGTGGCAGTCTAGCACCCAGTGGGCGGTGGTTCCTGCTCTTCTCCTGCATCATCATAAATACTGTCGACGTCTTCGGAGTCAAAATCGAGCATGTCGGTTAAGTCACCGACAGTGGCTATGAAGTAGGTGGTGGGTGGGGAATGAATTTCTTCGTCATCCGCTTCCCGCTCGAGCCGGACATAGTTCAGCCAAGAATCTCTCGACAAGGAAAGAGACCTTAATGAGTTCAGCACATCACCTAAGGACAAGTGCTGAAAAATATTCGCGGCGGTGAACTCCATGACCGGTGCCCCATCAGATTCGATAGGCACGGACGCACGCGGTTTGGATCCTGTAGCCGGAGACGAGTCCGAGGGTCCGATGACACCACTCTCACGGGAGGCGGGATTAGTGTTCGGCTCCAACGCCGATGAGTGTGCGGCCTCCATGGCGGGGTCCATCCACCGCCCTCGGAAGGCACGATCTGCTCCGGATTGATTCCCGGCGCCACCGCAGGTGCGATCTCCCGAATACTGTCCGACGGCAGTTCAAAGTCATGCCCGTCGTGACTGTTCGGTGCACCTTTCATGGGCTCGAATCCGTCAAAGATCAAGTCTCCGCGGATGTCGGCAGTATAGTTTAAGATTCCAAACCTGGCCTGATGGCCAGGGGCGTAGCTATCGATCTGCTCCAGATGGCCAAGCGAGTTGACCCATAGTACGAAGCCGCCAAATACGAAGATCTGTCCGGGGAGGAAAACCTCCCCCTGGACCGCATCGTTGAAGATGATCAAAGGGGCCATCAAGCCTTACAGAAACGACACAGTGGAACTCTCAATGAAAGCACTAATGTCGGTGTCAAAACCGGCGGATATCGGGTAGGGGGTCCCGACCTGTGCGTCTAAGGCTAATGGTAACAGGAGGCAGGGGACACGATGTTTTACCCAGGTTCGGGCCCTCTCGATGGAGGTAATACCCTCCTTCCTGCTTGATTGATCTTGATGATATGAGTATTACAAGAATTGATCTACCACGAGATCGTAGAGGCTAAACCCTAGAAGCTAGCCTATGATTATGATTGTTGTTGTCCTACGGACTAAACCCTCCGGTTTATATAGACACCGGAGGGGGCTAGGGTTACACAGAGTCGGTTACAGAGAAGGAGATCTACATATCCGAATTGCCAAGCTTGCCTTCCACGCAAAGGAGAGTCCCATTCGGACATGAGACGAAATCTTCAATCTTGTATCTTCATAGTCCAACCCGGCCAAAGCATATAGTCCGGCTGTCCGAGGACCCCTCAATCCAGGACTCCCTCATCTACAACAAGCTTATTCTTTCGTTGTTGATTTTCTCAACAACTCCATTCAATCCTTCCTTCTAAGTTCTTTTCATTCCATTCTTTCAATTCTTCCGGAGGCATTGCGTTGTTCATCTCATCAAGTGCCATCCCATCTTGTGAAGTTCATGTTCTATTCCTTTCATGTTCAGTCGGAGTGCTACCAGAATTCTTTTGTTCTTATTCCTTTCATGTTCAGTCGGAGTGCTACCAGAATTCTTTTGTTCTTATTCCTTACCTATCTTATTCTAACCGGAGTAGTTTCAGAGTCTATCTTGTTTCCTGAGCTTTTCATTCTCATCATATTCGCCGTTCATCTTTTCTACCCGAGTGCTCTCGACCTTGTTCTTCTTCTCTCTTGCGTTCTTACTTCACCTCTTCCTCTTTCTCTTCCATCTCGTTCCTAAGATCTCAGGACGAGATCTCTTGTTAGTGGAGGAGAGTTGTAATGCCCCGAATCCGATGCGCCATGTGTCTTCCAGTCATTCGTCATTGTTGCCATGTCATTTGCTTGCGTGTTGCATTTTGCCATGTCATCATCTGCATTTCTTCTGCATGTTTTTCAAAACTTGCATCCGTTCGGGTCCTCCCAGTTCTCCCCGTTGTCCGTTCTGAGCCCCGACACTCTTGCATGCACCCGCGGCACCTCCAAAATATTATTTTATAAGTGGCATAAAAATGTTGTCGGAATGGGATGAAAGTTGGCGTGCGGTCTTATTATAGAGTAGGTAGACCGCCTGTCAAATTTCGTCGCATTTGGAGTCCGTTTGATAGCCCAACCGTCATCCGTAGCGGCACCGTTGCCGGTTTATTCGTCGGACGTTTTCGGTCTCCGAAAACCCTTCCCGAGCTGCACTCCTTCCCTCTCATCTCAGCCCAACCTCCTCTTCACAGCCCACAAGGCCCAACCTACCCCTCCTCGCAGCCGGTGCCTTCCGATCGAGATCGGAGGGCTCCAAAACAACCCCAAACCCTCAACCCTAGACCCTTTTCCTATTTAAGCAGCTTTCCCTCGTCCAAAAATGGGCTAAAACCACTTACCCCTCCTTCCCCCACAGCCGCCGCTGTCTCCCACCTTGTTTTCCACGCCCGACCACCCCTCCGCTGCCACTTGGCGCCGCCTGAGCAGCCATCGCCGCCGCAACCCTCCACCACTACCGCGGCGCCACGTGCCCCCCAGCCTCTCTCCCGCAGCGCCAGCCCGCCAGGCCCGCGGGGAGCCCGCCCCAGGCCAGGATGGGCCCGAGCTGTCCCGCGCGCTCCCGCACCTCCAGCCCTGTGACCCGTCATTGCTGAGACGCCTCCGCGCCCTCCGCCGCCGCCCGCCGCCAGACCGGTCACCGGAGGACCACGCCGCCGACTCGCCGCACTCCGCCAGCTGCCGTCCCAGGTCGCTGACCCGCGCTGCCCTGCAGCCTCCTTGCCGCCCTACGGCTCCGAACCTCGTCGCCGACCCCGTCTAAGTTCGCCCCGGGCCTCCCTCGCGCCATATCTGCCGGCCCCGCCGCGGATCTAGTCCCTGCGACCCGGATCCCGCCGTCCTCGACCCGTCCCCGCCCCCTGTGCCCGCTCGCCGTCACCGGAAGTGCTCGTGCCGCCGCCCGGAGCTCCTCTGCCTCCTTTGTCCATGTTGAACATGTTCGTAGGAGCCCGGACATGTCCGTCCAGTCCCCCTCCCCCCTCGAGGTCTAATTTTCGCCCAAGTCCTTTTTTCTAAAAACATCATGTGTGCATGTTTGTCATGATGTAACTTCATGCATGTTGCTCCGTTTTGCATGTATGATATATCAAAATGTTCATTGTGAGATGCTCTTCATTTTATTACATTGTGACATGCTTGTTTGAGTTCATTTTGATGCCTTAATCTTCATGGCGGAACTACTAAGTAATATAAGCTGCTGGAATCTGCTGATTGATAACATCATTTGTGCATCTTGTGAGTGCCACAACTTTATCCCTGTTGATCCTATGATGATGATTTTGATATGCACATGTTCTACTATTCATGCTGTATATGTTGGTGTGATTTTCATTCATGTTAGGGTGCATGTTGATATATTAATCCCTATTGCAAAAGTGCATGTTGCTGTTAACCACTGAAAACTGCTGTAACTTGCTGATTTGTCATTTTTGTTGCATTTTGTGTGTGTATCCTATGAGCATGATGTATGCATGTTTTATGAGCATATATATGCCATATTTACAGGGGTGCGATCCATGTATTTTTATATGCTCTGTAGTGAGTGAATCAATCTTGTGAAGTGGGCTACTTACTGTTAACTTTCTGTCAATGCTGAATCTGTCATATCATGTTGCCATGTTTTCTTGATGCTACCAATTAATGCATGCATATTATGGAGATGCTTATTTGACATGTTTTGTTCTCTATATTATAATCTATCATGCCATGCCTTTTTATGCCCTATATATGTCCTATAGAATATGTTTTCTTTGCCATGAACATGCTTATATAATGTTCCAGATTTCTGTTAACTTCATGCTGCTATGTTGTGAGTTTGTTATTGAGTGATCCATGCCTATTATGGAGATGCTCCAATTAAATGTTTTGAAGTATGCTATGGGTAATTGGTTTACCTGCCATGTTTGCTAATTTTGGATGTCATATGCCTCTGTTTCCTGCTTGCAAACATGCCATCATAATGTTGCTATTTTACACTTGCTTAAACTGTTTCAACTTTCAATCTTGTCATGTTGGTTCCCACTAATCTATGAGCCATATGTTTATGATGTCATGATGTTATTTGCTATTTTTTATGTGTAATGTGATGCAATGCCCTTGGTTGCTATGTTTACTTGCTTTAGCTTGTCAATTTCTTGCTCTCAAGTTGCTATCATATTAACTCTGCTCATGCATATGCTGTTGTGTTATAAAGTTGCATTTTGCATCTTGCATTGATCATATTGGTTTAATCTTGATGCCTATGAACCTGAACCTTTAATGATATTTGAAGTATGTTATCTGTACATGAAGTACATGTCAAATTTGTGCTCATAAGATTCCTGTAGAATGTTGTTTTGATGTTTGCAATGTGCCTACTTGCTGTTTTGGGCAGATTGTTGTTATAACTTGTTTTGAGTGTATGTGTTGCACCGTTGCTCCATTTTGAGCATGCTCTACATGAAACTTGCTTAGAATTGCATGTAGTTTCATCTTATCATGTTGTATCCATGTTTTGAGAGTGTTTTCTTGATGTTTGAATGCATTTTGCATCAATGCCGTGTTTGACTTGCTTCGCTCATATCTTCTAGGCCATAGCTCCGAACTAAATGAACTTTATATGTAACTTGACTAGAATTTCGTGTAGATCATCATGGTGTATTTTAACTTGCTGTTTAACAACTTGAACATAAGGTTTATTCAGATCTGGACCAATTTCGAAATTTGCATATGAGGACTTATCGGAATTGTTATATGTTGTTTCCGGCCTCATTTAAACTTGCTTTGATGTGTTGCTCTTGCATGCATCATCTCTTGCCATAAGTATCATCATATAGCCTTTGTCATGCATCATGCTTGATTGAGCATCTTGTCATGTTTATGTGTTGTGCGTTTACCATGTGGTTTGCTTCTTTCCGGTTGTGCTTCTTCTCGATAGTTCCTGTTTCGTTGCGATCATGAGGATTCGTTCGTCTATGCTTGGTTCGTCTTCGTCTGTTCGTCTTCTTCATGGACTCGTTCTTCTTCCTAGCAGGATTTCAGGCAAGATGACCATCACCCTGGATCTCACTACTATCATTGCTATGCTAGTTGCTTCGTTCTATCGCTATCCTGCGCTACCTATCACTTGTTCATCAAGCCTCCCAAATTGCCATGTCAGCCTCTAACCTTTTCACCCTTCCTAGCAAACCATTGCTTGGCTATGTTACTGCTTTGCTCAGCCCCTCTTATAGCATTGTTAGTTGCAGGTGAAGTCGAAGATTGCTCCATGATGGACATGGTGATGTTGGGATATCACAATATCTCTTATTTAATTGATGCATCTATATATTTGGTAAAGGGTGGAAGGCTCGGACTTATGCCTGATGTTTTGTTCCACTCTTGCCGCCTTAGTTTCTGTCATACCGGTGTTATGTTCCTTGATTTTGCGTTCCTTACGCGACCGGGTGTATGGGAACCCCTTGACAGTTCGCTTTGAATTAAACTCCTCCAGCAAGGCCCAACATTGATTTTTACATTTGCCTAACAACCTATAACTTTCCCTTGGGGTTGCAAACCCAAGGGTCATCTTTATTTTAAACCCCCCAGGCCAGTGCTCCTCTGAGTGTTGGTCCAAACTAGAGCCCTTTGCAGCGCCCCCTCAGGGAAACTTGAGGTCTTGTTTTAGTTGTACGGATTGCTCATCCGTTGTGACCTGAGAACAAGATATGTGTAGCTCCTATCGGGATTTGTCAGCACAGTCGGGTGGTCTTGCTGGTCTTGTTTTACCATTGTCGAAATGTCTTGTAACCGGGATTCCGAGACTGATTGGGTCTTCCCGGAAGAAGGAATATCCTTCGTTGGTCATGAGAGCTTATAATGGGCTAAGTTGGGACACCCCTGCAGGGTTTAAACTTTCGAAAGTCGTGCCAATGGTTATGTGGCAGATGGGAATTTGTTAATGTCCGGTTGTAGAGAACTTAACACCAGATTCGAATTAAAACGCATCAACCGCGTGTGTAGCCATGATGGTCTCTTTTCGAGTGGATCGAGAAGTGAACACGGTTTGTGTTATGTTTGAACACAAGTAGTTTCAGGATCACCCCTTGATCACTTTTAGCTTCTCGGCCATTCCATTTGCTTCTCTTCTCGCTCTTATTTGTGTATGTTAGCCACCATATATACTTAGACGCTGCTGCAACCTCACCACTTATCCTTTCCATACCCAGTTAAGGTGTGCTAGTCTTGATACCCATGGCAATGGGATTGCTGAGTCCCCATGGCTCACAGATTACTACAACAAAAGTTGCAGGTACAGGTTATGTGATGATCATGACGTGAGAGTGATGCTTGCTTGTCTTGAGTTCTTCTGCTTCGTCGTTCAGGGGATAGGTTCCAGGTCGGCAGCCTGGGCTAGCGGGGTGGATGTCGTTTGAGTTTCTGTTTGTGTTTCATCCATAGTCGGATGTCGCCCTTTGTATGATGATGTTGTATTCATGTGGCATTGTATGCCTCTTGTATGTATCCCCAACTATTATGTAATGGTTCGATGTAATGATATCCACCTTGCAAAAGCGTCTCCAATATGCGCTTCTATCCTTGGTGGGACCTTCGAGTTCCTTTAGGATAGGGTCGCATATTGGGCGTGACACATTGGGTTGTAGGTGTTTGGGTTTTGGGTTTTCAGGACTTGATGATTTTCGCTCAAAGTCCTCGGAGGATAGGATGCTCTCAATGACAAGTGTCAGTTTCTCTCAGAGCAGCCAACCAGCTAGTGGTTGATGGGGCAGCTATTTATAGCCTAGGGAGCAGCCCGGCATGATAAGACATAAATGTCGTTCAATAATATGACCGTTAGGTGGATAAGATAGTTGGGATAGCTGGCGCGGAACACAACAACGGTCAGAAATTTGAGCTCTCAAATTCCTCAGGGCTATCATGTTCCTCACTTGTAGGCAATCCACACTGGCGAATTCCTAACTCCTCAGTCAGAACAAATTCCTCAGAGAACAGAAGATCTTCATCTCTGTCACTGAAGCAATTGACTGAACTGTATGAGACTTCGAAAGGCTTCACTCAAAGGATTGGGTAGGTGTGGGATTTGAGTTGAGCATCACATGGAAAGTGTTTCCTTAGTATTACCTCGACCCCCTTTAACAGTACGGTGTTTCCTATGACTCAAGAAAGAGAAAATGAAACTATGAAAACAAAAGTCTTCACGCTTCATACTCGCATGAATATCCAAGTCTTCAAGGTCACACCAATTTCCTCACTTTCAAAGTCTTCAAGAAAACCAAATTCTTTAGCTGAAGACATACATTTTTAGGGGTCGACATTCATCATAAATATCAAAATCCTCATCGACTTATATAGCATGTGTACACTCACAAACACATTAGTCACTTATCCTATAAGTCTTCAATACACCAAAATCACTAAGGGGCACTAGATGCACTTACAATCTCCCCCTTTTTGGTGATTGATGGCAAATAGGTTAAGTTTTCAGCGGGGATAATAATATGAAGTGTAAATACTAATATTGAGGAATTTGATTTAGAAGAACTCCCCCTGAAGATGTGCATATTTGAGGACTTTGCTTTGGATAGCAAATGCACATTGTAGAATAATATCATGGATATACCCCCCTATATCTTGTAATTCATACACGCATTTGACTTATGATATGAAGAATTTGAAATGCATGATGAAATATGGTGTCTAAAGAAATTCGGCATGCGTGCATTAAAATACTTGAGGAAATAAGCATGCAGAAAGCAGTCAAAAGTATCAGAGCATCATAGGAGTTAAGTTTACAACTCATCAGAGGAAATACCTCAGAAGAGAGAGAGTTAAAACTTAACAAAAACGCCCATAATAAGAAAGCCGCTTGAAGACTAACTCAAATTTTCTCCCCCTTTGTCATCAAATGACCAAAAGGGACGAAAGATGAGGACTAACTGAAAGTGTGTTATATCGACTAGAGGGGGGTGAATAGGAAATCTTTACAAATTTGTCACTTAGGAAATTCTAGGTGAAGAATTTCCTAAGCAACGACACACTTGCAGCGGAATAAGTACTCGGGTATAAGCATAACAGAGCCATAGCATAGTCATCATGATGAAATGAAAACAAACACAGAGTATAGGTAGCGTGAAAAGAAGATAATCAGCATGAAGACAAAGTGACTGAAGAAATAGGGTTGAGGAAATAGGAAAGTCTTCAGTCAAAGTCTTCAAATAGTAATGATGAGGTTCATCAACACATGCATGAGGAAATGAAAGAGTTGAGGAAATAGAACCAGTAGCTTGGTGAAGACGATGATTTGGTAGACCAGTTCCAACTGCTGTGACAGTTGTATGTCTGGTTTGAGCGGCTAGGTAAAAACCTAAGGACACACAGTCCCGGACAGACAGTCCTCACCGTATTCTCCTTGAGCTAAAGTCACACAGACCTCACCCAATCACTCGTGGTAAGTCTTCAGGTGACTTCCAAACCTTCACAGACTTGGTCACTCGGTGATCCACAATTCCTCTTGGATGCTCAGACCATGACACCTAACCCTCTAGAGGATTAACAGTCCTCAAAGGTAACAAGCATCGGTTCCACACAGGAACAATCTCTTCAGTGATTCTCAATCACTTTGGGTTGTAGGTGTTTTGGTTTTGGGTTTTCCTCACTTGATGATTTTCGCTCAAAGTCCTCAGAGGATAGGATGCTTGAGGGAGTCCTGGATTAGGGGGTGTCCGGATGGCCGGACTATGACCTTTGGCCGGACTCCTGGACTATGAAGATACAAGATTGAAGACTTCGTCCCGTGTCCGGATGGGACTTTCCTTGGCATGGAAGGCAAGCTTGGCGATATGATATGAAGGTCTCCTCCCATTGTAACCGACTCTGTGTAACCCTAGCCCTCTTCGGTGTCTATATAAATCGGAGAGTTTTAGTCCGTAGGACGAACAACAATCATACCATAGGCTAGCTTCTAGGGTTTAGCCTCTCTAATCTCATGGTAGATCAACTCTTGTACTACCCATATCATCAATATTAATCAAGCAGGAGTAGGGTTTTACCTCCATCGAGAGGCCCGAACCTGGGTAAAAACATCGTGTCCCTTGTCTCCTGTTACCATCCGCCTAGACGCACAGTTCGGGACCCCCTACCCGAGATCCGCTGGTTTTGACACCGACATTGGTGCTTTCATTGAGAGTTACTATGTGTCATCACGCTTAGGCCTGATGGCTTCTTCGATCGTCAACCACGACGCGGTCCAGGGTGAGACTTTTCTCCCCGGATAGATCTTTGTATTCGGCGGCTTCGCATTGCGGGCCAATTCGCTTGGCCATCTGGAGCAGATCGAAAGCTACGCCCCTGGCCATCAGGTCAGGTTTGGAAGCTTAAACTACACGACCGACATCCGCGGGGACTTGATCTCCGACGAATTCGAGCCACGGCCGAGCGCGCCGCACTGTCACGTTGGGCATGATCTAGCTCTGCCGCCGGACAGCGCCCAGAGCGCCGCTCAGGTGTCCGCTCCGACCACCAGCTCGGAGCTGGCTGCGCCAGTCGGGGACGGTCGGTTGGACGCCGCCCCAGGATCCGCAATCTCTACGGCGATAGAGCCGAATACCAGCCTAGTCCTTTGCAAGGCCCGTGACTCCAAGGTGCCGGACTCCGTTCCGGACTCTGAATCTTCCGCACCCCTTCTGATCAAACCCGATTGGGCTCCGATCATGGAGTTCACCGCTGCGGACGTCTTTCAGCACTCGCCCTTTGGCGATATCCTGAATTCACTAAAGTCTCTCTCTTTGTCAGGAGAGCCCTGACCGAACTATGGCCAGCATGGTTGGGATGTGGACGACAAAGAAATTCGAAACCCACCCACCACCCACTTTGTAGCCACTGTCGATGATCTAACCGACATGCTCGACTTCGACTCCAAAGACATCGACGGTATGGACGCCGATGAAGGAGACGACCAAGAGCCAGCACCTATAGGGCACTCGAAGGCCACCTCGTCATATGACAATACATGGTGGACACCCCCAAAGCAGGGGATGGCGATGAAAAAGTGGAGGACAACCCCTCCAAGAAGCAACCCAAGCGCCGACGTCAGCAGCGCTGCTCTAAATCCCGCCAAAGCAAGAATGGCGAATCCGGCACCAGAGACATCAACACCCTGGACAGTGCCGAAGACAACCCTCTCCAGCAGGATTCAGTGTAGGAGGACGAAGGAGCCAGCCCTCATGAGAGAGCCGCGGACAGAGAGGTCGAGGACGACAATTATATGCCTCCCTCCGAAGACGAGGCAAGCCTCGACGACGACGAATTCGTCGTGCCAGAGGATCCCGTCGAACAAGAGTGTTTCAAACGCAGGCTTATGGCCACGGCGAGCAGCCTCAAGAAAAAACAGCAGCAACTTAGAGCTGACCAAGACTTGCTAGCCGACAGATGGACTGAAGTCCTGGCGGCCGAAGAGTATAAACTCGAACGCCCCTCCAAGAGTTACCCAAAGCGCAGGCTGCTACCCCAACTAGAGGAGGAAGCAACTAAACCTACATCACCAGTGTACGATGCGCCCGATCGGCCACTCCGTGGCCGCGACAGAGAGGCCTTTCGGCCCTCAATACAAGCCGCACCCCGGCGCCGCTCTAAGAATACCAGAGCACGGGGAAACGCAACAGACCTGCGAGACATATTGGAGGATAAGGAAAGGCAAACAAGATTGATCTATGGATCGTGTGGGTGCCCCACATCACGTGACGATAACCTTCACGCCAGATATGATAAATACGGCCAAGCCGAATACAACAGACAAAGCTCATCTGAGCTACGTCGCGATATAGCCCAGTACAGGGGCGCCGCACACCCACTATGCTTCACAGATGAAGTAATGGATCATCAAATCCCCGAGGGTTTTAAACCCATAAACATCGAATCATACGATGGCACAACTGATCCCGCGGTATGGATCGAGGATTATCTCCTTCATATCCACATGGCCCGTGGTGATGATCTACACACCATCAAATACCTCCCGCTCAAGCTTAAAGGACCAGCTCGGCATTGGCTTAACAGCCTGCCAGCAGAGTCAATTAGTTGCTGGGAGGACCTGGAATCCGCGTTCCTTGACAACTTCCAGGGCACTTATGTGCGACCGCTAGACGCTGATGACCTAAGCCACATAATCCAGCAGCCAGAGGAATCGGCCAGACAATTCTGGACATGGTTCCTAACCAAGAAAAATCAAATAGTCGACTGTCCGGATGCCGAGGCCCTTGCAGCCTTCAGGCACAACATCCGAGATGAATGGCTCGCCCGGCACCTAGGACAGGAAAAGCCGAAATCTATGGCAGCCCTCACGACACTCATGACCCGCTTTTGCGCGGGCGAAGACAGCTGGCTAGCTCGTAGCAATAACATAACCAAGATCCTTGGCAATTCGGATACCAATGACAACAATGGCAGGTCACATCGCAACAAGCACAAGCGCCGCATTAATGGCAACAATACTTAGGATACGACAGTCAATGCTGGATTCAGAGGCTCTAAACCCGGTCAACGGAAGAAGCCATTCAAAAGAAACCCTACGGGCCCATCCAGTTTAGACTGGATACTCGATCGCTCGTGCCAGATACACGGCACCCCCGAGAAACCAGCCAACCACACCAATAGGGATTGTTGGGTGTTCAAGCAGGCAGACAAGTTAAGCGCCGAAACCAGAGACAAGGGGCTGCGTAGCGATGACGAGGAGGAGCCCCGGCCACCGAACAACAGAGGACAGAAGGGCTTCCCTCCGCAAGTGCGGACGGTGAACATGATATACGCAACCCATATCCCCAAAAGGGAGCGGAAGCGTGCTCTCAAGGACGTCTATGCATTGGAGCCAGTCGCCCCAAAGTTTAACCCATGGTCCTCCTGCCCGATCACTTTTGATCGAAGGGACCACCCCACTAGCATTCGTCAAGGCGGATTCGCCGCATTGGTCCTAGACCCAATCATTGATGGATTTCACCTCACTAGAGTCCTCATAGACGGCGGCAACAGCCTGAACCTGCTTTATCAGGATACAATGTAAAAAATGGGTATATATCCCTCAAGGATTAAACCCACAGAGACAACCTTTAAAGGCGTCATACCAGGTGTAGAAGCCAGCTGTACAGGCTCGGTTACACTCGAAGTGGTCTTCCGATCCCCGGATAATTTCCGAAGCGAAGAGTTAATCTTCGACATAGTCCCATTTCGCAGTGCTATCATGCCCTGCTCGGACGAACCGCATTTGCAAAATTCAATGCGGTGCCGCACTACGCATATCTCAAGCTCAAGATGCCAGACCCTCGCGGAGTCATCACGATAAATGGAAACACCAAACGCTCTATCCGAATGGAGGAGCACACGGCGGCCCTGGCGGCGGAAGTACAGAGTAGCCTCTCAAGGCAATTCTCCAATCCGGGTGTTAAACGTCCGGACAACATCAAGCGCGCCCGAAGTAACCTGCAACAACACTGGCCGGCACATTCCGAGCAAGCATAGCAGTGCGGCCCCAACCCCAGCCCTCGCCAGATGGCGATATTGGTACCACGCTTACATAATTACGCTTTGGAAATACCATGGGCATAAGGGGAGGGCCACAACTACGGCACGTCCAGAATGCGGCTCAACCGCACTAAGGGGCTCCCTATTCTGCCGTTTCTTTTTTTATTATATTATACTTTCAGGACCCAACTATTCGGAAGGCCTGTCCGGCAACACACTCACCGAACACACGATGCAACAGCCAAGGAGAGAACAAGCCACGTCAAATGTCCAGGTGGTCTCTATAACGAGCTAAATACCTGTTTTACTTAAAGTCCTGCAGCTTGCCCCTGGAGGGGGACATGTCAAATAATCCCATCTCTTGCTTATTTCACTATCTGTATCGTTCTACTTTCATAGCATCCCTTTTTAATAAACAATACATAGTTCTTATTGTATTCATCTATTTTTATACAAATATGTTCAGTCATGACATTATGCAACCGTACACTTTGGTACGGCCGATACACCAGGGGCTTAAGCACCCCATAACATGGTGTGAGAAGACCGAACACTCTCATGAGTGCGGCACCCCGAACTTATAGCACTATATGCATCGGCTCCGAATCATGTCTTGGGTCAATAGTTGGGTTTGCCCGGCTCCCATGTTTTGGTACCTTACGTTCCGCAATGTTGGCTAAGGTAGCGCTGGGAGAACTACTGCGATTGTGCCCCAGTTGAGCTGGGTTAACACCTCAGTAGAGAAAGCTAAAACTGACTGTCATGATAGTGCAAGAGACCGGTCACTGTTCGCGAGGTTTTTCAGGTCCCTAAAGACTTATGCTGCTTAGAGCGAGGAGCCGGATTTATCTGGCCTAGGCGTGGATAGCGCCCCGAACTCGGTCTTCCGAATACTAGGGGCTTCGCCGAAATTTAAAATTATAGAATTCTATGGCTAAGTGAGAGTGATAAAGCATTATAAGTCCGATGGCCTCGTTCGTTGTGCTGAGCGCCTCCCTAGATGGACCCAAGAATGGGAACAAGAGCGCTCGGGTTTATCCCGAACACCCCAGCACTCGTGGCATGGGGGTAGAAGCCGACGACTTGCATCTCTCAGATTTGATAAATGGCCACACAGAAGGTAATATTTTAAATTAATAAGTGTTGCTTAGCGCATATGAACAAAGTTTTCAGCGTACAGGATAACAGATGCGAGTCTACTCAAAAATTACATCTTTGGAGCATTCACCCGCTATAAGGCAGGCACCCTTCAGGACGCCCTTATAATACATCTCGGGCGTGCGATACTCCTTGCCCGGCGGTGGCGCGTCCGTCAAAAGCTTCTCAGCGTCCAACTTGCCCTAGTGCACTTTAGCACGGGCAAGGGCCCGACGAGCACCTTCAATACAGACGGAGCGCTTGATGACCTCAATCCACGGACACGCGTCCACCAGCCGCCGCACCAGACCGAAGTAGCTCCCAGGCATGGCTTTTGTCGGCCACAACCGAACTATGAGGCCCTTCATGGCCCGTTCGGCCACCTTGTGGAGCTCGACCAACTGCTTCAGCTGGTCGCTCAGGGGCACCGGATGTTCGGCCTCAGCATACTGAGACCAGAACACCTTTTCCGTCGAGCTCCCCTCCTCGGCTCGGTAGAATGCGGCAGCATCAGACACACTACGGGGCAGATCGGCGAACGCTCCTGGAAAGCTCCGGATTCGGGTAAGTAACAGATAATTCACTTTTATATGCTTGCTTTGCATAAAGAATGCCTTACCCGCCGCTACTTTCTTTATCGCCTCGATCTCCTGGAGGGCCTTCTGGGCTTCGGCCTTAGCGGTTTTGGCACTCTCAAGAGCCAAGGCGAGCTCGGACTCTCGAGTCTTCGAGTCACGCTCCAAACTCTCGTGTTTCTCCACGAGAGCCTGGAGCTCTTGCCGCACCTCCGCCACCCGCGCCTCCTGCTTCTCTCGCTCGGTGCGCCCCAAGGCCGCATTGTTTTCGGCCCTGGACACCGCTTCCTTCAGGGTCGCCACCTCGGTCGTGGCCCCTGCAACATTTATGTTGGTCCTATCATTCTTTGCAACCAGGTATTTCTATATACATTTACATGCGGTATTACATACCCTCCTTGTCCTCGAGCTGCTTCTTGGTACATCCGAGCTCGTTCTCGGACCGCTCGAGGCTCTCCTTCAATGCATTGACCTCCGCAGTCAGTGCGGCAGAGGTCAGCAGCGCAGCCTGCATTCCCATATTGACATATTTATGTTAGACTCCTGCGTATATCGTTTTAGATCCTCAGCTCGGCTTTTCTTTCCGAACGCCAAACTGAGCATCAGGGGCTACTGTCTATGCGGTAACATTTTTATATGTTTTGAATACATACCTCAAAGCCTGTTAATAGGCTTGTACAGGCTTCTGTCAGCCCGCTCTTGGCGGACTGAACCTTCTGAATCACCGTACTCATAACAGTGTGGTGCTCCTCGTCGATGGAGGCGCCGTTAAGCACCTCCAGCAAATTGTCCGGCGCCTCCGGTTGGACGGAGGTCGCCGGTGTCGTAGGCTTGCCCTTCTTACGAAGGTGCCGCCTATCGATTTCTGGAACCGTTGATGGTTCCGGAGCAGTGTCCGGCCCAGGGCCGGACTCAGATCCCTCTGGGGCTTTACCCCCTTTGGGCCTGGAGTCCGGGAGGTCGCCTTGCGGCGCCTCCAGGACCACCTCCTCCTGGTTTAGTGCCCTTTGGGACTCCACCTTGGCATCGTCTGTAGGGAGAGGGGAGGAGGCCATCGGGAGTGAAGCGCTATTCATGTCCGACGAATCCAGGGAGCCGCTCGACGAATCGCCGAGCTGAGCCTTGGGCAGACTGCATAATTGAATTCGGCGTCAGAAGGTACCATATAATAGAGGAGCACCATAAGTTATTTGGGTGTCCCGATACTTACGATTTTGCCAGGGGCTTGACCCTGGATGGCCATTCCTCCCCGCCGTCTTCGGCATCGGAGGCGTAGTCCGGCAGAAGGGTCCTCCCCTTCTTGGGCCCTCCGGCCTCCCCAGTTGGGGCGGCCTTCCTTTTCTTTCCTCCCCCCGCTGGAGGGGGAGAGGCTTCTTCTCCTTCCTCCTCCTCGTCTTCAGAGGCGGAGGGTGCTTCAGGGTTGTCGGGTGATGAATCCGACACCACCAGGCGCCGGGAACTCTTTCGAGTCCCCGTGGCCTTCTTCTTGGCCTTCTTCTCCGGCACCACGTGAGGTGCCGAAACCAGCAGCTTCATTAAGCGAGCGTCCGCTGGGTCTTCGGGCAAAGGAGCCGGACAGTTGATCTGTCCGGCCTTCTTTTGCCAGTCCTGTTAAAGGGATGGGGGTTTAGATCCCGCATAGAATCAAATCTATGGAAAAGAATACCCCATAATGGAAAAATTAAGCTCACCGTGCTGGCTTGGAGCTTGGCGCAGAATCCGCGATCCTCGGTGACAGGAGGGGAGACCTAGGAGCTCTTGAATAGCACCTTCCAGGCGTCCTCGTGCTTTGTGTCGAAGAGTCGGGACAGAGTCTGGTGCTGGGCCGGGTCGAACTCCCACAAGTTGAAAGCCCGTCGTTGACACGGGAGAATCCGGTGGAAGAGCATGGCCTGGACTACGGTGACAAGTTTAACCTTCCTGCCGATCAGGTCTTTGATGCAGGTTTGAAGTCCGGTCTCTTCTGCCAAGTTACCCTACAATAGGCCCGTCTCTTTCCAAGATGTGAGTCGTGTGGGGATGCTAGATCGGAATTCGGGGGCCGCTGCCCATTCAGGGTCACGCGGCTCGGTGATATAGAACCACCCCGATTGCCACCCTTTGATGGTCTCTACGAAGGTGCCCTCGAGCCATGTAACGTTGGCTATCTTCCCCACCATGGCACCTCCGCACTCCGCTTGGCAGCTGCCCACGACCTTCGGCTTGACGCTGAAGATCTTCAGCCATAGCCAAAGTGAGGCTGGATGCGGAGGAAGGCCTCGCACACGACGATGAACACCGAGATGTTGAGGATGTAGTTCGGGGCCAGATCGTGGAAGTCCAGGCCGTAGTAGAACATGAGCCCCCGGACGAACGGGTGAAGAGGAAAGCCCAGTCCGCGGAGGAAATGGGGGAGAAATACAACCCTCTCATGGGGCCTAGGGGTGGGGATGAGTTGCCCCTCATCTGGGAGCCAGTGCGCGATGTCGTCAGACAAGTATCCGGCCTTCCTCAACTTTTTGATTTGTCCCTCCGTGACGGAGGAGGCCATCCATCTACCTCCCGCTCCGGACATTATTGGAGAAGGTTGAGGTGGGAAGTGCGGACTTGGGCGCTGGAGCTCGGGTGCGCAGGGATGGATAAGCAAAGGAGGAAGAAGGCGTAAATGGAATGGGTAGATTCTTATCCCCTTATATGGGCGGCCAAAACTACCAGCCCCCACCAGCCTAATAAAACTCGCTTATCTCCCAAGCGCCACGGTTAATGGCACGGTTGGGTTACCCACGCCCGTATTGATGAGAATCCCGGAATAAGGGGACACGATCTCTGCTATGACAAGACGTGCCAAGGAAACCGCCTCGCTAAACGCGCTAAGGGGACAGTAAAATGATTCGAATAAAGGCTTGGCCGTGGCGTGATGTCACGCTGCGGAATACGTCAGCAGATTGGATTTGTGCAGATATTTTTCTCTCTACGGTGGTATGTGGAACTTATTTTGCAGAGCCGGACACTATCCTTGTGTTCAACATCTTCTATGAAGTATTCGGAGGAGGAACCCGCCTTGCAATGCCGAAGACAATTTGCGCGCCGGACTCGTCGTCATTGAAGCCTGGTTCAGGGGCTACTGAGGGAGTCCTGGATTAGGGGGTGTCTGGATGGCCGGACTATGACCTTTGGCCAGACTCCTGGACTATGAACATATAAGATTGAAGACTTCGTCCCGTGTCTGGATGGGACTTTCCTTGGCGTGGAATGCAAGCTTTGCGATATGATATGAATATCTCCTCCCATTGTAACCGACTCTGTGTAACCCTAGCCCTCTCCGATGTCTATATAAACCGAAGAGTTTTAGTCCGTAGGACGAACAACAATCATACCATAGGCTAGCTTCTAGGGTTTAGCCTCTCTGATCTCGTGGTAGATCAACTCTTGTACTACCCATATCATCAATATTAATCAAGCAGGAGTAGGGTTTTACCTCCATCGAGAGGGCCCGAACCTGGGTAAAAACATCGTGTCCCTTGTCTCCTGTTACCATCCGCCTAGACGCACAGTTCGGGACCCCCTACCCGAGATCCGCCGGTTTTGACACCGACAATGCTCTCAATGACAAGTGTCAATTTCTCTCAAAGCAGCCAACCAGCTAGTGGTTGAGGGGGCATCTATTTATAGCCTAGGGAGCAGCCCGACATGATAAGACATAAATGTCGTTCAATAATATGACCGTTAGATGGATAAGATATTTGCGACAGCTGGCGCGCAACACAGCAACGGTCAGAAATTTGAGCTCTCAAATTCCTCAGGGCTATCATGTTCCTCACTTGTAGGCAATCCACACTTGTGAATTCCTAACTCCTCAGTCAGAACAAATTCCTCAGAGAATAGAAGATATTCATCTCTGTCACTAAAGCAATTGACTGAACTGTATGAGACTTCGAAAGGCTTCACTCAAAGGATTGGGTAGGTGTGGGATTTGAGTTGAGCATCACATGGAAAGTGTTTCCTTAGTATTACCTCGACCCCCTTTAACAGTACGGTGTTTCCTATGACTCAAGAAAGAGAAAATGAAACTACGAAAACAAAAGTCTTCATGCTTCATATTCCTCGCATGAATATCCAAGTCTTCAAGGTCACACCAATTCCTCACATTCAAAGTCTTCAAGAAAACCAAAGTCTTCAGTTGAAGACATACATTTTTAGGGGTCGACATTCATTGGGAATATCAAAATCCTCATCGATTTTTATAACATGTGTACACTCACAAACACATTAGTCCCTTAACCTATAAGTCTTTAATACACCAAAATCACTATGGGGCACTAGATGCACTTACAATCTCCCCCTTTTTGGTGATTGATGACAAATAGGTTAAGTTTTCAACGGGGATAATAATATGAAGTGTAAATACTAATATTGAGGAATTTGATTACAAGATATAGAAGAACTCCCCCTGAAGATGTGCATATTTGAGGACTTTGCTTTGGATAGCAAATGCACATTGTAGAATAATATCATGGAGATATCTCCCTATATATTGTAATTCATACACGCATTTGACTTATGATATGAAGAATTTGAAATGCATGACGAAATATGGTGTCTAAAGAAATTCAGCATGCGTGCATTAAAATACTTGAGGAAATAAGCATGCAGAAAGTAGTCAAAAGTATCAGAGCATCATAGGAGTTAAGTTTACAACTCATCAGAGGAAATACCTCAGAAGAGCAAGAGTTGTAACTTAACAAAAATGCCCATATATAAGAAAGCTGCTTGAAGACTAACTCAAAATTTCTCCCCCTTTGTCATCAAATGACCAAAAGGGACGAAAAATGAGGGCTAACTAAAAGTGCGTTATATCGACTAGAGGGGGGGGGGTAAATAGGAAATCTTTACAAATTTGTCACTTAGGAAATTCTAGGTGAAGAATTTTCTAAGCAACAACACACTAGCAGCAGAATAAGTACTCGGGTATAAGCATAACAGAGCAATAGCATAGTCGTGATGATGAAATGAAAATAAACACAGAGTACAGGTAGCGTGAAAACAGGATAAGCATGATGAAGACAAAGTGACTGAAGAAATAGGGTTGAGGAAATAGGAAAGTCTTCAGTCAAAGTCTTCAAATAGTAATGATCAGGTTCATCAATACTTGAATGAGGAAATGAAAGAGTTGAGGAAATATAACCAGTAGCTTGGTGAAGACGATGATTTGGTAGACCAGTTCCAACTGCTGTGACAGTTGTACATCTCGTTGGAGCGGCTGGGTAAAAATCTAAGGACACACAGTCTCGGACACACAGTCCTCACCATATTCTCCTTGAGCTTAAGTCACACAGACCTCGCCCAATCACTCGTGGTACGTCTTTAGGTGACTTCCAAACCTTCACAGACTTGGTCACTCGGTGATGCACAATTCCTCTTGGATGCTCAGACCATGACGCCTAACCCTCTAGAGGATTAACAGTCCTCAAAGGTAACAAGCATCGGTTCCACACATGAACAATCTCTTCAGTGATGCTCAATCACTTTGGGTTGTAGGTGTTTGGGTTTTGGGTTTTCCTCACTTGTTGATTTTCGCTCAAACTCCTCGGAGGATGGGATGCTCTCAATGACAAGTGTTAGTTTCTCTCAGAGCAGCCAACCAGCTAGTGGTTGAGGGGGCAGCTATTTATAGCCTAGGGAGCAGCCCGACATGATAAGACATAAATGTTGTTCAATGATATGACCGTTAGGTGGATAAGATATTTGGTACAGCTGGGGCGCAACACAGCAACGGTTGGAAATTTGAGCTCTCAAATTCCTCAGGGCTATCATGTTCCTCACTTGTAGGCAATCCACACTGGCGAATTCCTAACTCCTCAGTCAGAACAAATTCCTCAGAGAACAGAAGATCTTCGTCTCTGTCAGTGAAGAAATTGACTGAACTGTATGAGACTTCCAAAGGCTTCACTCGAAGGATTGGGTAGGTGTAGGATTTGAGTTGAGCATCACTTGGAAAGTGTTTGCTTAGTATTACCTCGGCCACCTTTAACAGTACAATGTTTCCTATGACTCAAGAAAGAGAAAATGAAACTACGAAAACAAAAGTCTTCACGCTTCATACTCCTCGCATGAATATCCAAGTCTTCAAGGTCACACCAATTTCCTCACTTTCAAAGTCTTCAAGAAAACCAAAGTCTTCAGCTGAAGACATACATTTTTAGGGGTCGACATTCATCGTAAATATCAAAATCGTCATCGACTTATATAGCATGTGTACACTCACAAACACAGTAGTCCCTTAACCTATAAGTCTTCAATACACCAAAATCACTAAGGGGCACTAGATGCACTTAAAATCTCCCCCTTTTTGGTGATTGATGGCAAATAGGTTAAGTTTTCAATGGGGATAATAATATGAAGTGTAAATACTGATATTGAGGAATTTGATTACAAGATATAGAAGAACTCCCCCTTAAGATGTGCATATTTGAGAACTTTGCTTGTGATAGCAAATGCACATTGTAGAATAATATCATGGAGATATCCCCCTATATCTTGTAATTCATACACACATTTGACATATGATACGAAGAATTTGAAATGCATGATGAAATATGGTGTCTAACGAAATTCAACATGCGTGCATTAAAGTACTTGAGGAAATAAGGATGCAGAAAGCAGTCAAAAGTATCAGAGCATCATAGGACTTAAGTTTACAACTCATCAGGGCAAACACCTCAGAAGAGAAAGAGTTGTAACTTAACAAAAAGCCCATATATAAGAGACCCGCTTGAAGACTAACTCAAATTTCTCCCCCTCTGTCATCAAATGACCAAAAGGGATGAAAAATGAGGACTAACTGAAAGTGCATTATATCGACTAGAGGGTGGGTGGGTGAATAGGAAATTTTTACAAATTCGACACTAAGGAAATTCTAGGTGAAGAATTTCCTAAGCAACGACACACTAGCAGCGGAATAAGTACTCAGGTATAAGCATAACAGAGTAATAACATAGTCATCATGATGAAATGAAAACAAGCACGGAGTAGAGGTAGCGTGAAAACAGGATAATCAGGATGAAGACAAAGTGACTGAAGAAATAGGGTTGAGGAAATAGGAAAGTCTTCAGTCAAAGTCTTCAAACAGTAATGATCAGGTTCATCAACAAATGAATGAGGAAATGAAAGAGTTGAGGAAATAGAACCAGTAGTCTGGTGAAGACAATGATTTGGTAGATTGGTTCCAACTGATGTGACAGTTGTACGTATGGTTGGAGGCGCTGGGTATTTAAACCTGAGGACACACAGTCCTCACCGTATTCTCCTTGAGCTAAAGTCACACAGACCTCACCTAGTCACTCCTGGTAAGTCTTTAGGTGACTCCAAACCTTCACAGACTTGGTCACTCGGTGATCCACAATTCCTCTTGGATGCTCAGACCATGACGCCTAACCCTTTGGAGGATGCACAGTCCTCAAAGGTAACAAGCATCGGTTCCACACAGGAACAATCTCTTCAGTGATGCTCAATCACTTTGGGTTGTAGGTGTTTGGGTTTGGGGTTTTCCTCACTTGATGATTTTTTCTCAAACTCCTCGAAGGATGGGATGCTCTCAATGACAAGTGTTAGTTTCTCTCAGTGCAACCAGCCAGCTAGTGGTAGAGGGGGCGGCTATTTATAGCCTAGGGAGCAACCCGACATGATAAGACATAAATGTCTTTCAATGATACGACCGTTAGGTGGATAAGATATTTGGGACAGCTCGCGCACAGCGCAACAACGATCGGAAATTTGAGCTCTGAAATTCTTTAGGGCTATCATGTTCCTCACTTGTAGGAAATCCGCACTGGTGAATTCCTAACTCCTCAGTCAGAACAAATTCCTCAGAGAACAGAAGATCTTTGTCTCTGTCACTGAAGAAATTGACTGAACAGTATAAGATTTCCAAAGGCTTCACTCGAAAGGATTGGGTAGGTGTAGAATTTGAGTTGCACATCACATGGAAAGTGTTTCCTTAGTATTACCTCGACCCCCTTTAATAGTACGGTGTTTCCTATGACCCAAGAAAGAGAAAATGAAACTACGAAAACAAAAGTCTTCATGCTTCATACTCCTCGCATGAATATCCATGTCTTCAAGGTCACACCAATTTCCTCACTTTCAAAGTCTTCAAGAAAACCAATGTCTTTAGCTAAAGACGTATATTTTTAGGGGTCAACATTCATCATAAATATCAAACTCCTCATCGACTTATAGAGCATGTGTACACTCACAAACACATTAGTCCCTTAACCTATAAGTCTTCAATACACCAAAATCACTAAGGGCCACTAGATGCACTTACAGGTTGGACCTCCTAGACGTCCTCGGACACCGCCCTCTTTTTGGAGCATGAGGAGGCACTCTCCTCCTCGTCCCCATCCTGTACGGATGAGGCCGCAGTGTCTCCAGACCGGTTACCCGGATGAACCCCACGACAGAGGCCCTCCCTAGTCTCCGGTACTTCTGTCTTCTTGCCCTTCTTGATGGGCGCTTTATAGGGCACTACGACCAGCAGCTTTTCCAGCTGCTCTGATCGGGGCTCTTCCGGTAGTGACCCCGGTCCGCTGATCTTCTTGGCCTTGGCAAGCCAACCCTGCAAAGTCCGCATAACAAGGTCAGGCCGAGTCAAGCATGGTGTGAATATCTGAACACTCCTTGAAGAAGAGTGCTGCTCACCTCCTTTGGGGGATTCACAGCGTTGAGGTTGATGTCCTTCCCCTCGACCGGCCACTCCTTCTGGGGCTGGAATAGTTAGCCCCATATTTTGTGAGGAGTTGTGCCGTAAAGGTGTCGCACGGTGGCCGGATTCTCGGACTCGTGCTCCCACATAGGCTTGGCCCTCTCTTGGCAAGGGAGGAGCCAGTGATGGAGCCTGATATGGACCAGATCAACCAGCTTCGCGCCGGTCTGTATTATATTGTCGACGTGCTTCTGCAGCAACTTTGTGTGGATGACACACCCCCAATCTAGGCCCTTGGTGGTCCATGTGGCCAGCCTGGTAGGGGGTCCGGACCTGAATGCAGGAGCCGCTCCCCAGGCGGCCTCCCTCGGCTCGGTGATGTAAAACCACTCCTTTTGCCACATCTGGATGGTGTCAACAAAGTGGCCGTCTAGCCACTAGACCCATGTCAGTTTACTAATAATGGTCGCTCCACAGTCTTCATGCTCGCCGCCGACCACCTTGGGCTTGACATTGAACATCTTCATCCATAAGCCGAAGTGTGGTCGGACTCGGAGGAGCGCTTCATAGACGATAATGAAGGCCGAGATGTGGAGGAGGGAGTTGGGCCTAGATTGTGAAAATCGAACGCATAAAAGAACATCAGCCCCCGCACAAAGGGATGCAGGGGAAAACCTAGCCCCCTAAGGAAATGGGGAAGAAACACGACCCTGTCACTTGGGCGTGGGGATGATCTGGCCCTCTTTGGGGGCCCGATGAGCGACATCGGCCGACAACTAGCCGACCTGCTTCAGTCGTACGATGTTGTCATCAGTGACGGAGGAGGCTCCCCACTTTTGTTGGTGCCGGAGTTGGCCATGGTCGATGGAGAGGGGGTGGGATTTTCTTTGGAAGCAAAGAGAAGGGGCACTAGAGCTCTGAGGATCTATGCGAGCGGGAGGTGGACGGATGAGTGAGATGCAGACTGTAGCAGCCCCCTTATAGACTATTGGTAGGCCAGGGGTTCCTTTTTCCACGTCGTTGGCTCCTCCACTTCCTGATATCTCCGCAACATTATGTGTGGGGAGGGGAATCAAAATCATTAACCATGTCCCCTAAAAAGCGGGACACGATCTCCACCTCGAGGGGACGTGCCAAGCATGGCATTGGCCTCGAGCCGCACTTCGAGAAACAGGAATTCTCAATGTTATGGCCAGAGGCGACTCTTTGTTGAAGAGAAAAGGTTGTCAGATGAAGGCACCATTTGCACTTGAACGGTATTTTTTATATTGCCTCCAGTGTTAAGTAAAATTGTCGTTTCTGATTCCGGACATCACTTGGTTCCAAACATGGGCGAAACACACTGAAGAACTCACCTCGCAAGCTGAATACTGGTGGGATGAGTGGACGCTAGATACAAGTCTTGGTGTTGGAGGCAAGTTCGGGGGCTACTGAGGGAGTCATGTACTAAGGGGTCCTCGGGGCGACGACCCATTGTACATGGGCCGGACTGGTGGAGTCATATATATGACAGGAGATCTATGAAGCCGTGGTGTACCCTCCAAGTCAAGGAGGCGTTGAAACTCTTTAAACCCTCATTGTAATCTACCTTCGGTAACCCTAACCCTACCGGTGTCTATATAAACCGAGGGTTTTTAGTCTTAGGGCTAGAGCTACATTCATCCCCTCATCTCCTTAGGGTTTGGCTCATGCTGATCTCGAGGAAGATCTACTCTGTAAACCACATTATACATTCAACACAATCAAGTAGGACATGGGGTATTACCTCTTCAAGAGGGCCTGGACCTAGGTAAACATTGTGTTCGCTGTCCCTTATTCCCCATCGATCCTAGATCCACAGCTCGGGACCCCCTACCCCGAGGTCTGCCGGTTTTGACACCGACATAACGGTTGATGATCTTCTCGAAGAACTTGTCCTTGGGGGCGCTCGGAGACATCATGGCGATCTAGATCTGTCAGAAAAACAACACGAAACAAGAATAGAGGATTTCTCTACAATGAGGTGGTTAAAACCTTTGGGAGATTGTATAATGATTTTTTTACCAAACAAAAGAAGTAATCCGGAAGAAAACAGAGTTTTGATGGCACATGAGGTGGCCACAAGCCAGGGAGGCGCGCCCAGGGGGGTAGGGCACGCCCCCATGGCTTGTCGCCTCCTCTTGCACTATTTAGACTACTTTTTTATATTTTTTAGATATTCCAAAACAGGGTAAAATTGCCCTTGTGTTGCAGGAAACCACGGTCACCTATGGGACCAGGAGGCCCCTTGCTGGTTCGGCAGGGGGGAGTCGCGTCGCAGAGCAGACGAGCGTGAGGCAGCACGACAGAGATCACACATGCAGTTTTACCCAAGTCCGGGCCGCCACGAGGCGTAAAACCCTACTATACTCCTGCTTTTGGTGGATTGATGGTGGAAATGTGGCAGTGAAGCATAGTACACTTGCCCGGCAAGATTGCCTCAGGGCGGCAGCGACTACACACGTATGGGGGTGTGAGTTATCCAACCTTCTAACCCCGTTTACGGTTGACAAGGGCCTCCTTTTATAGATCAAGGGGTCACCACAATGACAAAGCAGCTATTATGCATTGATATGATAGCAAACAGTGCTATCATACCTAACTCTATGGGATGATAGTGCACATTTAATGCACCACTCAACGTCACATCGTTGGTTGCCCGACAAGGCTTGCCGGGCTATCTTGCCAGCTTCACGCCTGCTTGTTTGACATGTTGCAGGACGGGTGTCATCTGTGGGTTTTTCCTGTAGGGAGAGGCTGCCATGTGGCGAATGGCTACCACTTAATCACTCTGCGGCTTGACACCGCACTGACTGATGACGTGAGTCATGGTGGAGTGGTTGGTGAGGTGATTTAGCCTCCGCAAGTCCCGGCAGGCCCTGCCGGGATGCCTTGGTCGTCTTCTTCTAGGGGTGGCCTCGTCCCTTGCCAGGCTAGCCTGCCCGGCAAAGGAGGCCTTTCTCTTGACGATATGTTTCTTCCCTGGCTTGGTCTTGGTCCCTCTGATCTACTTGTCAGTCCTTCAAATCTCTTGGTTTCTTGTACTCTGTCTTGGTTGGTGCTTCAATCTTGATCCCGTGCCTGTGCATAGTCAGGGCAACAGACCCAGGGTTTGTTGGACCGACAGAAGCCCCCAGGCCTGCCCCGAGCGTGTCGCCGAGCGTCATAGGGGTAGGGACTAATAAGTGCACATGCAAGGGTGCTGAAGGGGTTGGTTTCTTGGGGTCTTTATTGCTTCTTCATTAATCTTGACTTCAGGCCAGTTTCCGATTTTCCCGCGCATAGTGCGCAATGTTGTGGAGGAACATCGATCGTGACCTGTGGATTCACCTCGCCCCATGATCACGGGGCGGAAACTGCCATCCCATTTGCCTCCCATTTTGCATGCTCCTGCAACGTGTTCCGCATGCATTGGGCATTGTAGGTGGTGGATGTAGAGGGCACGGGGAGGAGTGCCATGGCTGAAAACTGGGCGCCGATGGTTGGAGTAGAGGGTCGGCCTTGATTCTTAGAGCCGCAGAGGGTGCAGAGAGGCTGCATTGGAGGAGCGGGGCGGCCATTTATTGTTTGAGGAGCCAGCCCCCTGCTTTGCCCTCCTATAAAAAGGGCAGGGGCAACGCCTCTCTGCCCACACTTCTCCATCTTTTCCTCTGCAATCCGTCCCTTCTAGCCATGGTGAGGGGGCGAGGGCACAACGGTGACCCAACAGTGGCCACGAGGGCTTCTATTCGACATCGCATCCCTCCTCCTCCGGAGCCTGTGGTGGCGGAGCCCGCCTTGAGAGGAGGAGGGAGGGGGCGAGGCCAAGGTCGCCGCGACGCCCGTGGAGGAGGAGGGTGGGGCGGCGCCTTGGTTGCGCCCCCACTGGCTGTCCCTCCACCAGCGGAAGGCCATGTCGGGGACCAACCTCGGGAGTTCATCATCAAGCTGTATAAGTGTAGGACCTTGAAGTAAGTCTAGAGGGGGGTGATTAGACTACTTGACCAATTAAAAACTTAACCTTTTCCCAATTTTAGAGTTTGGCAAATTTTAACAATCTTTGGACAAGTCAAGCAATCATCACACAAATCAAGCAAGCATGCAAAGAGTATATAGGCAGCAGAAATTAAATCATGCAACTTGCAAGAAAGTAAAGGGAAGGGTTTGGAGGATTCAAACGCAATTGAAGACACGGATGTTTTTGGCGTGGTTCCGATAGGTGGTGCTATCGTACATCCACGTTGATGGAGACTTCAACCCACGAAGGGTAACGGTTGCGTGAGTCCACGGAGGGCTCCACCCAAGAAGGGTCCACGAAGAAGCAACCTTGTCTATCCCACCATGGCCATCGCCCACGAAGGACTTGCCTCACTAGCGGTAGATCTTCACGAAGTAGGCGATCTCCTTGCCCTTACAAACTCCTTGGTTCAACTCCACAATCTTTGTCGGAGGCTCCCAAGTGACACCTAGCCAATCTAGGAGACACCACTCTCCAAGAAGTAACAAATGGTGCGTTGATGATGAACTCCTTGCTCTTGTGCTTCAAATGATAGTCTACCAACACTCAACTCTCTCTCATATGATTTGGATCTGGAGGAAAGAAGATTTGAGTGGAAAGCAACTTGGGGAAGGCTAGAGATCAAGATTCATATGGTAGGAATGGAATATCTTGGCCTCAACACATGAGTAGGTGGTTCTCTCTCAGAACTGGTAAGTTGGAAGTGTAGGTTTGTTCTGATGGCTCTCTCCACAAATGAAGAGGAGGTGGAGGGGTATATATAGCCTCCACACAAAATCTAACTGTTACACACAATTTACCAATCTCGGTGGGACCGAATCAACAAACTCGGTCAGACCGATTTAGTAAACCTAGTGACCGTTAGGATTTTTGGTGGGACCGAAATGCAACTCGGTAGGACCGATATGGTTAGGGTTAGGGCATAACGTAATCTCGGTGAGACCGATTACACAAACTCGGTGGGACCGATTTTGGTAATTAGCTAACCAGAGAGTTGGTCAGGTAAACTCGGTGGGACCGATTTGCTCTTTTCGGTGAGACTGAAATGTTACAAAAGGGAAACCGAGAGTTTACATTTCAATCTCGGTGGGACCGACCGCTCACTTCGGTTAGACCGAAACGTTACAAAGGGAAACAGAGAGATTACAATCCCATCTTGGTGAGACCGAGATCCCTATCGGTGAGACCGATTTGCCTAGGGTTTGTGGCAGTGGCTATGACATCTGAACTCGGTGGAGCCGGATAGAAAGAATCGGTGTGACCGATTTTGGCTTTAGGTTTAGGTCATATGTGGATGTGAGAAAGTAGTTGAGGGTTTTGGAGCATATCACTAAACACATGAAGCAAGAGGCTCATTAAGCAACACCTCATCCCTCCTTGATAGTATTGGCTTTTCCTATAGACTCAATGTGATCTTGGATCACTGAAATATAAAATGTAGAGTCTTGAGATTTTGAGCTTGAGCAAATCCTTTGTCCTTGATATTTTGAGGGATCCACTTTCATCATCCATGCCATGCCATTCATTGAGCTTTCCTGAAATATATGTCTTGGAATAGCATTAGCTCAATGAGCTATATGTTGTTATGAATTACCAAAACCACCTAGGGATAGTTGCACTTTCAATCTCCCCCTTTTTGTTAATTGATGACAACATATAGATCAAAGCTTCGACAAATGATAATAAGATCGAAAAACATCATTGCTTTGAGAAGTATGTGATAAGCAAGAGCTCCCCCTAAATTTGTGCATAGTTTAAGATTTGCTTTGGACTGCAAATGCACAAGGAATTAGGCTCATGGGTTACTCTTCCATGTCACATACATCTTGGTGGAGCGCTCAAAATAATAAAGATTGAATACATGCACTCATCACCAAGCAAAGTGAATGATCATATAAGGATAGGTAAGATAATAACATATAATCAAGCATAAGTGTAGCTTATGATCAAACACATGATCATCAATGTCTCACAGGTAATGCATTGTATCTCAAGCAATCAAAAGCAAACACGTTCAACCAAGAAGACAAGAGAGAACAAAAAACAACAAATCTCTCTCTCAAAGCCTATGATCTATACATTCCCCCCCCCCTTTGGCAACAAGTTACCAAAAAGTTCATAGAAAATGCATAGGACTAGATCGTCTCTCAGGCTTGGTCTTTAGTTGGTGGTGTAGAGATGGCTCCTTGGACGAAGACTTCAGTCAATGTAGATGGAGCAGGAGGAGTTGGTGCTGGAGCTGGTTGCCTTGGAGCTCTAGGAGCTGTTGCTGGTGCAGATGGTGTGGCTCTTAAGTCTGTCATAGGCACTGCAGCTGACCTCTGAGCTCTAGGCACTCTGGCAAATGCATCTGTGGTTGTCTTGCCCTTCCTCTCCTACATGTCATCCTACAGCTGTTCCACAACTGACTGAATCTCAGTTACTTTGACATCAAGATCATAGATTTTTTTTTCCATGATTCTTTCCAGGCTCTCCTGGTTTTGAGTTAGGGTGGCCAACCCCTTCTCAATCCTCAGTGTTGATGCTATCAAGTAACCAAGCTGCTCCTGTTTGGTCTTCAAGAAATACTCAGATGCCTCCTCTTGAGTTGGCATCTTGGCAGCCTTCTCTTTCCTTGCCTTCTCCCTCTTCTCTTGAGCTTGCACTGATGATGGATCATTCTCATTCATGACAACTTGATTGTCCTCAAAGTCTGGATAGAGAGGAAAATGTTCCTTATCCAACTGATATTTTCCGGTGCCCATCTTTGAGTTAATCAACTCCTGAATCTGTGGGGCATATCCACAACTTCTCTTCTGATCTGCTGCAGTCCTCTTAATGGTTTCTACCATAAGGCTCATGACTTTGAATTTCTGGGGCACATCAAAAATGTGAAGCATGTTAATTGCATGACCTCTTATCATGTTGTGGTCACCTGATTTGGGCAAAAGAGTGTGCCTTAAGATCCAGTTGATTGTAGGCAGCCCTGACAGAAGAAAATGGACTGACCCAAACGAGAAAGTCTCAAGGGCTTCGTCTGGGATCTCTTTGTAGATATGTGACATAGAATTGTGTCCCATCTTCTTCTTGGCATATATATCCAGGTCATCTTCACTCTCCTTTGGGGCATTGATCAGACTTGCCCATTCCTCTATGGTTGACTGGTATATTGTTCCTTCAGACATCCAAACTATCCTGCCATCTGGATAGAAATGTGCTGTGGAGTAGAATTGCATAATGAGTTCATCATTCCAGTTTGTGAGCTTCTGCCCAACAAAATCTACAACTCCACAAGCAATGAAACTGTCTTGCACTCCAGGATAGTGTTCTTCATTTTCCTTCATGTAGGTCCAGTCAACCCACCTCATATCACACACTATGGGCTTCTTATCCAACAAGATTGTCTCATAGAAGTCCTGCTGCTCCTTGGTGTGAAACCTGTAATCTACAGCAGTCCTCCTCCTGGTGGCATATAGATCTGACAATCTCCATAGCCTCAACCTTGAGTCTGATGTTCTCTTCCTTCTTGCTCTTGTGGCTGCTTTGGGCAAGTTGCTAGGAGTACTTCTGCTGCCTTCATCTGAAGAACTTGAGGGACTAGTGCCCTCACTCATGTGAATCTGCTCTTCTTTCCTGTTCTGACTGTCACTTTGGTCTGACATGCTGCAAATCACTGACTGCTGACCCTGTGAATAGTTATAGATGAGATGGAGTGGATGAGCATCACAAAATGCAGAGATTTTTGCAAAAGAGTGATTCAAAAAACTTAGTTTTAGTTTCCACAGAAAGCATTTCGGATCTACCGATTTTCAAACTCGGTGATATCGAAGCAGTTTTGGAACCTAAACTAGTGAACTTGGTCAGACCGAGTCACAGTTCGGTGGCACCGAGACTGCTAGGGTTTCACAAAGTTCTAAAATCGGCCACACCGATTTGTAATTCTCGGTCAGACCGAGACTTACTAGTGCAATGGCGTTAGCCAAATTGGTGAGACCGAGTTTTTCAACCCGGTGGGTCCGAGATGGTTTCGGCGGAAACCTAACCCTAAATTTTCAAATCGCATCTATTCTAAGGATCACATTGACTCGATAGGAGTGTTTCAATCGTGGCAAGATGCATTACGAACACAATGTGCTGAGAATCAGATGAGGAAAGCACTGTGACCGAGTTCATACCCTAGTCCGGCGGTGAACTCGCTACGGCGGCAACGGCGGAGAAGAAATCCGTTGACAGCGGTGGAGACCAGCGACAGGAGGCGGCTGGCGACAAAGTCGACGATCCATAGACCTAGTAGGCAGAGCGAGCTACGCGCAGGCGAAGAGGTTTGGAGAAATTTCCAAATTTTTTCCCGTGACTATATATAGCCTGACACTGTCGGTGTGACCGAGTTGAATAACTCGGTGGCACCGAGATGCATAACTGTTAACAGTTACAGCAACTCGGTGTGACCGAAAAGTTCATATTGGTTGCACCGAGATTGAAAACCTAGATCGACTTAGTGATCTCGGTGGGACCGAAATGGAGGAATCGGTCAGACCGAGAATCACAAAGAAGTTTTGGAAGTTTAAGTCTATGACGAATCAGGGACTCCAAGTGCTCCTCACACAGAGTGGTTCGAATCTGACTTGATCAAATTTTGTGATGTAGCATGAATAGAGTTTGAGACAAGATAAGCATAGATAGATAGAGAAGGTTCTTAGGCATTCTTGTCCATCCACTTGGCCAAAGAAAAGGAAACCAATCAATCAAAACAACAAGTGGACGTCCTCGAATGAGTAAAATATGCAACCAACATGCTCACGCAATAAAATGACAAATGAAATATGTGGAAAAGCATGCACAACCAATTCTAGCATCTATCACACAATTGGCGATGATTAGGTCATCTATATATGAGTATATTGACTTAGGAGTCAAATGAGAACATTTGATCATAGGTCATACTCATCATTTAAGCTCAAGTGGGGTTACCACTTTTACATAATGCATTGATGTGTTCACACCATTAGAGTTGCTTTGACTCAATTCTTAGAGTTAAGCTCCCCCTAGATGTCAGATCCCCCCTTAGAGGGATGAACTAACCTTGGGTTTTGTCGATGATGACTTCATGTAGGTGTTGAAGATTTGAATGCTCAAAGTTGATATAGATCTTTTGGAGCAATCCTTTGGAGTGAGTTGCACTTTCAATACCTACACGGGTTAGTCCCACAAGGAACAAAACAAGAATATCCATAGACATAGAGTGATGCACACACAAAATGATGTCCATGAAATCATTTGGTTACCTCGTCCCTTGCCTTACCAACATGAGGGTTTGTGACTCCTTGAACTAGTGCAAGATGTGGAAGTTGATTGCACTTGCTCTTGCCGTAATGATATGATTGAAGAATGTTGGCGGAGTCACCCTCAAGAATTCTTCTAGTTCTTCTTCTTCGGGATCCACATCATCTTGATGGGAATCCTTGGAGTTGTGGTTGTACTTGATGAAGTAGAACTTGACGTAGTCTTGGGAACCCACTTGACCAAGGCCTTAGGTGCTTCTTCAAATGCATCAATCTCCTCTTGAAGCTTGTCCTTGCCTTTATGGTCTTGTGGTGGAAGATCATCTTGAGCTTGTGTTCCCTTGAAAGAAGTAGGATCATACTTCTCTTGTTGAGGAACAAACTTTGTCTTGGGGTATTGATCTTCTTCCCACTCAAGTCCATTGGCATTGAACTTTCGTTCAAAACCAACACCTTGATTCTTCCGGTGCCTTCCTTGCTTGCATACAATTTCCTCGAATTGCTTACTCCCGGCAATACTCTTGTATACACCTTTCTCTATAATTCCCTTCAATAAGCTATTTTCTTGCTCAAGTGTAACTTGGCTAAGAGAATCATTAGTGGAATCAAGAGAACTACTAGAAGCAACAATATTTGTTTTAGCATTGTTATTGTTACTACTAGAGAAAGAATCTTTCTTGTTCTTGTTACTAGACTTGACTTGAGGCATGTAAGTAGATAAGAGTAAACACTTGGCAATATAAGAAGAACTTTTCTTGCGAAGATCATCATTGATTGCCTTTAAGAACTCATGCTCTTGCTCAAGATTGAGCTTTTCAAAGCGTAACTTCTCATGAGCCCTTAAAAGTTCTTGATGATTTTCAAAGATAGTTTCATGAGCTAACTTAAGAGTGTTTAGTTCTTTAGTTAGAAGCTCAATCTTCTCCTTATCATTGCCATTCTTTTATCTTGTTTAGCATGATTAATTGACGTTCCATCATAGTATTCATCACTAGAGTTGTCAATAAGTAAATCATCATCACCTAGCAAGTCATCTTCATCACTATTGAAATCAACATACTCGGGATGTGTTACCTTTGGACCTTTGGCCATGAAGCATCTTCCAATTCCTTCATTTGGTGAGTCAAATATGTCGTAGGAGTTGGTTGTCACGATTGCTAGACCGGCAACACCTTCATCTTGAGTATGTTCGGAGTCGGAGTGATAGCTTCTCTCGGAGTGATGTTCAGAGTCGGAACCGGATACCCATTCACCAACATGAGCTTGATGTCTTCGTTTTGTGTAGCTCTTTGATGACTTGTCCTTACTTTCCGAATCTTTGCTTCTCCGTGAGGGTCTTCGTTCATAACGATCATCTCTACTCCTCTCTCTTGGTGGTGATTCTTCTCTTCTACTTCTTCTTTTTGGAGAATCTTCTCTTCTTTTGTAGGGTGCCGTACACTCATTGGAAAAGTGTCCGGGTCTCCCACAATTGTAGCAGTTGCGCTCTCGACTGGAAGATCTTTTGTCATTGTAGGACTTTGACTTAGAGCTTCTTTCTTTGCTTCTACTCTTGTATAATTTGTTGAAATTCTTCACCATTAAGCTCAATTCTTCATTGAAGGTTTGTTTCTCACTTGATGACGTGGGGGCTTCACATGAGGCTTCGTAAGCACCACTTGACTTGTTGTGAAGTTCCTCCTTATCCTTGAGTGACATCTCATGAGCAACAATTCTACCAATGACTTCCGTTGGCTTGAGATTCTTGTAATTGGGCATCATTTGAATCAATGTGCACACGGTATCATATTTTCGATCCAATGCTCTTAGGATCTTCTTGATGATGAATCTGTCGGTCATCTCTTCACTCCCTAAGCCGGCAATCTCATTTGTGATAAGAGCAAGCCTAGAGTACATTTTAGCGACACCTTCACCATCCTTCATTTTGAACTTGTCAAGCTGACTTTGGAGCACATCCAACTTGGATTCCTTGACGGAGTCGGTACCTTCATGCATATCAATCAAAGTGTCCCAAATTTCCTTTGCATTCTCAATACGGCTGATTTTGTTCAATTCTTCGGGGCACAATCCGTTGAAGATGATATCACAAGGTTGAGCGTTGTATTGCAGCATCTTCAATTCTTCCGCATTAGCTTCACGGTTCGGCTCTCTCCCATCAAAGAATTCACCTTGCAAGCCAATACAAATAATAGCCCAAACGGTGGGGTTATGTCCAAGAATATATATTTTCATCTTATGCTTCCAACTAGCAAAATTAGTTCCATCAAAGTAAGGACCTCTACGGTGATAATTTCCCTCGCTAGACGCCATACTCTTCTAGGTTGTGAAACCAAGGCTATGACCACCAAAAGCTATGGAAATCAAAGCAAATGGAGATGAAGGCTCTGATACCACTTGTAGGACCTTGAAGTAAGTCTAGAGGGGGGGGGGGTGATTAGACTACTTGACCAATTAAAAACTTAACCTTTTCCCAATTTTAGAGTTTGGCAGATTTCAACAATCTTTGGACAAGTCAAGCAATCATCACACAAATCAAGCAAGCATGCAAAGAGTATATAGGCAGCGGAAATTAAAGCATGCAACTTGCAAGAAAGTAAAGGGAAGGGTTTGGAGGATTCAAACGCAGTTGGAGACACGAATGTTTTTGGTGTGGTTCCGATAGGTGGTGCTATCGTACATCCACGTTGATGGAGACTTCAACCCACGAAGGGTAACAGTTGCGCGAGTCCACAAAGGGCTCCACCCAAGAAGGGTCCACGAAGAAGCAACCTTGTCTATCCCACCATGGCCGTCGCCCACGACGGACTTGCCTCACTAGCGGTAGATCTTCACGAAGTAGATGATCTCCTTGCCCTTACAAACTCCTTGGTTCAACTCCACAATCTTTGTCGGAGGCTCCCAAGTGACACCTAGCCAATCTAGGAGACACCACTCTCCAAGAAGTAACAAATGGTGCGTTGATGATGAACTCCTTGCTCTTGTGCTTCAAATGACAGTCTCCCCAACACTCAACTCTCTCTCATATGATTTGGATCTGGAGGAAAGAAGATTTGAGTGGAAAGCAACTTGGGGAAGGCTAGAGATCAAGATTCATATGGTAGGAATGGAATATCTTGGCCTCAACACATGAGTAGGTGGTTCTCTCTCAGAACTGGTAAGTTGGAAGTGTAGGTTTGTTCTGATGGCTCTCTCCACGAATGAAGAGGAGGTGGAGGGGTATATATAGCCTCCACACAAAATCTAACCGTTACACACAATTACCAATCTCGGTGGGACCGAATCAACAAACTCGGTCAGACCAATTTAGTAAACCTAGTGACCGTTTGGATCTTCGGTGGGACCGAAATGCAACTCGGTAGGACCGATATGGTTAGGGTTAGGGCATAATGTAATCTCGGTGAGACCGATTACACAAACTCGGTGGGACCGATTTTGGTAATTAGCTAACCAGAGAGTTGGTCAGGTAAACTCGGTGGGACTGATTTGCTCTTTTTGGTGAGACCGAAATGTTACAAAAGGGAAACAGAGAGTTTACATTTCAATCTCGGTGGGACCGATCGCTCACTTCGATTAGACCGAAACGTTACGAAGGGAAACAGAGAGATTACAATCCCATCTCGGTGAGACCTAGATCCCTATCGGTGAGACCGATTTGTCTAGGGTTTGTGGCAGTGGCTATGACATCTGAACTCGGTGGCGCCGGATAGAAAGAATCGGTGTGACCGATTTTGGCTTTAGGTTTAGGTCATATGTGGATGTGAGAAAGTAGTTGAGGGTTTTGGAGCATATCACTAAACACATGAAGCAAGAGGCTCATTAAGCAACACCTCATCCCTCCTTGATAGTATTGGCTTTTCCTATAGACTCAATGTGATCTTGGATCACTGAAATATAAAATGTAGAGTCTTGAGCTTTTGAGCTTGAGCCAATCCTTTGTCCTTGATATTTTGAGGGATCCACTTTCATCATCCATGCCATGTCATTCATTGAGCTTTCCTGAAATATATGTCTTGGAATAGCATTAGCTCAATGGGCTATATGTTGTTATGAATTACCAAAACCACCTAGGGATAGTTGCACTTTCAATAAGCCTTTGTGAGGTCATCTTCGCCTTCCAACTCCCTTTGAACGGGAGATGGAGCTTGAACAACCACGTGCTCTGAGATTGCACATGAGGGGCTGTTGGAACGTCAACATGTGGGTTGATGTTGATTTCCCTGCCCCTCGCGTGATGTATCTTCGTCGTGGTTGGAAGACTTTCACCCGTACCCATGGCTTCTTGGAGGGTCATGTTCTCTAGTTCGAATTAATGGAGAGTGGCCTGCTCTCTGTCAAGATCTCCGGGCGCTCGGGAGGTCGCTTAGGGTGCTGCGCGGAGAGCTCTACCGATGACGAAAGCTCCTCCTTGAGAGAAAGCGATGAGGAGGACAGTGATGGCGATGACAATGGCAGCGGGCGGGAGGCCGACGACTCTGACCCCGGCTGATCGCCGCCCGCACCATCTTCACCAGGCGGCAACACCATCATCTGCATCCGCATCTCCTTCCCGACAATATGATTTGATGGGGAGTTGGATGCATAAGTGGGGACGGTGCTCCCGGGCTCCTCCAGTAGCCTTCCAGCTGGACCCCGACAGGCTTCCTCTCGGGCTGCAGCTCCGTTAGCCCTGCCGTGCCCTACTGGCCCTGATGGCGGTGGTCGATGGGTCGCCTCCATCGTGCTCTCCATCGACGCGTTCCCTGGTGCTCCCGCTCCCGCCGGGCTACCTCTCCTAGAGCCCGAGGGTGGCGGGATGGGCTCCTGCCCAGCTGCTCCTTTTGCCCTCCTTGCCTTCAACGGCCGTGCCTAGGAGGAGAGGGACAAGAAAGGGCATTACGGGGCACTTATATTTTTTCAATCTTAAATCTGTAGGCACTTGCCAAATTTTAATTCAAATAATGTAATCTCTCGAGTCCATGTGTGTGTTCTGTAATGCTAGTACTTGTATCAGCATGTTAGTGAAAAAGTTAAACCTTGCCGGGAACCCATGCATGTATATGTCCATGCAGAGGTGAGATGCCCCTTTAGTGTAAATAAATGAGTTTTTCCCGGTAGGCTATCTTGCCGGCACCCTTTTTTTCTGAGAGCCACATCTGTCGGGTTACAAACAAAGGGACCAGCCCCCCGCCAACTTCCTTTTACCAAAGGCCACTGTGACCATTCTGACTGAAGCAACGTTCAAGTCAGGGATGGGAGCACCTAAGTTTAAAAAGAGTGGCGAGGTTTTCTAATGCATAAGTTATAGCTTACAGAACACGAATGGACAAGAGGTAGAACTTATCTGTTTGGCTTGCCGGGGATCGCAGTGTCGGGCAATCTTCTCAACTCCTTGTCGAAGCCAAGTTCACGGCGAGAACTTGCAGCTTCATGCAGATGAGAATGAATGCAGGATGCGACCCTATCTACATGCATATGCAAATGCTCATTAAATGCTTGTGCAGTGATCTTGGAATGCTCATGCATGCATGTAGTCTTGGTCGGGGGCCCCCCATAGCACTTCTTTATTTTCTCTTACATGGGGTCATCGCCCCGGCTTTGTACAAGGGGTTACATGCAGCTAAGGCAAGGCCTGTACAAAAGGGTGACTGCCGGGCAGGGCCCGACAGCCGCGCCTTACGGGTAAAACTTGTGGAGATGCTCAATATTCCATGAGTTTTGTAATTGAGTGCCATCTCCGGTCTCCAGATGGACTGCGCCAGGTCTGATGACTCGTACTACCCGGTAAGGGCCTTCCCACTTTGGTGACAACTTGTTTGTATCCTTGGCGGACTGAACGCGCCTAAGGACAAGGTCACCTTCCTCAAAAGACTGGGCATGAACCTTGTGGCTATGATAGCGATGCGGGGCTTGCTGATAGCGTGCAAAATGCGTAGCAGCCCGGAGACGGTTCTCCTTGAGTAGCACAACGTCGTCACACCGGTGGTGATCTTGCAGTACTTCATCATAGGCAAGCACTCGAGGCAACCCGTAAATGAGTTCCATGGGGATAGCTGCTTCTGCCCCGTAGACCAGGGAGAAGGGAGTCTGCCCAGTAGCTCTGTTAGGTGTCGTTCTGAGGGACCAGAGAACTACCGACAGCTCCTCGATCCACCGCCTGCTGTGCTTCTGTAGCGTATCAAAGGTTCTTGTCTTGAGTCCATGCAACACTTCAGCGTTCGCCCTCTCAGCTTGTCCATTGCTCCGGGGGTGTGACATGGAGGTGAATGAGATCTTGCATCCAAGGGCATGAACATATTGCATGAAGGCGCGACTCGTGAACTGGGTGCCGTTGTCGGTGATGATCCTTGTCGGAACTCCAAAACGACACACCAGATCTTTCAAGAACTTGATAGCTGTCTGAGTAGTCACCTTTCTCATGACAGTCACTTCTGGCCACTTTGTAAACTTGTCGATAGCAACGAACAAGAATTCGAAGCCCCTGATTGCTCGGGGGAAGGGGCCGAGGTTATCGAGCCCCCAGACCAAAAATGGCCATGATGAGGGATTTTCTGAAGAGCTTGGACAGGCAGGTGGGTTTTCTTGGAATGGAACTGGCAGGCTTCACACTTGGTGACTAGCTCGACCGCATCTTGGAGGGCTGTGGGCCAATAGAATCCTTGCCGGAATGCTTTCCCAACTAATGCCCCTTGATCCAATGTGGGAGCCGCATATGCCTTTGTGTATCTCACCCAGCAGTTCCTTTCCTTCTTTCCGGCAAATGCACTTCAATTTCACACCATTGGGCCTCCTTCTGTACGGAGTGTCATCGACAAACTGATACATACTGTCCCTCCGGGCTACTTTTTCAGTTTCATCTTGGTTGCCGGGAAGCTCTCCGGATTGGAGGAAGCGAACAATGTGCCTTGCCCAAGTTGGAGCCTGGGGCTCGGCAATGAGGACTAACGGCACCTCCTCTTTTGTGGGAGCACATGCCTCGTACGCGGGGTCCATGGGCCCCGCTGGAGGGGGTGGTCCAGCAGGCTGCGAGGAGTTATTTCCGGCAGGGTCTCTGCCTGGAGCAGACGGCTCTACCGGGAGAGGCTTACCGGTGTCCAACTTTCCCCTTTTCTGGGCCATTGTTGCTAGGGATATGGAGGGCTGAGTGAGATGGAGAACAAAACTTCTTGGTTCCACAGGAAGCTTCTGCGTAGCGCACTTTGACAGATGATCAACTATGTTGTTTTCCGCACAGGGTACATGCTCTGTTTGCAATCCGTCAAAGTGCTCCTCTAATCTCCTCACTTCCTCGACGTATGCCTCCATCAATGGACTTTGGTAATCCTTGTTGACTTGTCTCGCCACCAGCTGTGAGTCTCCTCGAATGATCAGCTTCTTAATTCCCAATTCAGTTGCAATCTTGAGCCCGACTAGGAGCCCTTCATACTCTGCTGTATTGTTGGTTGCTTCTTCCCGGACAAAATGCATTTGGATGACGTACTTCAAGTGCTCCCCGGAGGGGGCGAAAAGAAGCACGCCAACCCCTACACCTTGTAGGGAAAAAGCACCATCAAAATACATAATCCATTCTTGGGGCGATTACTTGCCGGGGATAACTGTCTCTGTCACTTCCTCATCAGGGGTTGGCATCCATTCTGCAATGAACTCTGCCAACGCCCTGCTCTAGATAGTTGATGTTCTTTCAAACTTCAAATCAAAGCTGGATAGCTCCAAAGCCCACTCCACTATTCTGTCGGTAGCCTTAGGGTTTCGAAGTATCCATTGCAACGGGAAACGAGTGACAACCATGATCTCATGGGCTTGGAAGTAGTGGCGCAGTTTCCTTGAGGCCATGATGAGACCAAAAATCAAATTTTGCATGCCAGAGTACCTCGATCTAGCCCCCTGTAACAAGGAGCTGACGAAGTACACTGGGCGCTGCACCACTTTCTTCCTTGCCATGTCCTTGGGGTTGCCCTTATTGCCATGCTCACTGCTATCCTGATCCTTGTCTGACTCTGCCGGTCTCTCCTCACTCTCTGCCTCATCCACTTCTCGATGTGCTACCAAGGCTGCACTGACCACTTGGTTGGTTGCCGCTAAGTATAGCAGCAACGACTCCTGGGGTTTGGGAGCAACCAAGGTAGGCACAGAGGACAGGTAGGCCTTCAACTCTTGCAAACCTGCATATGCTTCTGCGCACTACAAGAAATATGTCAACTAGTGACCTTGTGTCAGTGACCCTGAAAGAATTGGTCATAGATTTATGACCACTCTAGACCAAATGGTCAAAAGCTGTTCGGAGGGCTGCAAACCCTAAACCATAACAACCATTTTGGTCAGAAAGGTCGTAATTTCATTAGAGGAAATGGTCATAAAGCTGGCAACACTCTCCACTGCCTCACGTCTAGCTGATAACAACCAATAAAAAAGGTCACTACACTTGAGTTCGAATGCATTAGGATGATTAGGCAGCCACCTCAACAACCTCGCTTATGTGTCATTGTCTAGGTGTCATTTTTTGCTTAAATGTTTATATTCAACAGACAGGCGGGGCCCATTTGACAGCAGGTGGGCACACACTGACAGGCGGTCCCATTTGACAACAGGTGGGTCGAGCGCTTAATTCGCCCAAAAATGATGCGCGAGGCGGGACTCGAACCCACGACCTCGCGCTTGGTTCGCTCGCTCGCTACCACTGGGCTAGAGAGGGACAGTTGCTCATGTATGGGAATTTATCTATACATTATATAAAACTATGGCTCTCTCGTATCATTGACAAGTGGGACCTTCCAACCAGGTGGCATCGAACAGAGCAACACTTAGCGTTTTTCTAGGTCTTCCGACCAGGTGGCAGCGGGCGACGATGGGCGCAGGGGCAGGGGCTGGCAGTGGAAGCAACCGGCAGGGGCGGGGGCGGCGACCGACGGTGGTGTTGCCGGGGCCGCTCGCTTCGACCACGACAGGAACGACGACCTCACCGCTCGCCTCGCCCATGACAGGAACGGTGACCTTGCCGCTCGCCTCGCCCACGCATGGGGGACTCGCCGCCGCCGAGCATGGGGGAGTCACCACCGCCGCAAGCAGACCTTGCCACTGCCGAGCATGGGGGAGTCACCACCGCCGCAAGCAGACCTCGCCCACGTATGCACCCCTCTCCTCCCCCCTCTCCTCTTCTCCCCCTCCTCTCTGTTGATGTCGATGATTTGATGTTGATTTGTTAGAAGAATCTCCACATACATACAATGATTGTATGTAGGTTTGTTGTAAGCTTGGAAAAATCTCTTCAAAATGTCATTGATGAATTTGGTAGAAATTGTGAAGAGAATTTCTGTTGATGAAATTATTAGGAGAATTGTTGTTGATGACATTGTTAAGAATTCTTCTGGAATTCTGTCCATTGTTACTGGTAAATTATGTTGTCAGCAATCAATAGAACATAGCTCAAGTTGGTCTTTCCCTGAAACAGGATCCTGGGGTTGATGTAGATTTGATGTTACACCTCTGAAATTTCAGCCTCAAATCTGTTAAAGAACCTGAATATTAATGTAGATTAGATGTAAACTAGGAAAAATCTCAATGATGTAGATTTGATGCAATCTTGGAAATGACATTCATGTAAATTTACAGTGTTGTTATTGTTGGTGGTTTAACCAAAATAGTTCTTAGTGGCAGCATATATTGTTATTGTTGGTTGTTTAACCACCTCTGTTTTTTTGTGAACCAACATGTTTTAGTTAGCTTTTCTTTTCTCCCATGTGAAATCTGTATTTCCATTTGAACTACTTTTTATTGCTCCCATGTGAAATCAGTAAACCATGTGAACTGGACTAAAGTAGTGAGAAATTGGAAATAGCTGAATGTTGTGCTTAGGCTGTTAGCATATAAAGTTGGGTGCCTACCTTATTTTCTGGATTTTCAGCTGCCATTACTTCCATCCATTTTCATTAATTAATGTTGATGCACTTAGATTGATTTGCTAAGTTGCAACAATTTGTTGTCTTTGGCAGATGGATAGAAGCTGGATTAGAAAAGGAGTTAGAAAGTTTTCGAAAGAACATATTTAAGGAGTTGATGATTTCATGGCATTTGTTCGGGCAAATTTTGCCAACGATGCTCACATTCTTTGCCAATGCTGCAAATGCCTCAACCGTTCAAGAATGGCTCAAGGAAGAGTGGAAGATCATCTGCTTCTTAATGGGATGTCCAGCACATATGATAGATGGGTATATCATGGAGAACCTTTAAACAGACAATATTTTGAAGCTGATACAGAGGCCCCTCATATGATGGGTGGTGGTGATGCTAGCATTAATTTCAGGGAAAAGGTTTTGCGAGATAATGCTGGTTTGGAGGAAGAGGATGGGCATGAAGATGATAGGATTCCTGACCTATTGAAGGATTTGTACGATGCTGAAGATCATGCTGATGGACAGAAGTCGTTGTTTGTTGTGGTGTTAGAGGAGGCGAAGCGCGTAGCTCATGAAGGGGGTAAATTTTCAAGATTTACCTTCACCGGTAAGTTACTCCACATCAAGTCTTTCTACCGGATTAGCAATGCTGCATTCAAGGCAATACTCTGCCTTTTGAGCTTGCAATTCCCTGATAGTTGTGTTCCCAGATCTTATAATGAAGCATTGAGCATAATTCGCAGGCCGGGGTTAGGTTATGTGTCAATACATGTGTGCCCAAATAACTGTGTCTTGTTTCAAAAGGATTTAGCAAAGCATGACAATTGTCCAAAATGCAATGCCTCCAGGTGGAAAGATGCTGATGGGAAGAAGTCAATACCAGAGAAGGTACTAAGGCACTTTCCATTGATACAAAGGCTACAACGGATGTTCATCTCGAAGAAATCATCGCTGGAGGTACAGTGGCACAAGCTGAAGCGCCAACCTGTGGACAATGAGCTAAGCCATCCAGCGGACGGAGAGGCATGGAAAGAGTTTGACCGTATACATGTAGATTTTGCTGCAGATCCAAGGAACATAAAATTTGGCATTGCCACAGATGGGTTTAATCCGTTTGGGATCATGAGCATGTCTTATAGCATGTGTCCAGTTTTTGTGGTGCCGTACAACCTGCCACCATGGGCATGCATGGATCAGTCCAACTTCATGATGTCATTGCTTATCCCGGGTCTAGAGTCTCCAGGAAAGGATTTTGATGTCTTTATGGAGTCCCTCGTATAAGAACTGCTCCAGCTCTGGACTGGTGTACCTACATATGATGCCTTGAGTCCGGAAGAAGAGTTCAATCTACGTGCTGCAATCATATGGTCCATCCATGATTTCTTGGCTCTGCACACTCTGTCTGGGAGGATCACAGTGGGTTATAAGGCTTGTGTCCATTGTGACAAAGACCCTTGCTCAAAGAGAATAAGGAGCAAGATCTGCTATATTGGGCATCGCTGCTTTCTTCCCCGAAACCATCGCTGGCGAAGAAGCAAAGATTTTAATGGTGAGAGTGAAACCCATGACATGCCAGCTGAATTCACTAAAGAAGAGCTGGAGCAGCAACTTGAAAAGGTGAAAGATGTGAGACCAGGAAAGCTTGCGAAGAAAAGAAAGCATGAGGAAGGTCAATGTTGGGACCGGAGGTCTTGTTTGTGGGACCTGCCATACTGTGCTGATCTAAAATTAAGGCATAATCTCGATGTAATGCACATTGAGAAAAATATATGCGAGAATCTGCTAGGGACCTTTCTGAACATTGAAGGGAAGACAAAGGACATGGTTAGTTCTAGGCTTGATTTGGAGGACATGGGCATAAGAGAAGATTTGCATCTACAACACAATGAAGATGAAGATTCATTTGAAATGCCACGAGCATGGTATACAATGAGTAAAGAACAAAAGCTTGCATTCTATGAATTCCTAAGAGCGGTGAAATTTCTAGATGGTTATGCTGCTAACCTAGCAAAGTGTGTTACTTCTGGTGGATTCAAGCTTTCAGTACTGAAAACCCATGATTGTCACATCCTCCTCCAAAGGATTTTACCGGCAGGCCTCTGAGGAATCATGGACAAGGATATATATGAAGCAGTTGCTGAGCTGGGAAATTTCTTTAAAGAACTGTGCTGCAAAACACTCAAGTTAACTGTCCTGGAAAGACTTGAATAAGAAATCCCAAATATTCTTTGCAAGCTCGAGAAGATTTTCCCTCTAGCTTTCTTCACCGTGATGGTCCATTTGGCGGTGCACTTACCAAAAGAGGCAATGCTTAGAGGCCCTGTGCAATACGGTTGGATGTACCCAATCGAATGAAGGCTGCTTACTTGTAAGCGTTATGTGCGAAACACGACAAGACCTGAAGGTTCTATTGCTGAAGCATATGTCATTGATGAGTGCTTGACTTTTTGCTCTAGATACTTTGGCAATGTGGAAACAAGATGGAACCGGCTGGGCAGAAATAGAGAGCGGTCTGATTCGCAAAGTGGTGATGTCTCTGTTTTCAACCATGGTGTGAACTTGCTTGGAGCCTCACAATACTTGGAGGCTGGTGATGAGTATGACAAGATGGTTTGGTATGTGCTCAACAATTGCGCCGAGGTTCTACCATATATCGAGTACGTTATATCTTGTGCACTCATTATTATTTTTTTGCTTGGGTTGGCACCAGCCTAATGTTTTAATTCACATCTTTTGTTTGCATTGCAGGAAATGCAAGGAAGAGTTAAGTTAGGAATAAAGCAAGATCCATGTTGATAAAAGGGTTGCCAAGGGGTTTGCTAAGTGGTTTAAGAATCATGTGAGATCTTTAGCCACATGTTTGATGTTTTCTGTGTTATTCACCAACTGTTAAATACCATTTTTTGCTAAATGGTTTATTTGTGCAGATTGGAAAGTTGCATGAGGAGAAGAAGGTTAGTGATGATCTATTTTCTTTGGCATGCTTACCGGATAAGCGACTGAGAGTGTATTCAGCATGCATTGCTGACGGTGTCCGGTACCACACCGTTGACCGCGAGGAAAAAAGGAAGACACAGAATAGTGGAATCATCACTGGGGGTCACATGATCGTGAGATCATTGACTTCTATGGTCAGTTGAGAAGCATCGTAGAGTTGCAGTACAACTGTAGTGGAGGCATCTTTTGTCAAATATGATGGCCACTTCAAAAGCATCAACACTGCAAGGCGCTGGTATAAGAGTGATCCCTTTATTCTAACAACACAAGAAACAATGGTGTTTTATCTACCAGACACTCTTTTGCACGGAAAGTGGCGAGTTGTGCTAAACTTTGAGCACAGACACTTGTGGAGTGTGACTGAAACTGAAGTGAAAAGGGCCCCGGTGGTGGTGGACTAACATACCAGGATGATGACTCTACGGAAGTTCCGTTGCAAGCTGATGCTGACTCTATGGAAGTTACAGTGCAACGCATAGTGCGAAGGTACCGGGAACATGTGCTCGTTGATGCTGCAACAATTGAAGGCATCAAGAAAAGAAGAAAGGTGGTAGCGGATGGACATGAGAGCGAGGATGAGGAAAACGTGACTGATCATACTGTGCTGCAATATTGTAATGATGATGAGGAAAACAGGAGTGGGCATAGAGTTCCTTGTTTTCGTATCAACGATGATGAGTAGCGAATGGACATGAAGGTAAATTTTGTCTCCTTGGTGATCCTTCTAACTCACTGTAGTTTTACTTGTAATTCTCTGTAGTTTTCCTTCTTGTGCATATGCATGGTGATCCTAATGTACTACAATTATCTCCAGGTAGCAAAATGCTTGAAGATCCTGATGGATGTAGTGGTGTGATCCTGTGACAAAATGTTGGTTGTAGTATTTGATGCAAAATGCAAAACATTTGATTTCCTTTTGTAAGCATTTGATGTGATCCTGATGGTTGTAGTATTTTGTAAGCATCAACATTTTGGATGCAAAACACTTGTTGTGATTGTTATGATGCTGGTGCATTTTGGATGCTTATTGTTATGATATCTGGGCAGAAATGACAAAAAATTCTTCAATGAATGAGACTTATGGTTGTGATGTGATTCAAAATGTTGCCTTGTAATGCAATAGATTGCAAAATGATGTGATCCTTAAGTTTTTTTAAACTAAAGATGTTGTTTCAAAAATGATTGAAAAATGATTGCAAAATGAGCTTTTTTGGTCAGAAATGAAGATGCTTTAACTGAAGATGTTGCACTAGGCTCGCTCCATCAGACAGCCCGTCTGATCCCACGCGCGGCTCCATTTCATTGTGAGAAAAAAATATGCGCGAGCGGGGACTAGAACCCACAACCATGCGCTCGTTTCACTGTGTTTCTACCACTGGGCTAGGAAGAAACTACTAGTCTTCCACTCTATGCCATCTCTTTTCAAATCATCAAACCAGTCAAGTATCAAACACAGACCTCGCTCACAAGTGGGCCACTCGACCCACTCGCTGACAAGTGGGCCATTTTGCTACTCTACCCACTCGACCCTTTTCCCCCTGAGCTACCAAAAAATATGCGCGAGCGAGGGCTCAAACCCATGACCTGCCGCTTATTCCACTGTTTTCTACCACTGTGCTAGTTAGAGGCTGTTGGTTTTGTACTCTATGCCAACCCTTTTCAATATATCAAATACAGAACTCGCTGACAAGTGGACCCACTCCTCCTCTCCACTTGACCCTCTCCTCCTATCCATTATCCACTCGACCCACTTATCCTCTTCGCCGACGGCATCCCCTTCTCCTCCATCAATGGCGACGACCTCCCTGGTGACCCACTCCTCCATCGATGGCGACGACGACGGCCTCCTAAGGTTGAATCCGCCGACTCCTTCCTGTTCCTCTTCCTATTGATTAGATTAGGGTTCCATGGCTCATGCTGATTAGGGTTCCATTGTAGCCGAAGCAGATCCATGAGATCAAGAGGAGGCCTACACCCTCTGCGTCCATGACACCAACAAGGCCAACAAGCTCAAGCAGTCGCTGTCCCCCCAGGTCCGTTCCGTCCCCCCATGTTCTTTGATTAAGTGTTCTAACTAATTACGCACAACAAATCACCTGCGAGCAGTAAATCTTTAATGATAATCATAGTGATGCAAACTATTGTTTTTATTTTGCATTATGTTGCATACATCACTGCTGCGCTGGCTACCACCAGTTACCTATTCCTTGTACTGCACAGATCAGTTAACACCTACCCACTTGGTCAGTTGTTTGTTCTAATTTGCATTTCCATCCTGTATGTCCACATAATGCAAAAATAGCCTTGTTAATCTTATACATCTCCAATTTATGTGGTCAAAAGCTGTTCAATTTTGTACATGACTGTATTGGGTAGGTGTGTTTAAATTGAGAATCTAGGGTTCAGTTCTTAAGTGCTGGTTCTAACAAAATGTAGCACATGGGAAGATATGGTCCATTTATAGTAGATATGGTTCATTGTAGATATGGTCCATTTATAGTAGATATGATCCTGATGCTGTGTTTGCCATTTATAGTAGACATGGGCACATGGGTAGATATGGTCCATTGTAGATAGAGTAGTAGTATTCCAAATTGAGGCCCTGGCAAAGATAGAGTAGTAGTATTCCAAGTGTTCACAAGTGCATTGCTTTTTTTGTCACTTTTGCTATCATAAATATCCACAAGTACATTGCTTTTTTTTCTCACTTTTGCCATCATAAACTTGGTTCTGTTCCAACTATGTCCAGTCCTGTTTATGGTAACTTGCTGTTTAATTACAATGCTTCTTTTCAGAGAAGTGAGATGGTTAGCTTGGAAGGTTTCGAGTTCTTCGAGATCGTAACTGAGAAATCTTGCAGTAGGCAGGTATATTTATCATCACTCATTTCTTTATCATCACTCTGCTGTCTAGTGCTTGATTGACACAATTAACCACTACTTGACCCTCGTTGCAGAGGCTGCCTGACAAGTTTGCGAAGATGCTCACCGGTCGTGAGCCCCACAAAGTAAGGCTGTAGGAGGCCGGCAGCGGGCGTTGCAGGCTGTGGGACGTGGTGGTGGTGTTCGACGGTGAAGGCCACATGTACCTAGGTTCCGGCTGGGAGCATTTCACTTGCGCCCATGAGCTGCAGCTTAGGCACTTCCTTGTCTTCTGCTACGACGGCGACACCATGTTCACCGTGAAGATGTTCGACAACACCATGTGCCGCATGTACTACCAGCACGACGATGATGCTAGTAAGCTCTCTGCCTCTCTTCTTCCTGTCCTTTTGGCTTCCTCTACCAGCACAATGACAACACCATGGTCACACTTTGTTGCATTTGGCCAAGCAATGGGAGCAACAGCGGGGATGATTAGGAGGAGAGTGGGCAAGAAGAGGAGCAGAGCAGGGCTGACGAGGAGCAGAGCGGGGATGATGAGGAGCAGAGCGGGGAGGTGCAGCCTATTCTGGCTGACGACGACCTTGCTATGGTGGTGGCTGAGGACGACCCTGCTATGGTGGTGGCTGACGATGACCTCGCGATTGTGGTGCCTGACGCTGACCCTGCTATGGTGGCTGACGATGACCTCGCGATTGTGGTGCCTGGCACTGACCTCGCAATGGTGGTGCCTAACGATGACCTCGCGATGGTAGTGGCGCCAGCGATTCCATAGCTGGGCGAGAGGACCATGCCAATTGTGGTAGAGGAGTACATCCACGTTGGCATTCGCCACTCTGAGCGCATCAGGAGGATGAAGGAGAATAAGGAGAAGAACGAGTGAAGATGTTAAGAAATCAAGTGGGAATGCCAAGCTTAGTTTGAATTTTGTGCATGCTTATGGATGCTTAAGTATGAATATTCAGTTTCTAAATTATGAATATTCAGTTTGGTAATTGACGGAAATTGATATTTTGTGCATGCTCATGGATGAAAGATGAAATTATGGGTTTTTGTGCATGCTCATGTATGAAACAATATAAGTTTCATTTTGTGATTGTCAAAAACATGTTTTTTCGTTAAGATTGTTCATTAAGAATCAACAACATTATGAAACAATATAAGTTTAATGCTCAAGTATGACAGTGTCATCTAAACATGGTTTTTTGTAAACAATCGACAACAGATATGCATGACTCAAACCCTAGCCACGGACGGCCACCGCGACGAAATCGGCCAGTTTTTGAAAACACTGTAAAAAATTCAAAAAAATCAAAAAAATGGGAGACCTCCGCATCACATCATCAAATGTGGCCTACCAACTAGCAAAAATACTAAACTTGGAATACCGATGTTTTCTTGAAAAGGTGTTCTAAAAAACGACCTACCATGAACGAAGATTCATGGCTTTCAAGCCAAACTAGCAATGATATGGCCGCATCCGTTGAATAGTTTTTGATAATATGCCCAAATTTGGCGCATGCCTTCGTCTTGTGCTGGCAAACAATGTTTCCAAAGCAAGGTTCCAACTTGTTTCACAAAAGAACAGTTTTTCATTTTTTGAATGCTTAAGACATGCTTTTTTCGTGAAGTGGCTACAAAGAGGGTCACCCCAAACGGCGCCATTCCATTTCTATCTCAAAGTAGACCCTATTTTACGGACGGTCGCCAAAAATCATGCATTTCCGACCCTCGTAGCGACTCCCGGCCATTCAGACCACCTTCGGCCGATTCAGTTGGAACCGGCTGGAATTTGAACTGCGGGTCCTCCATAGTTTGCCCGTTATTTTTGCCAAAAATCATTTTTAGCTTCACAGGTAGGCATTTCATCAAAGAATCAACAACAGATTTGCATGACTCAAACCCTAGCCACGGCCGGTCGCCACGACGAAATCGACCGGTTTTTGAAAACACCATAAAAAAATTCAAAAAAATAAAAAAAATGGGAGACCTTCGCGTCACATCATCAAATGTGGCCTACCAACTAGCAAAGATACTAAACTTGGAATACCGACGTTTTCTTGAAAAGGTGTTCTTAAAAACGACCTACCATGAACGAAGATTCATGGCTTTCAAGCCAAACTAGCAATGATATGGCCGCATCCGCTGAATAGTTTTTGATAATATGCCCAAATTTGGTGCATGCCTCCGTCTTGTGCTGGAAAACAATGTTGCCAAAGCGAGGTTCCAACTTGTTTCACAAAAAAAAAACGTTTTTTATTTTTTGAATGCTAAAGACATGCGTTTTTCATGAAGCGGCTACAAGGAGGGTCACCCCAAATGGTGCCATTCCATGTCTATATCAAAGTAGACCCTATTTTACGGACGGTCGCCAAAAATCATGCATTTCCGACCCTCGTAGCTACTCCCGGCCATTCAGACCACCTTCAGCCGATTCAGCTGGAACCGGCTGGAATTTGAACTGCGGGTCCTCCATAGCTTGCCCATTATTTTTGCCAAAAATCATTTTTAGCTTCACAGGTAGGCATTTCATCAAAGAATCGACAACAAATTTGCATGACTCAAACCCTAGCCACGGACAGCCGCCGCGACGAAATCGGCCGGTTTTTGAAAACAACGTAATAAATTCAAAAAAAAAATCAAAAAATGGGAGACCTCCGCGTCACATCATCAAATGTGGCCTACCAACTAGCAAAAATACTAAACTTTGAATAACGACGTTTTCTTGAGTTATTCGGTATGATTTTAACCATTATTTCTGCAAAGTTTACAAAAAAGACCCTCGATTTTTCTGCCTCCAAACCTCTAAAAATGGTGAAAATTCCCCTCCCACCCCACCAAATTTTCCCTCCTAGCACCAAATTTTCCCTCCCACCCCACCAAAATTTCCCACCACTTCTCTCCCACTACCATGCGGGACCCACCACCCCTCTCCCACTAAACACGCGGGATCCCCATTCCCCTCCCAAAAATTTCCCCATTCCCCTCCCCTCTTCCCAACGAACCCTAGCTTCTGCCTCCCCTGCTCCACGCCACCCCACTCCCTCTCTTGC
>NC_041389.1:306818319-306832098 GCF_002162155.2 Triticum dicoccoides
CACGCTGCCCTACATCGCCCGCATCGACTACATCGACGACGACGGCGGCTACGTCGACTACATCAACGACGGCGGTGGCTACATCAACTACATCGACGACGACGGCGGCTACATCAACTACATCAACGACGACGGCGGCTACATCGACGATGGCGCGATCGATGACAACCACTGCTACATCTTCCCCCCTAGGTACTTCTCCCCTTGATCCATCTCCCCTCCTCTGGTGGATCCGTCTCCCCTCTGGTGGTTCGGTCGATCCCCCTCATGGGTTAGGATATTCTAGGGTTAGGATCTCTTGGTGGTTCGGGTCCTCATGGGTTAGGTATTCTAGGGTTAGGGTCCTTGTTCTTGGGGTTAGGGTTCATGTTTCCCTGCCTGGTGGTTCGTGCGATTCCCTTCTGGTAGTCCGCTTAGGGTTCGTTCGTTCTTGGGGTTGGTAAGCCTCTATTGTTGCTGCTGTATATGTGATCATGCTTAGAATGGATACAAGTCTTCTTCTTCTTGATTAGTTCCTGTGTAGAGTATGTATACGCTGGAATAGAACTCTCTCTCTCTCTCTCTTTTGGGTAAATGGCATGAATTTTGGTTATCTAGAGGTTATATTTTGGGCTTCTCTGAATATTGTTGGGCGCCGATAGTGTTGTCACGGTACCAATCAGATACTGTAGACCATTGTGCTATACTAATACTAGTACGAGACATTGTCAGATTTACCACATGATGTGTTAAGGCTCTACATGTGATCATGTGGGGACTGGGGAAGGAAAGAGAGTGCGGGGTGGGCTCTATATGTGCTCTACTTAGATGTAGTATATTTTCTCTGCTGTATATGTGCTCTGCTGCTCTATGTACTGTTGTGCCATGGCGACTTGGGGCGACTAATCAAGCCAAGTCGCTGACTCAAGCCAGCGAGCTACTAGCCGCAGCCTTGGCGACTTGGCTTGACTCGGCGACTCAAAAACCTTGCTTCAATTTCCTTCCTTGCTTGCTTGTTTCTGTCAGTAGCACTATGCTTGTTTCTATCAGTAGCACTTTCCATGCTTGCTTGCTTGTATTAGTAGCTCTTATGCACTTTGCTTGCTTGCAACTAGGGTTTGTATCAACATGTACTTGATTGCTTGTAGCACTTTGCTATCAATAGCACTACTGGGGTTTGTGCAGTGTTCTTCTTTTATGATATGTGCATGAAGCTTGTGTTCTTCTTTCCAATGAACAAGAGAATGCTTAGTACTTATCATGGTATTGGAATTCTTGGTGTGTTAAGGCAGTATGACTAGTTTTAATATATGCTAGATTGATGCTAGATAATTTTGGGTGCTGTAATATACAAGGTTGATTCTAATTGTCGAAATGTCTTAACTTGTGTCATCTAGTCTGTAGCCATTTTTGGTGTGTGGAGGCAGCATAATCAATAGTTGAGTATAGTTTTTTCATCTGTTTTTGTACTGCTGCAAGTATAGTTGTTTCATGCTTTACTAGTGGCAACATCTAGTTGTTTTGAAGGTCCTCATGATATACTCATCTAGCTGGCTTTCCGACTATCTAAGCATGTGTACATGACACCAATTCACTAGTTTATGTTGCTTGCTTGCTAGCATACATGTTGCTTGCTAGCATACATGCTTAATTAGGGTTTCCATCAACAGTACTTGCTTATATCAGTATCACTTGGAGAAGAAGCTACTTGCTTGCTTATTAATTAGGGTTTGTATCAATAGTACTTGCTTGCTTCTCTTCAATTTCCTTCATTGCTTCCTTGTTTCTATCAGTAGCACTTTGCTTGCTTGCTTGTATTAGTAGCACTTATGCACTTTGCTTACTTGCTACTAGTGTACATGCATGCTTGTTTAGTGCACTTACATGTTTGCTTAATTAATAAGACTACATCACTGTATTGTTGATCCATCAAGTTTGTTTCACATGTATTACATGTATTTGCATGATGGTCCAAATGCTTTCATTTATTGATACAAGTGCATCATTTTACTTTATTCCTGTTGTATCTGATTGTTGTTTATTCTATTTTGCAAGCACCACCTCAAGATCATCCATGGCAAGGATGACAAGGTTAAACATGAGGCCAACCGTTGGTATGCAACTTGCCCCTTGGGGTTATACTGTCAGTTTTATAAAATATGTGTCTTAATATGCTAAGTGAAATGTATTGCTGCAATCTGAATAAGCTGGCTTAATTGTGCCTGTGTGCTGTTAGTCTTCCTTACCTGAATAACTAGGATTAAAAGATAATAGAATCTCATAAGTAATGTTTGGTTGTCTGTCCATGCATTCCAAACATTCACCTAATAGTTACGTTTCCTTTATCATGCAAAGAAGAGCCTCTCACCGAGTACGAGTAGGTTAGGGCAAGAAATATCATGAGGAACAATCGGACGTTCCAGTCCCTTGGCATCAGTGTAATAGCGTCGATGATTAGGAAAACAAATGATGTACAAGAAGGTAGAAGTGATGAGGTTCAAGAAGGTAGTGGAGTTATCAATGATGACCCAGAGTACAATCCTAAGGAGGATGAAGTTATTGATGGAGAGGAAGTGGATGATGTCGTAGTGAAGAAGACTGTTAAGGTGCAAACTCTGTCTTGCTTTGAGGGTTGGGGTTCTTTTATGCTATGTGTTTCCTTGTGCTCACATATTTATCTTGTGATCTAATGCTTTTTTCGCGCTGTTTATACAAGGCACTGAAGGAATCTAGGACAAAGAGGCCTGGTGTTAAGAAGACAACCAACAAGAAGAAGAAGAGCTCAGAAACATCTGCTACAATGCCTCTAGGAAGGGTGATGGACCCAGCTCCACGACAAAAAAAGAGGATCCTGGAACCTGATGAACCTACCCCTGATAGTCACAAGGTAGAAAGCAAAGATGGCGACTGCGATGGACCATCAGGAAAGTCTGCCGCGCATGGACTCTGAGACCTCGGTGCAAATGGGTGATGAGTTGCCGCCCATGGATGAAGAAACCACTCTCCGCATGGATGGAAGTGGCACTGTCTGCCTAGATGAAGGAGGAACTATCTGCATAGATGAAGCAGGCACTATCCACACAGACATCATCCCTGTTGCACCTTCTATTGATAGGAATGCTGTCATCAATGAAGAAGAACAACAGCTTGTGCTTCAACCAGGCAAGTTGACCTTTCCAATGCTCTCTTTTACTAGTGCATTTTCCAAATGGAATAATCATGTATGCTTTTGTCGATTCCTGCATCTGTCGATTTCTATTCTAATTTATGAGTTCAATTTCATTTTCAGATGCGATGACTACCAAGACTAGACTTAGAAAGGGCAAAGGGCTAGATAGAATCACCAAGTCGCTTGGTAGCAAGGTGCCTATCCAAATTGCCGAAGGGATGAAGCGTCCAGAGAAGCCTCTGCAGGCAGCAAAGCTTGCTTCTGAGTGTGGACTCGTTGCAAGAAGCCATCTGCCCATTCTTCCTCACTTCAAGCTATACAAAAAATGCTAGTCTATTGGAGAACTACATTGGGAAAGTTGCTGTAAGCTACTTGTTTCGTAGTTAATGTGCTATCTATTTTCTGTTACACCTATGCATGATCACTAATATTGTTCCTACCTTGTTTGCTCTCTTGGTAGGCAAATTTTGAGATGAAAACAGACTCGGAGACCATCAAGACCGCGTGCAAAGATATTCTGCAGAAAAAATTCAAAGAATAGATGCCACTAGATCAAGAAGAAGTATTTTGATACCGTAGCCGCAAACAAAGTCAACATCAAGTCCCCGGTGCCAGATCTGACGGACGGTGAATGGCAAGCTCTGGTGGAGATGTGGTCTACCCCAAGACACAAGGTTTGTCTCTACTTTGTTTGCTGCTTTATGTTCTACACATGATATGCTAGTGCTAGATCATGCTGAAAGTATGCTTTTTTGTAGGAAACCTGTGTGTCGAACAAGATGAATCGAGAAGAAGTCGTGTACAATGAGAGAACTGGTTCCAGGCACTACACATCACACATTTTTGCCACCGTGAGAAGTTTTCTCTAGAGACCTTACCGTTTGATCCTCGTTGAATAACATTTCTGATTCTTGCTGAATAACATTTTGATTTTTGTTGAAAAACATATCAGAAAGAAGAGCGTAAGGGCGAGGAGCTGTCTGCGACTAACTTGTTTAAGGCCACCCACAACAGCAAGAAGCACGGGTTTTCGGAGCCATTCAAGACTACTATAGTAAGTCACTCCATGCTTTGTCCAGCCAGTTCAAACTTTTGTCTAGAAACCTCAGCCCTATTTGATTCATAGCCAGCTTTGATGTTGTTTGATGCTTTGATGATTTGATGTTGTTTGATTCGGAGCCAGTCAAGAACACACGCTATGTTCCATGCTTTGATGATGTTTGATAGTTCAACAAAGATATCAGAACTTGTTGTAGCTATTTGTTGCATTTTTTATGATATGATGAAATTTGATCTAAATGTTAGTTTGATGATCGGCTCACTCGGGAAGCCATCTTATATAGAACCACCATTCTAGGCTTAATGAAGCGATCATATTGTTCCAATTGTATGTCTCCATGTCACTAGTCATCATCTTCTTGTATAGATTTTGTGTGCTAGTTTAGTTACTTCAAATATTCCATTTGTGTGCTGGTTTGGTTTCTCTTGCTTGGTTTGGTTTGCAAAATGTGAAATAGATCTCCCACTAATGCCTATCATTTTCCTCCATATGCTAGCTTGAGATGGAAAAAATGAAGGACGCGCCGGTACCAGAAGGTGAAGAGCCAAAGTCTGTTGTTGAAATTGTCAAAGAAGTGCTCAAGACCAAAGTCAAGCAAAGCACATTTCTCAGAAATGTTGGGCTCCAGTCATCTAGGAACAACTCTGGCAAAGAAACTGCTGAAGTGGCTGCTCATGTTCGTGACCTTGAGCAGAAGCTGGAGAGGTCTGAGCTTCAAGCTGAAGTGATGCAAGAAGAATTGGCGGTAATCAAGATGAAGGTGGAAGAATCTGAAGCTGCACGCGACAAGGAACTTGAGCTGCTGCGGAAGAAGTCTCAAGAGCAGGAAGAGACGTTAGCCCACTTGATGGCTCTCTTTGGAGCTAAGGTAGTTTGATGGTTGTGCAGTTTGTCTTTGAACCTCTTATGCAGTTTGTCATAGTTTAGATCTCTTTGATGGCTGTGAACCTGTGAACCTGGGAGCATTTTGTTGCATTTTGTTGCATTTTGCTGTTTGAACCTGGGAGCTGTGAAGTTATGTGATCCTTGGAGCTGTGAAGTTATGTGATCTTGTGAACCTGTGTTTATTTTCTATGAAGTTATGTCGATCACTTGTGCACCTGGGCCTTGCTGTTTGAACCTGGGCTTGTGGATCACTTGTGCACCTGGTCCTTGCTGTTTATAGTTATGCAAAATAAGAACCTGTGCTCTAAAAAGGCCGAGGCCCAAACAAGAATTACACTAAAAAGGCTTGGGCCTAAAAAAAGAAATGACTGTAAGAAAAAAATTGTAAAAGGCTGCATAACAAAAAATAAAAAGGCCAAGGCCCAAATTCGAACTAGACTAACAAGGTTGTGCCCAAAACAATAGTGGACTATAAAAAATTCATCAGAAAAAGGCTCCATTCCTAGAAAATAAAAAGGCCAAATTATTGGGCCAGGCCCATGCGGATAAGCAAAATAAAGATAAAAAAACATTAAATGGGCTGAATTATTGGGCTTGGCCCATGTAGACGGCTGAAATGGACTGGGCTGATTCTATTTTACGACCTTTTCATTTGGTCGTAATTCTGCCACGTCAGCTTGCCACGGTAGATCTGACGTGGTGTTGTTGGATTGCTAGTGACCAAAATAATTGGTCGTTAAACCTACGACTTTTTTTGGTCATAAACGTCTACGACCATTCCAGAAGAAAGGTCGCTAATATCAGTTTACGACGGCCAACTTTTGACCTTCTATTTTTAGTCACAAAAAGGTCACAAATGAAAAATAATGACCATTCAGTGACCAATAGTGGTGGTCACAAGTTGACATATTTCTTGTAGTAGGGGTCCACTTCATAGGACCTGCCTTCTTCAAAATTTTGAAGAACGGCAGGGCACGCTCTGTAGACTTGGAGATGAATCTGCTTAGCACGACAACATATCCTATTAGGCGCCTCGCATCCTTAACTGTCCTTGGCACTTGAATCTACTCGATAGCCTTGATCTTGTCGGGGTTGGCTTTGATCCCGCGATGGGATACAAAGAACCCAAGAAACTTGCCGGAGGGAACACCAAATACACACTTCTTCGGGTTGAGCTTCAAGTTGATCTTGCGCAAATTAGTAAATGTCTCCTCCAATTCCTGGATAAGAGTTGCTTTGTCCTTGGTTTTGACCACAGTGTCATCCATATAAGCTTCAATGTTTCTGTGCAGCTAAGGTCCAAAACCAATCTGGACTGCCCTTGCAAAAGAAGACCCGACACTTTTTAATTCGAATGGCATGTAGATAAAGCAGTACGTACCACACGGAGTGATGAACAAGGTATTCTCTTCGTCTTCCTTAGACATGAAGATCTGGTGATATCCAGAATACACATCCAGGAAGGAAAGCAAATCGCAACCTGAAGTGGAATACACAATCTAATTGATGCGCGAGAAAGGAAATGGGTCCTTCGAGCAAGCTTTGTTGAGATCTGTGAAATCAATGCAAAGCCTCCACTTCACGTTTGCCTTCCGGACTACCACCAGATTTGCTAACCACGTGGGATGCAATACTCCTCTGACCAAACCAGCTGCTTCAAGTTTCTTGATCTCTTCTACAATGAACTGGTGCCCCTCCAAGGCCTGTTTCCGGACTTTCTACTTGACAGGTCCAGCATGTGGGCAGACAACAAGGTGGTGCTTGATTACCTCCCTGGGAACACCGAGAATATCATATGGTTGCCAGGCAAACACATCGACATTCGCCCGCAGGAAGGCAATGAGTGCGCTTTCCTATTTGTCATCGAGGGTGGCGCTGATAGTGAAAGTACCATCAACGCCAGCCAGCCCTGTCGGGACCTTCTCCACTTGGGGTGCAGCAGCCTTGGATCTCTTGTTGTTGGAACACTCCGGCACGTCGTCAACGGGTGTCGTGCACTTGGTGGGGGCATGCTTCCCGGACTCTTTGCTGGAGGTCATACACTCCCTCTTCTTTCCTTTAGTTTCATTGGCAGGAACTGCTGCTTCCACTGCCACTGCCGCGACCGCGTCCCGGTACATCTTGTCCACACAAATGATTGCATCCTTCTCGTCTGATGGGATGGTGATAACTCCCAGTGGCCCAGGCATCTTCAGGGTGTTGTAGGCAAAGTGGGATGCCACCATGAATTTAGCCAGAGCCGGGCATCCAAGAATCCCATTGTACGGCAGGGGGAGATCGACCATGTCAAACACAATCTTCTCAGTCCAATAGTCTAGTTCTCCCCCAAACGTTACCGGCAATGTGATCTTTCCCTTAGGATGACTCCTGCCGGGATTAACTCCTTGAAACGTGTCGGTAACCTCTAGCTCTTCCTCTGCTATCTGAAGCTTGCTGATAACTGCTAGGGAAATTAGATTCAGTCTGGCCCCACCATCCAGCAATATCTTAGTGACCTTGAGGTTGCAAATTGTTGGAGAGACCAACAATGGCAAGCATCCTCCCGCAGTGGTATGGTCAGGATGATCCTCTTTGTCAAAGATGATGGGCGTGCTTGACCATTTGAGCGGTTTCTGGGCCTCTGGTGCTGGTTCCATGACATTGACCTCACGCGCCCACCGTTTGAGCTGGCGGTGAGAGGAGTGCAGAGATGCACCCCGTCAACGCACAGGGCATCAGAGGCCTTCTGAAACTCTTGCTCATTGGTTTCCTCTTCATCCCCTCCATCACTCCCATCATCACAGGATTCCTTCTCTCGACCCCTAGCGGGCTTTCCTTGGTTCCGAAAGGGTTTGCTGGGGTGATTTACTTCACCACCTCGGCCCTTATCGCCACCAACATTCTGACCCTTTTCCTTATCATGCTTCTCATACTCTGCTCTTTATCTCTTGACAAGTTGCTCAATCTGATAACACTCTTGAAGGTCGTGGCCTTTAGTCCGATGAATGTTGCAATACGACCCATCACTTTTCCCGACCTTCTCGGTAGTAGCGGCTTCCCGAGAGTCAGCGCACATGGCAGCTTCCTTGCCGGGGGCCTCAGCTTTGGCCTTCTTGACGGTACTAGGTGTTCCTGATCCTTCAACGGTCATCACTGCCTTATCCCTCTGCCTCTTGTTGCGCTTCTTGCTCTTCTTCTGACTGGTTGATTCATCATCATCCTCTGAATCAACATTGAAGCAATCTTCCTCTCCGGGCAACTTCCTTTCCTCCTCCATCCAAGCACACTTATCCACCAACGTGTAGAGCTCCTTCACAGTCTTGGGCAACCACATGTTCATCTTAGAATGAATCCGGCAGTTGCGCACATTGGACTGGAAGGCAGCTATCACAACTGCTGGATGGATATTTGGAATATTTCTATGAACTTTGCTGAATCTCTGTAAATACTTACGAAGGGTTTCTTTTTTCCTTCTGTTGGCTCCTGGTGGCCACTGGTGAAGGCACCGATGAACTCATGGCACAGGTCTGCCCATGACGAAATGGAGTTCTCCGGCAGGTGCATTAGCCAAGATCTCACATTGGACTTGAGGGCCAAAGGGAAATAGTTGGCGAACACCTTCTCATATCCTCCCCTGGCAGCCTGAACAACGATAGCGTAGATGCTCGGGAACTCTACCGGGTTCAGCCTCCCATGTACTTCTCAGGTATCCCTGGCTTGAACATGTGAACGAACGTCCAACAGACTTGCCGCAGCTCAAGGGTAAAGGCAGGACAACCAACCTCGAAAGGTAGGCGCCCACCAATACCGAGCGCAGGCTCATCGATTTCGGGGCCGTCGCACCCATCGATTTGACGGAGGTCATCACGACGTTGCTTAACAACGCGCGCGTCTCCTCTCTGCCTATCCTCCGGGGTTCGTTGTTGGCCTGGACGTGCTCGAGGGTCAGAGGAGGCCATCGAGACGTTGTCGGGTTCTTGATTTGGTTGCGCTCGCGCTGGCTGCCATGGCGGGGACTGCACCGTAGGGACGACCCCTTCCATACGAGCAACAACATGAGCCGTCATTGTCGCTTGGGGAGGCGTGGCAGGTCAGCTCGTTGTGAGCCCCCAACTTTGGCGAAACTGAGCAGACTTTGGATGGTGGCACGTGATTCGTCCATCTGCTTGGACGCCGGCAGAAACCTCAGCAGCAGCTGAGCCCGCGCCATGGCCTTCGAGGCTATACTTGGCATGGATGTCGATGAACTCGATCGCGCCGTCACTCAGCTCCTGACGGTGCCAGCGGCGGCAGCACCGCGCCACCTCTATTGCAGTGCAACCACCTGGATGGGAAGGTGGTGTGGCGAAGGCGCTCAAGGGCCAGCGGCTCCGTTGAGCGCAGCGGCTTGGTCGACCTATCCCGGGGGTGGTGCACATGCCACGCCCGCACTTGCGGTGGGAGTGGTTGGAGGACGCCGGTTCGCCTCGGTCCGAGCACCATTGTTGTGGTTGTACTCGTCGATAGGCGAAAGGGGCGCAGACAGAGTAACCCCTTCGTCCGGTCCTTGTGGAGCATGACATTCAGGGTGTTGCTGATGTTGCTATCCTCCGGTGCCTCCTGCTCCTATGTCGGCCACGGGGGAAGTGGTGACGGTGTCACCTGCTCCGACCACATCCCAACAGCGTCCGTGTCCTCACACGTCTTCGAGTCCCCCGTAGCATTGGAGGCCGCGGGCGGCGGAGCCTTCGAGGTGGATGGATGAGCCGAAGAAGCGGGTTTTTTCTTGGGAGCCATGGTTGATGTCCACTACACAACCTTCTTCTTGTAGACGTTGTTGAGCCTCCAAGTGCAGAGGTTTGTAGGACAGTAGCAAATTTCCATCAAGTGGATGACCTAAGGTTTATCAATCCATGGGAGGCATAGGATGAAGATGGTCTCTCTCAAACAACCCTACAACCAAATAACAAAGAGTCTCTTGTGTCCCCAACACACACAATACAATGGTAAATTTTATAGGTGCACTAGTTCGGCAAAGAGGTGGTGATACAAGCGTAATATGGATGGTAGATATAGGTTTTTGTAATCTGAAAATATAAAAACAACAAGGTAGCAAGTGGTAAAAGTGAGCGTAAACGGTATTGCAATGCTAGGAAACAAGGCCTAGGGTTCATACTTTCACTAGTGCAAGTTCTCTCAACAATGATAACATAATTAGATCATATAACAATCCCTCAATGTGCAACAAAGAGTCACTCCAAAGTCACTAATGGCGGAGAACAAATGAAGAAATTATTGTAGGGTACGAAACCACCTCAAAGTTATTCTTTCTGATCAATCCAATGGGCTATTCCTATAAGTGTCACAAACAGCCCTAGAGTTTGTAGTAAAACAACACCTTAAGACACACATCAACCAAAACCCTAATGTCACCTAGATACTCCAATGTCACCACAAGTATCCGCGGGTATGATTATATGATATGCATCACACAATCTCAGATTCATCTATTCAACCAACACAAAGAACTTCAAACAGTGCCCCAAAGTTTCTACCGAGAGTCAAGACGAAAATGTGTGCCAACCCCTATGCATAAGTTCACAAGGTCACTGAACCCGCAAGTTGATCACCAAAACATACATCAAGTGGATCACGTGAATACCCCATTGTCAGCACAAATAAGCACATGCAAGACATACATCAAGTGTTCTCAAATCCTTAAAGACTCAATCCGATAAGATAACTTCAAAGGGAAAACTCAATCCATTACAAGAAGGTAGAGGGGGATCAACATCATATGATCCAACTATAATAGCAAAGCTCGCGATACATCAAGATCATGCCGAATCAAGAACACGAGAGAGAGATCAAACACATAGCTACTGGTACATACCCTCAGCCCCGAGGGTGAACTACTCCCTCCTTGTCATGGAGAGCGCCGGATGATGAAGATGGCCACCGGTGATGGATCCCCCCTCCGGCAGGGTGCCAAAACAGGGTCCCAATTGGTTTTTCATGGCTACAAGGGCTTGCGGCGGTGGAATTCTCAATCTAGGTTTATTTTCGGGGGTTTCTATATTTATAGGAATTTTTGGCATTCGTTTCACGTCAGGGGGGTCTCCGAGTCAGCCACGTGGTAGGGGCACGCTACCAGGGGGTAGGGCGTGCCCCCCACCCTCGTGGATGACCCGAGACTCTTCTGGCCCAACTCTTTTGCTTCGGGGGCTTCTTCTGGTCCATCAAAAATCTCCATAAATTGGCAGGTCAATTGGACTATGTTTGCTATTCCTTTTGTGTAAAACTAAAAAACAAGGAAAAATAGAAACTGGCACTGGGCTCTAGGTTAATTGGTTAGTCCCAAAAATCATATAAAATAGCATATAAATGCATATAAAAGATCCAAGATGGATAATATATAGCATGTAAAAATAAAAAAAATATAGATACAATGGAGACGTATCAAGCATCGCCAATCTTAATTCCTGCTCGTTCTCGAGTAGGTAAATGATAAAAACATATTTTTTGATGTGGAATGCTACCTAACATATTTGTCAATGTAATCTTCTTTATTGTGGCAAGAATATTCAGATCCATAAGATTCAAAACAAAGTTTAATACTGACATAAAAACAATAATACTTCAAGCATACTAATAAAGCAATCATGTCTTCTCAAAATAACATGGCCAAAGAAAGTTATCCCTACAAAATCATATAGTCTGGCTACGCTCTATCTTCATCACACAAAATATTCAAATCATGCACAACCCCGATGACAAGCCAAGAAATCGTTTCATACTTTTTATGTTCACAAACCTTTTCAACTTTCACGCAATACATGAGCCTGAGCCATTGATATAACACTATGGGTGGAATAGAATATGGTGTTTGTGGAGAAGACAAAAAGAAGGAGATAGTCTCACATCAACTAGGCGTATCAACGGGCTATGGAGATGCCCATCAATGATATCAATGTGAGTGAGTAGGGATTGCCATGCAACGGATGCACTAGAGCTATAAGTGTATGAAAGCTCAAAAAGAAACTAAGTGGGTGTGCATCCAACTTGCTTGCTCACAAAGACCTAGGGCAATTTGAGGAAGCCCATCATTGGAATATACAAGCCAAGTTCTATAATAGAAAATTCCCACTAGTATATGAAGGTGACAACATAGGAAACTCTCTATCATGAAGATCATGGTGCTACTTTGAAGCACAAGTGTGTTAAAAGGATAGTAGCATTGCCCCTTCTCTTTCTTTCTCTCATTTTTTCGGGCTCTCCTTTTTTTGGCCTCTATTTAAATTTTTATTTTATTTTTTGTCTGGAGTCTCATTCTGACTTGTGGGGGAATCATAGTCTCCATCACCCTTTCCTCACTGGGACAATGCTCTAATAATGAAGATCATCACACTTTTATTGACTTACGACTCAAGAATTACAACTCGATACTTAGAACAATATATAACTCTATATGAATGCCTCTGGCGGTGTACCGGGATGTGCAATGAATTAAGAGTGACATGTATGAAAGAATTATGAACGGTGGATTTGCCACAAATACAATGTCAACTACATGATCATGCGAAGCAATATGACAATGATGGAGCGTGTCATAATAAAGGGAACAGTGGAAAGTTGCATGGCAATATATCTCGGAATGGCTATGAAAAATGCCATAATATGTAGATATGCTGGCTATTTTGAGGATGGTATATGGTGGGTGTATGGTACCGGCGAAAGTTGCGCCGTACTAGAGATGCCAGCAATGGTGGAAGGGCGAGAGTGCGTATAATCCATGGACTCAACATTAGTCATAAAGAATTCACATACTTGTTGCAAAAGTCTATTAGTCATTGAAACAAAGTACTACACGCATGCTCCTAGGGGGATAGATTGGTAGGAAAAGACCATCGCTCGTCCCTGAACACCACTCATAAGGAAGACAATCAATAAATAAATCATGCTCCAACTTCATCACATAATGGTTCACCATACGTGCATGCTATGGGAATCACAAACTTTAGCACAAGCATCTCTCAAATTCACAACTACTCACTAGCATGACTCTAATAACACCATCTTCATATCTGTCGGGGGTTTGGTGTGACATATGCCAAAGGATGGCTTATCATGGTGAGAGCTAGTAAGACATCTATGATGCCTGGATAATTAAGCTACAGTAAATCCTGGCTAATGATGCCACGTCATCATGACTACTGTTGTTGAACTCGCGTTGGTTTGAAACCGGTTCAAATTTCAAATTCAAATCAAAGTCCAAAATTCAAATTACCAAACATGAAAACTAAAATGTTCAAAGTGTGGCAAATAATCCCTGGATATTTGTCATCTTGGAACCAACATCTTTTGGATTCCGAAAGTTCCCCTGGAAATATTTAGTTATCCAGCATCATTTAAAATTGGCCTTTCCAGTTTCCATAAATGGTTAGACATCTGCTTTTGGCCTCAAACTTTTTGTGTCTCCTAGAAATGATGTGCTTGATTTATGTGACAAGTCTCGTCTCTAGCAAAACTCATTTAGTTTTACAATTAAATAGAAGACATAAAAGTTTCGAAAAGAAAAACAAAATTGGACAAAAGGAGAGAAGCCCCATTGCCCCATTGGGCCTCTGGCCCAGCTGGCCACTAAACTGGCCCAGCCGGCCAACCCACTAGCCTAGCCGCCCCCTCACTCCCTTAACCCCTCACCGTGGGAATCCTAGCCCACCAACAC